>NC_056734.1:788261170-788313670 GCF_019279795.1 Protopterus annectens
TAAACCTATTATATTTATTATTAAAAGGCTACCAGTGTAAATGAAACTCATTAAAGTGGCATAAATTAAATATGTAGAGCTGATCCTCGTAAACTCACAGGTGGATCCCCTCATGTAGCTTCTTTTTTTCATAAATGTATTTTATCTCATGTGATTTTTCTATCAAAAAAGCTAATGTCATTATGAATAGAATAACAGACAACAGACATAAAATAACTTAGCATTTTCACCAGGTTATTAATCAGTTCATAGGTTCATAGGTAGGTACTAAGCTTTTGGCCCTAGGGCCTACATAAGCCTAGCCAAACAGTACCCTGGCTTTTGCCACCCAAGAAAATTATTTTCCTCTGCCCCTGTCAAGCAGAGCCACAGAAGTGATCCCTGGGGTGAATTTCCTATCTCCCATCCAATCATCAAGATTTTTCTTTAAGAGTGCTAATGAAGAGCTTTGTTTGATATAGATAGGTAGTTTGTTCCAGAGTATGGGAAGTCTTTGAAACAGGAATCTATCCCTCCAGCATGTTCTGTTTATTGTGGTGACAAGGTTTAGGTGCCTAGACCGTGTAGCTCGGAGGGATTGGGATTTCTTTACGTGGAGCATGTCCAACAGCTCTGGGTATGTTAGGCAGAGATCGCTTCTGAGTAGGCGATATACGACAGAGTAAAGCTGGAGTTTTTTTAGACGGTCTGCGTAGGGCATCTTTTGAGGCCGGTAATCCTCTTTGTGAGGTATTTCTGTGGCCTTTCCAGTTGTTGTAGATGTCTTGTGAGGTACATACCAAAAGGGGTGTTGTACTCTATAATGGGTCTAATGAGTGATGAGTAGAGGGGAACAATGACCTCTTTTTTCCTGGATGAGAAACCTTTTGTGATGAGGTGTGCCACGTAGAAGGATTTCCTGACTACTGTGGTGATGTGATTATCAAAGGAGAGACTACTGTCCACCTGTGTCCCAAGGTCTCTTATCAGACTTTCGATGTTAAGTAGACTACCGCCTATGTGGTAGTTCATGGGTGCAGAGTTTTTACCAAAAGGGATGACAATGCACTTTTTGGCATTGAGCTTGAGGCCATGGCTTTGACACCAGGCATCTGTCTCAGTGAGGCCCTTTTGTAGGATGTCCACATCGTTAGGAGATTTGAGTATGGCTCCTAGTTTGCAGTCATCTGTGAACTTTGTTAGCCAAAGACCTTCTGTGTTAGCCTGCACTTCAGAGAAGTAGATAGCAAACAGAAGAGGACCTAGGATTGAACACTGTGGTACTCCACTTGTCACTGGTCTGAAGTTGGATTTAGAGTCTGCTACTTTCTCAATGTGGGTTCAGTCAGTGAGCCAGTTGGTAACCCATCTTGTGACATAGGGATTTCTACCTAGTTTAGTGAGTTTGTCTATAATTCCAGAGTGGGGGACGGTGTTGAAAGCCTTGGTGAGATCTAGATAGGCTGTGTGTACCACCTTACCCTCATCTACAGTTTTGGTGACCACTTCAAAGAAGTCTACCAGGTTTAGGAGACATGATCTGCCTTTTGTAAACCCAAACTAGGTAGGGTCCAGATTTTTTTCCATAACTAATGAATAATGGACCCTGCAGCAGTTGTGATAATGTTTGGCTAAGCTGCTTTAATCAGGAGCTTTGGTCAGCTGAAAGTGTTGATTAGTTGTCAAGCACTCTTCTTTTGTTGGCATGAAGATATAATGTTGGATCCAATAACTCCATGTGAATTTTCTGTGATCAAGATCAGATAATCTGACTTTATGATCCTACGAAATTATTGTTAGAAGGTGGTTCTGACAGTGTACTTACATACTGGAGGCCAGCCTTTTTTTTCTTTTGTCAAATGTAGATCTTGCAGATGAAATGTCAGTGTACAGGCATGGCATATTACCTCTTCACCAGTGACAGCACATTGATAATTTGGCCTGAATTCAATGGATGCAGATTACAGCTGGGGCATATGGGTACAGCTGAATGATGGCCAGCTCTGTCATGAGACTGTAATGGCAGACATCTGGTGTTGTAGTACTAGCCCCTGCATAAACTGAAGTCATGGGCTGTTACATCCTAACAGCAACAGACAGTTATTCTGACCACTGTCAGACATGTCCATGGAAAAATATATGCTACAATTTATTTAAGTTAGTGTTCACTCTAGTGTAATACTTCTTATTTTTTCCTTTAATTTTTCTTTCTTTTCTTTCATTTTTCAGTTTCACTTTTATTTTCTTTTTTTGTTTAACTTATTTTAATTTTTTTTATATTTCTTACTTTTGACTATTCTTTTACTTATCGTCATGACTTCCTTTCCACATTTCCATTATTTATAGTTACTGTATAAATCATCTGCAGTTCCAGTTTCCAAAAGCTACCAAAAACCTCACCCTATTTGTTAGTAATCTTTCAGCATGTTATGGCATGTGATGATGTGAGGTACTGCCAGCTATGCTAGAGAGAGGAGGACAGTGCATGTGTAACATACGTCAGCATAGCTATATGAAGTTTTATAAAGAATGTCATGTCATTTGTATGTCATAGGTTCATAGGTTCATACTAGGTTATCTGCCCTAGGGCATTTATAAGCCTAGCCAGAGAGCCAATGAATTTTGCTATGCCCTTTCTCGAGGTTAGTATACTGTGCCTCAGTCTAACAGTGACACAGAAGTGATACCTGGGGTAAACCTATGATCTCCCATCGACTCATCAAGATTCCTCTTGAAGAGAGTCAATGAGGGACTCTGCCTAACCTGGACTGGGATTTTATTCCAGAGTGAAGGGAGCCTCTGGGTTATGAATCTGTCCCTCCAGCATGTCCTATTTATTTCAGTGCTGAGGTTCAAGTCTCTTGAGCGTGTAGCTCGATTGGATTTGGATTTTCTGAGGTGCAGCATGTCCATTAATTCCGGGTTGGACATGGCTTTATACGTCAGGCACAGATCGCCTCTGAGCAAGCGGTATGCCACTGAGTAGAGATGGAGTTTCTTTAACCAGGCAGCATATGGCATCTGTTTGAGCCCTTTGATCCTCTTGGTGAGGTACTTTTGGGGTCTTTCCAGTTGCTGCAGGTGTCTGGTAAGGTACATCCCAAAAGGGGCATTGTACTCAATTATGGGCCTGATGAGGGATGAGTAAAGAGGCACAATGACCTCCCCTGATCTAGATGTGAATCCCTTCATGATTAGGTGGGCTATATAAAATGTTTTTCTAACCACTTTGGCCACGTGGTTTTCTAATGAGAGATTGCTATCAACTTGGGTCCCCAGGTCCCTAATTACTTCTTCCGTACTTAATGGATTACCACTTATGTGGTAATTTGTGGGCACTTTGTTTTTGCCAAAGGGGATGACTATACACTTTTTGGCGTTTAGCTTGAGGCCATGGCTCTGGCACCAGTTGTCTGTTTCTATGAGGCCCTTTTGTAGGATGCTTGTGTCAGCTGGAGAGTCGATTATGGTGCCTAGTTTGCAGTCATCTGCGAACTTGATCAGCCACAGTCCTTCCGTGTTGGCCTGTACCTCCGAGAAATATATACCGAACAAGAGAGGTCCCAGGACTGAGCCTTGTGGGATGCCACTTGTAACTGGTTTGGAGTCTGACATGGCTCCAGTAATTCTAACCATGTGGGTTCTGTCCTTGAGCCAGTTTGCAACCCATCTAGTGACATAGGGGTTTATATTTAAGCTGGTGAGCTTGTCAAACTGATTTGTACAGATGCTTGTGTTAAAAATGTAAAAATGTATTTGTAAAGCTGCTTGTATTATAAATGTATCAACAGTGGGTCCTGCTGAACAGAAAAGAAATATACATTTATATCAGACTGCGTTGTTTTAACTGAGGAAAAGTATATATGTTAACAGATGATGGTGGAAGGGAAGAGGTTAAGCTCCACTCAACTTACCTTAAGAAAATAGCCAGAAACTAAATAGTTTGGTTTAGGCCATAAAGATGTTATCTCTCAGACCTGAATGCAGCCAGAGATGCAATGTCTGGGAAAGGCCTGGCTCGTATTGTCCTTAATGGTGAACTAATTGATACCCTGGAGTACCAGGGAATGGCTGGTTAGTCTATCCAGGAAGGATGAAAGGGTTGGAATTATTTTACAGTCTCCAGATCCCTTAGCAAAATCCTAGGTGTGTATTGTGACACATCTGTGCTAGATCCTGGTTCAGCTTCTAGTTTGGGGGGTAGTGTGGGAACCACAGAATCAGGTGACCAGATGTGATATTAATCTATAGCCAGCACTGAAATTGTATTCAGATATTAGTGAGAAATGTGATAGTGACACTCAGTACTCTGTTATTGGAACTGACAACAAAGGTACTCATCCACTTATCTTGCCTTGCTCTAGGCAGTAAGTAGGGAACAGTAATTCTTCAGTAAGTTAGGAAAATATAGTGAGATCAGTTAAATATTGCAAATAGATATTCAGTATTTTCATATTTTCTATTTTATCATTTATTAAATACATCTTAACCTTTAATTTTGGTTGGTCTTTTAGAAAATATTTTAACCCTGGTAAGTAATTGCATTTATTTGGTGGGACTGTTGGCTTCATGCTCCCGAAAGTCTTGCTGCTTGGTTAACATTACCATTTGTATGGTACTAATTTTACTGAGTAATTGGTTACCCTAGTAAGAGCCTTAAAGTAGTTGTGTGGTGGCAGTAAATATATCTTATAGTCTGGGTAAAAGTGGTATAGTGGGTAAATCTGTGCCAGCCCCAGGTGTGTGTGTGTGTGTGTGTGTGTGTGAAAATCAATCTCAAAGAGTGTGCGTGTCAGCTACTTGGAACAGCAACACAGAGCACTGTTTTCTGCAGAGAGAAAGGTGAAGTCTTAGTTGGAGCGTGGAGGAGGAAGTCCAGGCCCGGGACTGGGTGTACTCCCTGTGTGCTTTTAAGGGAAATTGTGCTTAGTGCAAAGGGCTGCATCTGAAAATACTGTGTGTATCCATTTTTGTTCTAAGTGAATGTTCCTCACCAAGGTCAGTACTGAGGATTGAGGCTCCTTCCTTAATGGCCCAGAGGAGGGACATCACGTGGCTATTATTCATTCTCTGCACTGGGAGGACAACTAATTCATACTGCCTGCTTAAGACAATTTTTGACAGGGAAATATTTTCAAAAACGGGAATAGTTTTCTATGCTAAACGTCCTTTGGGAAAATTTTACAGTCTTTCATAGATCTGCCTACACATATCAGCATAATCAAATACAGAATGCTACCTGTTAGGTGATGTAAGCACAGCTCATAGCTTGTGCATAATGACAATTTGTAAACCACTGTAACTGAGTAAAGAAGAACAGGGTTTTGAGTGTATTCTGCATGTTATTCTCAGCAATCGTTTCTACAGACCTGCAGTTGCACAGTTTGCTAAGATAAATCTGTGATTGCTATAAATGTTTTGCAGCAAAACAGAAAATTATGTAATATTCTTGCAATGCTTTGTTGCTTATCCCAGTATTAAAAATGGCTAGTGCATAATCATTTTTGTGCGACAGCCAAATAAAATATAGCAAGTAGCAGTAAACAAAATGTATTGTATATATTTAGTGTTAGAATTCTCCAGATAAGCAAGGCCTGAACTATTTTGCTATGCTTAAAAAATGCCACAGCCTGATCAGGTTTCAGTAGTGATAAGTACACTGAATCTGTTTTGTCTACTTTTTCTGTCCTCATTTTTAATAAACATATTTGCCATTCTTGTCAAACTTCTACATACTCCACTTCTAGTGAAATTTAGTCAGCTTTACATAAAAATAAAGAAATTAAAAATAAAGACACATTTTCCTTTACATATGATGAATTTAAGAGAGTGAAATGGTCTTCAAAATAAATTATTCACTTTGCCCTTTTACTTACAAAACCTAGGGAACCACAAGTCTATGCTATACCAAAGTGGTAAGATATTTCTGAATAAGAAAATCAAATAAAACATGGGTTGCTTCTTAGTGGTATATAAATAAAACGCACACGTGTGTGTGTGTGTATGAGCAAGCACAGACATACGCACACAAGCACAGACACACACACACATGCATATTTATGTTTGAGCGAAAAGGGGTACATTATATTATATATATATATATATATATATATATATATATATATATATATATATATATACACATACATATATTAAGTAACTTTGTCAGGGTCATTCTATATGAAATAAAATAGAATGAATCAAACCAGATATCCTGAAATATAGGAACAGCTCATTAGTAGCTGAGAGATGTAATAATCTACAATAACTTCAAGACATCAGTTATTAAAATCCCCTGATATTAAAATTCTCCACCTAAACAAAACGTATATCTATAATAAGAACAATAATAATAACAACAGGTTGTAGCATGTCAAGCAATGTTTTCTTAACAGAAGCTGTGATAGGGGCATAGAGCAAAACAGTACAGAAATCCTGTTGAAAGCACAATGCAACTACACTACTTATAAACTCCCAATAGCTAGAAGGAAACTCTTCCACAATACTTGAACATCATTCACTTCATAATCATGAGACAATGTCAAAAAAATGTCTGCATATGTATGCAGTTGTAGACATACACTTAAAAGGCATTAAATAAGTAAATAAGTAAATCACAACAAAGAATAGCTGCCTATCACACTCTTCAGAAATGAGAGTATTAAAACTGACATAATGTACAGTTATCTTGGATATTCTTACTTATTGTATGGTTTCTTAGCTAACTTTAGTCTTTTCTGCCCCCTTTATTGAGGTGTTTATTTTTTACCTTTAAATGATGTACGGAAGGCATGAGAGGCCACCTCTCAGAGATAGACTTTCAGAGTTAGAATGCTCACCTTCAAGAACAATGACAGCATAATCTTCTGCAAACAGAAACTTGGGAGAAAGCTTTGGAATAAATTACATCATTTTCTATTTGTAGCATATGTCTGGAAGGTTGCAGAAAGGGCTTTATCCACTAATGAAGAAGAGTCTACTGTTCTATAACTGTTAGATCCACCACAGACAAGGAAAGAGGTACAAATCAAGCAGGGATTCCAGGTGGAGACACAGTAACTGGGATGGTCAAACTAGAAAAGTGTTGTTGCAGCAATGACAATACAGGGAACAGGTAGACGTTGTGTGCCCCCATTCATCACATTACTCAGAAACATGTTTGGGACAACTTATAGTAAGTGACATTAAATTCTACAGAAAAAAAGGTTTAGGCTATGTGGTGTGCCTCAATGTACCTGTAAACTCATAAAGAGATGGAATACCTTCTAAATGAATAGTTTTATCATCATTC
This sequence comes from Protopterus annectens, assembly GCF_019279795.1. NCBI lineage: Eukaryota > Metazoa > Chordata > Ceratodontiformes > Protopteridae > Protopterus > Protopterus annectens. The sequence goes on from NC_056734.1 coordinate 788,268,441, forward strand.
AACCTGACCTTGGCCCAGACTTCTCATCCCTCAGTCTATAAAACCAATTACATAATGATCACCCAAATATGGTCATATGTCCTCTTCTTCTAAGATGCATGTATGGAATTGTGAAAAGCACCCCTTGTTTATTTCTAGTAAGACATTAAAATCACCAGAGCTTACCTGCAGATTAAGATCCAAATCACCCTTTTGAGCTGTAAGATTTTTGACCAGTCACCTAAATGCTTGAAGAAGCAGATGCAGAAAGAGTACCTGCACATAATCACATGTCTCAGGTGCAGCAGAAGCAGGAAGAACACATTGTGCATGTACTACAGAAGCAGGAAGAGCACCTTGTGGATATACTATGGAAGCAAGAACACCTTGTGGATATGCTAAATCTTAACTGTTAAGTGGTGTTACAGAAATTGATAGAGGATGTTCTGTGTTGTTGTGTCTTTCGGCTTTTCCCGGTTAGGGGTCGCCACAGCGGAACTCCGGTCCGCTAATGATTGGCAGTAGATTTTTACGTACCAAGTTGCCGGCCTTGATGCACAACCTTCAACAAAGGTACACCCATTCACGCATGTCTCCACACAGAAGACGGTCTAGCTGAGAATCGAACAGGACAACATCTTACTGTGAGGCGACAACGCTACCGCAGCACCACCAGAGGATGTTCTGTGTTAATTTTCTTTATTATATCACCTCCAAAGCTTGTCATCAGCATTATTAACATCTTCTTTGTGAGGCAAATCCAACAGGACTAAACCACCAAAACCATCACTCTGAACCTCCGTAGTTTGAACCAACTGCTTAGCCTCTTCCGCAACATGAACAGGCTCTTTGGCATCCAGAAATATACCTTTTGGAAGATGAAACAGGTATAACCAATTCAGCAGCCACAGCATTCACTTCTGTCACTCCAGCAGGAAACATCAGAAGAGCAGGGCATCTGGGAATTTCCCAGGTATCCTGACCAAAACTTTCATTAGTCAGTAGGAATACCACTTTGAGCCTCCCTGAGAAAAGGCTACAGGCCTATTGGGACTAACATCATGAACTGAACATAAGCAAGTAATAAAAACAGTTTAAGTATTTTATTTATGTTAGGTTGCTCACTTGCAATAAAGGTCCGCTTCTCTGGAACGAATGTAATTCAACAACTGAATGGCTAGCAGAGCACAGAATACATGGCCTAGGCTTGACTGCTTATAGTGTTTATCAAAGACTCAAGATTACTACACAGCACTCACAAGCAAAAATCAGTGTGTAATATACTGTAACAGTGCCAAATGAAGTTGCTCAGCATTTGGATAAACTGTTCAGCAAACCAGGGAAAGAGGCACACAAATTGATTTCAAAATTAATCATTTACTAGCAGCACTGTTAAAGACCTCTGAAATGTGAATGTTATAACTTGCTCCTCATGTTTCCCATTTAACATCATGCAAGCATGTGTGACTACCTCCTTGATAATTCCTTATGGAATTACAAATTGTTATACACATGTCACATGCTTTCACTAACGCTGCATTTCATGGGTAAAGAAAGCAGCTGCACATTTTGTTATATTATTTGCTGCTAACATGATGATCAGGTTTACGGATGCAATATTTTATTAGCTTACCTTTTGCCTCTTTACCAGAAGCACAGAATAGCTAGCATATTCAGAAATAGTCGTCTGGTGAACATGAATTTTGGTGCTATATTTCAGTGACAACTTGTGATTTTCAAACTGTGTCAAAATCAGTGTGGTCATTGCTATTAATGTGTATTTACAGAATATGCAGATATGCTTTAATGTGAATGCTGTTGTTTTATGTACATTCTAGGATTTGTGTTACTGGTCTACATGATTGTATTTATTAAACTTTGTGGCATTTTAATTATGTGTCACAAAAGTATGTCATCAAAGCAATGTAAATAAACTCAGTCATACTCTCTGACATATAATAAATAGAAACTGTCCCTGTAAAGAATTTGTTCATATAACAGCGGGTACTGTTGCACAGTAGCACATATTTGCAAGCTCATCCTGCTCAGGAGATTATGAATAAACATCTATTTAAGCAAGACTGTTATAAAAGTTAGAAAAACAAGTGTCATCAGTTGTAATTGCTTCCTATTTACAGATACAGTGTCTTTTAGACATATTAAACAGAGGGACTGTCATGGTTTATGATAACTATAGCTCTCTTTCTTTAAAAGAAAAAACTTCAGACTAAATGGCATGGCCTGATCAATACCTAGTGTATTTGTATGTCACATTTATCATCAGCAATGAATCTTATTTAAGAATTCTTTTATATAAAATGAGTAGCTGCTTTTTCATAAAATATACTGAAAGTACTTGTGTTAATATAATGAAAAATATCAGAATTTTATGTTACAGTTCTTTGATTAGAAAAGTAGTTTAGAACCTACTCATTCATCTGGTAATACACAAGAATCTGCAAAAAATAGTGGAACACATATTGTGACCAAGAATTGTGTAAGTTATGAGATATGAAATCATTAGTAAAGAATTTGTTTGAGTTAATAAAGATTAAAATATGTCATGAAATTGTTTAGACTTAATGTTAGCTATCTTCCTTGCAAAACAAGCATTTCTGCTTGTAAACCCTCACTTTTGAAATACATTATTCACAATTAAAACATGGGTAAACTGTACATCAGTACCCTGATTGGAGAATGAACATTCCCCAGCAGGGTATATTTTACAAGTAATGCCCACTAAAAAACAAGAACGCCACTTAACGGTAGCATATCAAGCTGCATTGGAGCTCATACTGAAAAAATGAGCGGCTGCCATTATTTTACACTCACTAAGCAATGGTTCTGCTGTTTAGCAAGTGTAAAATGTATTTAAAAAATGAAATACAAAAGTGTGCATATGTTTATGTCTGTGTGTGTGAGTGTATGCGTGCATGTAAGTGAAAGCGAGCATGATCGAGCCGCTATTTTGCACTTGCTAAGCATCATTTTTGCTGTTTAGCGAGTGTAAAATCTAAACATAACAGAAAAAAGTGTGTGTGTGTTTATGTTTGTGTGTGTGCGTGCGTGCGTGTGTGTGTGTGCGTGTGTGTGTGTGTGTGTGTGTGTGTGTGCGTGCGTGTGTGTGTGTGTGTGCGTGTGTGTGTGTGTGTGTGCGTGTGTGTGTGTGCGTGCGTGTGTGTGTGCGTGTGTGTGTGTGTGTGTGTGTGTGTGTGTGTGTGTGTGTGTGTGTGTGCGTGCATGTGTGTGTGTGTGTGCGTGTGTGTGTGTGTGTGTGTGTGTGTGTGTGTGTGTGTGTGTGTGTGTGTGTGTGTGTGTGTGTGTGTGTGTGCGTGTGTGTGAGTGCATGCATGAAAGCGAAGTGTGTGTGAGTGAGAGTGTGAAGAGTGAGAGCGATCCAACACTGGCAGCAGCAGCAGTCAAGAGGTTTACATACCCTTCTCTTACATAAGTTAACCGAAAAACGTAAAATAAAGGGGGTACAAATGTTCAAAACAGGAACATATTCCTGTTTAAAAAAACTCACAAAGCTGATATAATAATAAGACTTGTGTTAGCATGCATTTTCTCAAGTACAGGTATGTGCGGGGGGGGTGTCTGTGTGACAGAGGGGGAGACAGTGAGATCAATGAAACACTGGCAGCAGCAGATAAGAGGCTTGTGTACCTCTTGACCTTTTTTTCACAAGAAATGGGGAGAAATCCTGAAATAAAGGGGGGAACAACACTCCAAACTAGGAACAGATTTTAAATGTAATTTAAATAACAGGATTTGTATTAACATGAATTTTCTGAAGAAATAAATTCTGAAAGTCAAATGTATGTCATTATTTAGTGATTTCAATACCCAGTGACTGGCAAGAAACCATTTATGCAGTAATGGACCAAAAAAATAAGCAAATACCTAGATCATTTTAGAAAGGATATATTTTGGATGTAAAAATGCTTCCTATAACACTATTTGCATAATCTACAGAAACCTATTAGGCAGAGGAGCTATTTTACATCCAAAATATATAAAAAAAATAATAATAATAAAAAAAAATATATATATATATATATATATATATATATATATATATATATATATATATATAAAGTAAGTAAAACACAACAATTTTACAGAAAGTCTATTCTCTAAGTGCAATAAAGCCCTCCAGGGTGTGTGTTAATGTGTAATTAATGCCCTTCCAGGGGTGTAGAGACTCTCTGCCACAACACCCCTAGGTGGGCATTAATTACACATTAACACACACCCCGTTAGGTATTACTGCTTGCATTTCCACAAACATAACCTGTTTGACAGATTCACTCTTTCTCTCTCATTCTCAGAAAAAGAGACAGTGGTATTGGAGAATTAAGCCCATTTCAATCACTCCCCAATCACTTCTCAACCTTCCGCAATTGTGACTGATTAGTTTACAGAATAAATGGCCACAGTTACTTTAGTTTATCTTCTTGATTTTACCTACTTACAGATTTTTCAATTTAGAATAGCGATTTATGATTTTCTACATCACATCATGACCCAGCTGTTACTATTTCTACTCTCAGCTATATTCCACTTCCATTTCTCTGCAGAACAAATTAATTGATCCTGCTAACCCCACTAAATATGCATACACTTCATACTTTGCATCACACTGTGGAACAGATTGCAGTTTACCTTCTTGTTTTAACAGTCATGTGCAGACTACGGTGTTAGTTCATTCAGGACTGTTTCGTATCATTCTGCCTTTGCCCAGCTTGGAAACCATATCAGTGTATGCCCAACCTGAATTATGTATACTATTATAAAGCTACAGTCAAGATGACTCATGATTCTGCTGTACTGAGTTTACTTATACTATATGCTGTTTTACATACTGTCGGTAGAGGTAATCTGCATCATTATTTTATTTTATTTTATTATTTGTTTATTTAGTTTACATTTGTTTACCGGGGAGGTTTGACTGGACAGAGCTGTCCATTTCCAGTGGAGGCCCAGGGAGAAAAAGCTCCAGAACAAGTGCTAACATACTTTACATAAGATATTTACACAAGCATTGTGGTTTAGACATACACTTATACAAGTATAGCAAGTAATAACATATGATTGTTGTTCATGCAGTATGCTAAGTACAGATAATCCTGAAGATGTAGTGAAGATAAAACAAGAAAGGAAAAACTAAAAAAATACCAGCCAGACAATCTTGAAGATGTAATGAAGATAAGAGAAGAAAGGAAAACCTAAAAATACTAGCCAGTTTGTCAAAGGAGGAGAATATAGACAAGTTCATATGAGGTTCATTGACATTTTAAGGGAAGGCTTTTCAACTTAGTCTAGGGTAGAGTTAGTAGGTATAGATGGGACAGTGGGGAGTAGGCAGGGGTGAGTTGGCAAGTAATGTGTGATAATATATAGTGCATCTGTAGGAGTTTTAAAAAGAAGAGGATGGATAGTGGGTAGGGGAAAGTTGTTAGATTATGTCAGCCAGGTGCTAGGCAGTTGCCTGTCCAGGAATTGTTTAGGTGTGAAATAAGCTCTTTTTTGAAGACAGTTTTGTTAGGTTGTACACTGATTTGTAGTGGTAGGGAGTACTAGCAATGTTGCTAGAATACAGGGAGTCACCAGAGCTGTAATGGCTTTTGAAGAGTGTGATTACATTACATTTTATATATGAAAATGGTGGTTTAGGGTGAAGATCTTGACTCAGGTCTGAAGTTCATTCCAGAATTCTGCTCACTGCATGTGTGTATGAATTAAGATTTGCATGTTTTACCCATGTTTGCAGGAGTTCTCTCTCTATCTCTCTCTGTTTGTTCTCACCTTCTAAAAATGCCAGCTGAATGACTTCAATGAAGTGATTTATCTCTTTGTCTTCTTCTTCTGGCTTTTCCCGGTTAGGGGTCACCACAGCAGATCACCTGTCTGCTCAGGATTGGTAGTGGAGTTTTACGGTGTCAAGTTGCCAGCCTGGCACCCAAGCTTCCACAGAAGGCACACACATGCATGCACTCACACCTAGGGCCAATTTAGAGTGTCCAATCCACCTACAGCATGTCTTTGGGATGTTGGAGGAAACTGGAGCACCCGGAGGAAACCCACCCGACCACAGGGAGGACATGCAGACTCCGCACAGAAAGCACTCCAGCCGAGGAATGAACCAGAGAGCTTCTTGCTGTGAAGTGACAATGCTAACCGCTGCACTACCACGGCCATCTCTCTGTCTGTCTCTTGTAACTTTGAATAGGAAGGCTGTTGCTATAGAGAATTTCCTTAATTAGATGGATTGCTTTGGTTTCCTGGTGAGCTACTCTGACTTAGATTTGTGTTCTCATTTGCTGACTCTTAATTTTGGTCTGATTCTCATAAACGTTGTGGATTTCAGATTATCATGAAGGACTGAAGTCACTAAAAAATGGCATACATTAAGTTCAGTCTTCATACCCTCCAGGAAATATGTCAACATAAATCCTGTTATTCTAGCAACTTCTTATGTTTATAAGAGCACGATTTAAAAACTGTCACTATCTCTGGACTTCATCCCCTCCACTGTTTTAGGACATTTTGATAAGACGTTGAGAGGTATACCAGGAGTGCCATTCTCTGCTCATGTTCCCAGGTCGCCATTTTAGTCCTGCAGGGATGGAACTTATTAGGGTCACATGGGCCAGGTGACTCAAGGGTTTGCTGGGGATTGTTTGTCCTGCTTGTTCTTCTGTGGGAGGTAGGCCCCTTGATCCTCGTCAGGTTAAGTGTTATGTGTTTCTCAGTTGCTCGCCCTCAAGACTGTTTACATCAGTAAGGCATGCATTTTGTAATAGGATTTGGGCAGGTGGCTGGAGGCTGTGTTCAGTTGTGTGTGTCGACCCTGGTGGGTGTTGGGTCAGAGTAGTGGATGTTTTTTTTTTCATGCTGATTCGTATCCTGGGGCCCAGTTGTACACTGAAGACTTTGTTTTATTCACACTGACAACCTTGGTGCTGTCTTCACTTGCTTATTTAACATAAGCTCACTTCAGCTATTACTGAAGCAACAAATGCACATTCTGGAACTCCTGCAGCATCAATGCACCCAACAGGTTTTCCTCCTCATTTCTCAAGGTGTGAAGATCACACAGTTAGGGATCCAGGGCATAAATTTTATCATGATCTTACATTTCCACTAACAGTTTGGTTTGTGATTATAAAAAAACAATGCAAAATAATAAGGAAAGAATTGAACGAATTTGCATTGATGTTCCATTTATTTACAGCAGAATTTCTCTGAAGCATTCCAGGCTTCAGCCTATTCTTGGAAATAATGATAACAAAAATTAATATTGACAAGTTGATATGATATTGTATTTCTGGATAAAAAGTGTACTTGAGCAGGGAATTTCCTGTGTTATTTCATACTGGGTCCATTTTCAATAACTAGGGTTTCCTTTATTTGTTAAGGATGCTCCCCCACACACCCTTTTTTGTTTGTTTGTTGTTGAGAATTCTGAATGCTACCTGTGCTACTGGTTCAAATGGAAGATTTATCTTGATTTATTTAAATGTCTCTATTTGTTAACATTGTACCTGTATCCCCGTTTTTTTTAGGAATTTCCATCTTGCAATTCTGAGTGACAGATGAAAACTGTTAACCTTTTAAGAGTAAGGCCTATTTTCAGATTTGGAAGTGGCACATAGCCAAGAGAGAAGCATAGCCAACAAAAGAAGACTACAGCCTTATCCAGATGTGAAACCTTCAACTGATCCAACCATAGCCTAAAAGCCCTGGCATAGGACCAGGAAGGAGCCCAAAGCTCCACTGACATTCCCATATCAGTTCCAGAGGCCGTCCCTGTATCAGAAAGTAATAAGGAGTTTGATGGGTCAGAAATCAGTAGAAGAATACTTATTGGAATTTTTAATTTCCTTGCTTGATGAGGACAGTTCTAAGATTTTTGATCTAGCTTTAGAGAAGAATTTTGGATCAATCTCATTTACTTCAACTGGTCTAACCCTTGCACCAAAGCTCCCAGCAGCATCAATCAAGTTATTTTAGTAACATCAGGACGAACCCCCCCCCCCACACACACACACACGCACATGCACGCACGTACTCACACACACACACACACACACACACACACACACACACACACACACACACACACACACACACACACACAAACACACACTAGCATATTTCAGTTTCTGGCTCCCCGACCACAGACAGTTTTCTGGGTCCTTCCAACCGAGGTTACACATCACTCCTCATGCCCCATGGAATAATCCAGAGAAAGTCATCTGGGGAGACTTCACAGATGCCTTTGATTTAAATGCCATGTAAGGCATTCAGAGGATTATTGAGTCAGACTGCACCAGACATACTAAAGATCTTTCATCAGCCTTTGTAAGAATGCTATTGCTAAGCCATAGCCAAGAGCTGGAACAACTGAGTTTTGAAAATTATGATTTAAATGGCCAATCTCATAAGGAAGGATCAGAGTCAGGTTCTGCCACTTCTGGCATACTTTCTCTCTATTAGGGAAGCCCATCACATCCATGTTGGGGGGGCTTGAGCACGGTATGAGTATCTAACCTTTGAGAGTACTTATATTACTTATATTTATTTGGTAACACTGTGTGGGCCACTCCAGAAGGCCTAGCTGTCTTGGTCAACTACTATCATTTGTATTAGTATTAATACTGCACAATATAATTGGATACCCCTTGTTAAGGGCCTTAGAGTAATTGATTGTGGAGTGTCTGGTGGCAGTTATAACTACCTTATACTCTGGGCAGAAGGGGATACAGCATGTAAATCTGTGCCAGCCTTTCACAGGTGTGTGTGTGTGTGTGTGTGTGTGTGTGTGTGTGTGAAGAATCAAATCTTAAAGATTGTGTGTGACAGCTACTTGGGGCAGGGACACGAAGCACTGGGTTCACAGAGAGGGTGCTGGAGGACTTGGCTTGGACACTCGGCTAAGGACCTAACTGTACAGCTGTACCAGTGGGGAGTTTTATTGGGGACCTGGAGAGAAACAGATATCCCTCATAAAACTAAATCGCAGTCTTCTAAAAAAAGGAAACCAATCTGGTGGTCCTCTGCTATTAACAAACTCTACAACAGAAGGAAGAAACTGTTGCAAAAGAGTATAAAATCCCACAAGTGGAGGAGCTCCCTGGTCAGCCTCAACAAGAAGCTGAGATCTCTCATAAAATCCTCCAAAGCGAACTATGAAACTAAGATTGCCAATGACTCTATGAACAACCACAAAGCATTCTACAGCTATGTCAAGAATCTCAATGGCAACACCCAGACCTGCTCTGAGCTACAGCACAATGGCACAAAATTCATGGAGCCAACTGATATCGCCAACATCCTGGCTAACAGGTTCACTGCCAACTTTACCCCCCCCCCATCTCCTAAAGGGCCCATGTCCATACTGGAAGAATGCAGTGTCGCTGCAATTACAACTGAACAGGTGAAAACGGCACTATTGAAAGCCAAGAACACAGCATCCATGGGACTGGACAATATTCCTGGCTGCATTCTACATGAGCTTTTAGGTTCATAGATTCATAGGTTAGTACTAGGCTAACGGCCTTTGTGGGCCATTTTAAGCCTAGCCAATTACCCAATGTGAGAATCAAACCCTGCACCTTGTGTCTGTAAGGTAAACACCTAAACCATTACACTAACCTTCCACCCTGGCCCCTCACCTAAGCACCATGTTCAGTCATAGCCTCTCGACAGGCTTTGTACCCACTGAATGGCTCATAGGTAGGTACTAGGCTAATGGCCCTGGGGCCTATACAAGCCCAGCCAAAAAGGTACCCTGGCTTTTGCCACCCAAGAAAATTATTTTCCTGTGCCACTGTCGAGCAGAGCCACAGAGGTGATCCCCGGGGTGAATTTCCTATTTCCCATCCAATCATCAAGATTTTTCTTGAAGAGTGCTAATGAGGAGCTTTGTTTGATATAGATAGGTAGTTTATTCCAGAGTATGGGAAGTCTCTGGGACAGGAATCTATCCCTCCGGCATGTTCTGTTTATTGTGGTGACAAGGTTTAGGTCCCTAGAGCATGTAGCTCGGAGGGATTGGGATTTCTTTTAGTGGAGCATGTCCAACAGCTCTGGGTTTGACATAGCTTTGTATGTTAGGCAGAGATCACCTCTGAGTAGGCGATATGCGACGGAGTAAAGCTGGAGTTTTTTGAGACGGTCTGCATAGGGCATCTGTTTCAGGCCGGTAATCCTCTTTGTGAGGTATTTCTGCGGCCTTTCCAGTTGTTGTAGATGTCTTGTGAGGTACAAACCAAAAGGGGCTTTGTACTCTATAATGGGTCTAATGAGTGATGAGTAGAGGGGGAACAATGACCTCTTTTTTTCTGGATGAGAAACCTTTTGTGATGAGGTGTGCCATGTAGAAGGATTTCCTGACTACTGTGGTGATGTGATTATGAAAGGAGAGACTACTGTCCACCTGTGTCCCAAGGTCTCTTATCACACTTTCAGTGTTAAGTATACTACCGCCTAAGTTGTAGTTCATGGGTACAGAGTTTTTACCAAAGGGGATGACAATGCACTTTTTGGCATTGAGACTGAGGCTATGGCTTTGACATCAGGCATCTGTCTCAGTGAGGCCCTTTTGTAGGATGTCCACATCGTTAGGAGTTTCGATTATGGCTCCTAGTTTGCAGTCATCTACGAACTTCATTAGCCAAAGACCTTCTGTGTTAGCCTGTACTTCAGAGAAGTAGATACCAAACAGGAGAGGACCTAGGACTGAACCCTGTGGTACTCCACTTGTCACTGGTCTGAAGTCGGATTTGGAGTCTGCTACTTTCACAGTGTGGGTTCTGTCTGTGAGCCGGTTGGCAACCCATCTTGTGAGATAGGGATTTATACCTAGTTTAGTGAGTTTATCTATAATTCCAGCATGAGGGATGGTGTTGAAAGCCTTGGCAAGATCTAGATAGGCTGTGTGAACCACCTTACCCTTGTCTACGGCTTTGCTGACTGCTTCAAAGAAGTCTATCAGGTTTAGGAGACATGATCTGCCTTTTACAAACCCGAACTGGGTGGGATCAAGAGTTTGGAGATTACCAGTGGCTTTGTTTATAAGTTCCATGATGATACATTCCATGGCCTTGCAGACCAGGCTTGTCAGGCTAATGGGGCGGTAGTTCCCAGGGTCCATGGTAGCTCCCCCCTTGTGGAGTGGAATAACCATTGCTGTGTGCCATTCAGCAGGCACAAAGCCTGAGGTGAGGCGATGACTGAACATGGTACTTAGGATTTGGTACTTAGGTGGGGTGCCAGTTTGTTCTGTAGTTTGTGTAGAACGCAGCCTGGGATGTTGTCTGGTCCCATGGATGCTGTGGTTTTTACCTGTGCAGCTGTGATTGCAGGAACTTTGCATTCTTCCGGTATAGAGATGGGCTCTTTAGGGGGTGAGGGGGGGGGGTAAAGTTAGCACTGAACCTATCTGCCAGGATGTTGGCAGTATCAGTTGGGTCTGTATATTTAGTGCCATTGTGCTGTAACTCAGAGCAGATCTGAGTGTTGCCATTGAGATTCTTGACATAGCTATAGAATGCTTTGTGGTTGTCTTTAGAATCAGTGGCGATTTTGTTTTCGTAACTAGCTTTGGAGGATTTTATCAGGGATTGCAGCTTCTTACTGAGGCTGACCAGGGAGCTCCTCCACTCATGAGATTTTACTCTCTTTTGCAAGAGTTTCTTCCATCTGTTGTACAGTTTGTTTATGGCATGGGACCACCAGATTGGCTTCCTTTTTTTGGAGGATAGTGTCTTGGCTATGTTTGGGATAGCACACTCCATGCACTCATGTAAGTGCTTATAAAGTGCAATTGTATAGGATTCAGTAGTCGTAACTGTATTGTCCATCTGCATGGGTGTCATGAAGTTCTCCACTTCTGTCTTAAGAAGCATGAAGTTGGCTTTGGAGAAATTTTTTACCATGGTTTCCTTAATGGGGGGTGGAGGCAGGATGTGGATATCTAGGGTAATTAGCTTATGGTTGGATCGGACCAATGAGGCATTGACTTCAGGTGTGGAACACTGGTCACTCATATTGGTAATGACTAGATCTAGGATATTGTTGCCCCTGGTGGGGGTGTAGATAAGTTGATCCAGGGTTTTCACAGTGTGGGTTTTGTCTGATATGACAACAGTTGTACCACTCCAGAAAGGGGGAGCCACCACAGACCCCGGGAACTATCGCCCTATTAGCCTGACGAGCATGGTTTGCAATGCCATGGAGCGTATTATCATGGAACTCAAAAACAAGGATACTGGCAACCTCCAAACTCTGGACCCCACCCAGTTTGGATTTGTGAAGGGCAGATCATGTCTCCTGAACCTGGTTGACTTTGTCTTTGAAACAGTCACCAATGCCGTGGATGAGGGTAAGGCAGTTCACACAGCCTATTTCAACCTCACCAAGGCTTTCGACACCATCCCCATTATGGTATCATAAATAAACTCACTAAGCTGTGTAAAAATCCGTACGTCACAAGATGGGTCACCAACTGGCTCATAGACAAAACCCACACTGTAAAAATTGCGGACTTCAAATCTGACTCCAAACCTGTGACAAGTGGAGTACCACGGGGTTCATTCTTGGGTCCCCTCCTGTTTGGGATCTACTTCTCTGAAGTACAGGCCAACACATAGGGCCTCTGGCTTACAAAGTTTGTAAATAACTGCAAATTGGGTGCCATAGTCGAATCCCCAAATGACATGGACATCCTGCAAAAGGGTTTCACCGAGACTGATGCCTGGTGTCAGAGCCATGGCCTCAAGCTCAGCGCCAAAAAATGCATTGTCATCCCCTTTGGTAAAAACCCTGTACCCATGGACTACCACATAGGTGGCAGCCCACTTAAGACTGAAGGTGTGATAAGAGACCTCGGGACTCTGGTGGACAGTAGCCTCTCCTTTGATAATCACATTGCCACAGTAGTCAGGAAATCCTTCTATGTAGCACACCTCATCTTGAAAGGGTTCTCATCCAGGAAAAAAGAACTCATTGTCCCCCTCTACTCGGCTCTCATCAGACCCATTATAGAGTACAATGCCCCATTTGGAATGTACCTTACAAGGCATCTGCAGCAGCTAGAAAGGCCACAAAAATACCTCACAGTGAGGACTATGGGACTCAAACAGTTACCCTACGCTGACTGCCTCAAAAAACTCTCGCCTATTCCGAGGTGATCTCTGCCTAACATACAAAGCTATGTCAAACCCTGGGCTACTGGACATGCTACACCTAAAGAAATCCCATTCACACATAGCCACATGCTCTAAAGACCTAAACCTCATCACCACAATTAACAGAACATGCTGGAGGGATATATTCCTCTCCCAGAGACTTCCCATACTCTTGAACAAACTACCTATCTATGACAAGCAGAGTTCGTCACTAGAACTCTTCAAGAAAAATCCTGATGAGTGGATGGGCAACAGGAAATTCACCCTGGGTATCACATCAGTGGCCCTGCTAGACAAGGGCACAGGTAAACAGCATCCATGGGTGGTGAAGACCAGGAAACCTTGTTGGCTAGGCTTACATTGGCCATAGGGCCAATAGCTTAATACCTACCTATGAACCTATATAGAGACATCCAGACCCAGGACTGAGTGTGTTCCCAATGTGCTCTTAAGGGAAATTGTACTTGATGCAGAGAGGCCTGCATCTGGAAATATTGAGAGTATCCATTTCTATTCCAAGTGCATGTCCCTCTCCAGTGTCAGTGGTGAGGATTCAGGTTCTTTGATTACTGAACCAGCATAGGGACATTAAATATTGGTGGCAGTGATGGCCATCACAACACTTCCATGAAACCTTTTTAATAAATATGCATTAAAGGAGACACCTGCATTTTGAGGTCAGTTTTAAAGTGAGAGAGACTTGCCTTCAATGGGAAATGATGATGAAAAATGTTGTATGGTATGGGAAAACAAGGTGTGCTTCTGTGCTGGGAAGCTTGGGATGTTGGGATGGAACAAAATGATAACATTATATTCTTATTAAATATAATGGGGGCCACTGCTACAGTAAGATTCACCACTCTCTAGTATATCTGTGTGAAAATACCTGGATTTGTGGGAGCAACTTGCAAATAGTATATGGACTGGAAGAGTTATTTTAATTCTTAAACATAACCTATTTCTAGCTTATAAAAATGGTCTTCATTTTTGGAAAAATCAACACTGAATGGGGGTGACTTCCGTTGTCACTACTAACATTTGAGGACTGTAGAAGCAGGAGGAGTGAGCTCTTAACATGGTGCAAATTGTGGTGGGGGGGTCACTGTAGTGCTGGAAACATGTTTTAAATATAGTTATAAAAAATAATCTATTTTTCAGTATTATAATATGGGCAGCTTTCTATATTGTGAAATGAATCTGAAATGTAAAAATATGGGCCATGTAATAGATGTTATTGCCAACCCAATTTTTATTTCTTTATTCATGTATTTAATTATTTATGTATTTAGTTAATTAGTTATTAATTACTGTTAAAGCCAGATATATTTTTCATTTACTGTTTAGAAATATCTTCAGAGCAAGATGCAAAATTTACAGTAGAGCTTCTAACGTCTTAAGCTTGCATTCGGCAATGCAAATGCATTTTTGAAATATTGGCAGGTCACTGCATTTTCTTCAATTCTTGCAAACTATCTGTGTTCACTTAAACCAGCTTATAAAGTAGATGCATACAATTTCCTATAGCTGAACTATATTTACTCTGTTAAACAGAAAACAAATATTTTTCAACTTATACTGCGGTGTTGGTGCTGCAGTAGCGTTGTCGCCTCACAGTAAGACGTTGCCCTGTTCGATTCTCAGCTAAAGCGTCTTCTGTGTGGAGACGTGCGTGAATGGATGTACCTTCGTTGAAGGTTGTGCGTCAAAGCTGGCAACTCTGCACATAAAAATCTACTGCCGATCATTAGCGGACCTGAGTTCCGCTGTGGTGACCCCTAACCGGGAAAAGCCGAAAGACACAACAACATTGTATCGTTAACTTTACAAGGTACTTAGCAAAGAGAAATACATATTTGTCAAATAACCATAGTTTTACTGTTTCAAATAATAAAGATAAAATAAAAAAGTTACACATTGTTTCATGTTCACATCAGAAATAGTTTGCATTTAGCAATCCACACCTGTGATTTCCCTGCAGTTTTAAGTATTTTTGGACAATATAACTCTTATATAACATGTGTTAATTTCCTTTTACTTTTTCAGTAATATTTTTTAAAAATGTTAAATAAATATCTGCAGGCAAAGTAAGACCCTGGATTTTGAAACATCTTGCACTAAGGACAAGTCTTTATGCCAAGTTCACAAGCATTTGCACAACATTTATGACTCACTCCACCGTATCACCCTAAGCAAACACTGTTCAAGAATATAGGAAAGTTTGAATTCTTAGCATTTTTTTATGAACCCTCTCTGAACTGTATTTATACAAATCTGCAAGCAAATGACACATCTGTACAATATTATAGACAATATAAACCGTATTTATAGTGGTGTGTTTAATTTTTAATTAGCATTCATGGAATTAGGAGATACAGCATAAATTTCTAGCAAATGCTACAACATTAAAAATACAGTGGTATGCTGCCAAACTATCAAACTATGATTTTCTGCACAACTGAGCTAATGTTTGCTGATTGCCAGACTTTTCACATCACTTAGTGATTTACAGCAAAACTGTTGTTGTATGATATGCAGTACTGTTGATAGGACAGCAAAATGTTACTGCATTTTTGATAAAAAGCTTCAAACCTACTATTTGATACTCTGCCAGTAAATTATTGATGGTTGGTGGCATTTCTTGCTGAAATGTTAAGGCATCGGAGTGAAAAATCAGGCAAAAGAGGGAGGGAAAACCATTCCCTAACATGTGTAGATGATAATGTTTCCTTAAAACCTTTCTTGACAGATAATCCACTGCTGTACTGTTAGACCTTCACTGTCTCATTAGCATGGCTGGGCAAGAAAATTGCTTTAGTAATCCAAGGTGCTAAAGAGAATAGATTAAAACATTACATTTATTAAAGGCCTAAAGAAATAATGATAGACCAGGGGGATAAAAGTAAGCTATGTACTCCCATGGGATGTGGGAATGTGAACCGGATGGTAGGATGTAATGAGTGATGTCAGCATGGTGGGGAAAGATGAAACAAGGTGGAAAGAGACTCTGATTCAGGTGGTAATCAGACTGAGGAGGCACATTTAAAAGAACCAGACTCAAGCAACTATTTATTCATGTACATATCAAAGGTAAAATCCTCCCATACCTTTCTCTTGAAAGGTGAAATGAATTATATAAGTAGGTAGGGCAGGTATGTTCTAGGAATTGTTGACTTCCCAAGGGTGACTGCATTCTGATTTGGGAATGAAGCTAACCCACTGTTTTCCTACATGATTGTTTTTAACCTTTTGTCATCCCCAGGAGGCAGTGGTAGTATAAGCTATACTGCTGTACCTATTTATACACAGAAGGAACAGTATGTGGTCAATCAGGAACTATACATGGTCAACAATCAGGGGAAAACATACAATGCCTAGCCAAATAAACCATAATGTAGGATGACGCAGACATTCTAAACACATTGTTCATGCAATTAATAGGATTACCTCCCAAATCAAGCAAGGAAGAAGGTTAAACAGAGGTTTTGGCTTGGTGGGTGCTCAGACTGGAAGGCCACAGTTTAGGCAGCCTGGCCAACTACTCCATCTGGGCAGGTAATAGCTGACCTCCTAATGCTGACATTAGGGCAAGAAGGAGTTGTAATAATCCAAAGGATGAGGGTGACCTTCATAAAATGACATTTGTTCAGGAGCCCTAGGTAGAACAGGGTACTCCTCAAACTATGTGGTCCCTGGAAGTGAACTGTTGGAATGCCTGATTAAACTCTGTCATGACCAACATCTTGCATGTTTCCCCTTACTAAGGGTTTGGAATGAATCTGTGTAGTTTTATAGAACTACTCGATAAATGTATGGTAGTGCATATTTCCTTTTAAGAATGCCATCTTTCTCTTTATTTCAAAAGTCCATACAAATTTATTTCTTTTGCTGAAAAAATAAAAATAAAACTAATAAAATGTATGATTTGTTCCTTTTGCTTTGTGATAACGCTTAAAATGGAAAGCCACATTGCTGAACAGTTTGCTGATCATTATGCATGAAAATATGCAGTTGCTCACTAGAATTTCCATTGTCTTAAACTCCACTTTCAATAAATACTATTTATCTCTGGTTGTTCCTTTAAAAATAACATCTAGCAATACACAACAGCAGAAGACTACAAAAGCACTAAGAAAATAGGGGCACGTTTTCACTGTTCAAGAATGCATGCTTGAAAGAAGACAATGTACTTTTGTTACAGAACTCCTTTCTTCTGTACTATATATGAGCTGCCTTTTCCTTCTTCAGCAATTTTTTCTGTAATTAAATTCCATGTAATATGTGGCCACATAGTAGGACAAGAATAGAAATGAATTAAAAACCAAGCCAACATTGTAACACCATAGTGATAATGGAAAATGTGCATAGCATGTTTATACAGTTTTCACCCTTCCCAATCTCTGACAACCCTGTCAAATTAAGCAGACTTTTTGTCAAGCAGATAGTAGTCTGTGCTGACCTGCATTACAGCATGCAAGTCTCCAAAGGCTATGATGTCACTATTCAGCTTCTGACTTAACTATTACCTTACCAGGATACTGTAGCCAAGTGACAGCATTTCCTTTCACAGCATGTATGCCTATTGAACTATCATATATGTCAGAAATGGGGCAAATTATGCGATTGTTGCATTATGTAAACAAAGCTCTTCACTTCCTTAGCAACAATCTTGTGATCAATGCTGCACAAGCACTGCTTCTTAGTGAGTTGAAGGATAACGTGAGTCACTTTCAAAAGGCTAAGTAAAATCAATCAGCTAATCAATCAAGCAATAAATAATGAAAGAAACAAAATTTAGTTAACTTGTTTGGTATGGAATAAAGGGGAAAAAAACAGCTATGCCCCACAGATTGTACTTCATTTAAAGAAATGAGCTGAAGAGAATAAAAGACAAAAGCAGAAATCAATACTCTGCCAAGATTACAACACAAACTAACAGACATCTCAGTGTCATCTTCTGCACAATAAATCAACTCTTGGCAGGTCGCAAGGTCAGGGACAGATTTAATTTCTTAAATGTTAATGGCTGACGGCTGTCCAAATTGCTATAGCAGAGGTCTTCACTACAAAGTCTGAGTCATTTTTAGCACAGTAATAAAATGCTGCTGTCATAAATAAGAAATGTTGTTTTCTTTTCAGAAAGGTTACTTTCAGTGGCATGGAAAAGTACTTCCTTGGTACATGTAAACTAAGAGGTCACACATGCGGAGGATATAGGGGATGTTCTGTGGATGCAGTAAGTTAACAGTACTTCATACTGGTATTCTGTGGGTTCAATGGTCCACAGACCCAATAAACCATACTCAGTAGTTCCCGCTAGTCTCAAGGAGGCCAGCACGAGATAGACAGGATGAGACTATCTGATTAACCATCCAAGTAGCTAGGCTTTACCTAGAATGTGACAAGAGTCCTACTCTGCTTGACATGTATTAGAAGTTTTTTCAGAGCTGGGTTACATTGGTATGGATCTATTACACTAACGTGTCTTATTTCTCTATTATTGAAGGATTAGCTCATTTAACTGGATATTGTAGAAAATATTAGTTCTCTGAGTGAATGAATAGGCTGCCAATTGATATGAGATATTCTGTGTTTCAGACATATAACCATGGAAGAGACTATAATACACTGAGTACAGAGAGATGGCTATTATTCTGTCTGGAAAACTCTGCTTGGTGAAGCCACTCATCATTTTAATAAGAAATCTCTGCACTTTTAAGTGGAAGGATATGTTTACACAAACACATACCAAAATAGGGCATTATAATTGGTACTGCTTCTGATGAGAGATGAGTAAATGGGAACTAAGATGACTGGATCTGGATGAGATACCTTTGGAAATTAGTTGAATCAGATGCAAGGCATTTTTAATTACAGTGGACAGATGGTGAAAAGAATTATCAGCAAGAATGCTTAGATCTCTTACAACAATGACTAGTTGAAGGAGTATTTTGTATATATGGTATCATTTTCAAAATGTTTTGTTCACCAAAATGAATTATACTCCTTTTTAACATTTAATTTGAGACCATCGTGCTGACATCAGCTATTAACACAGTCTAACCTATGTTGGAAAAACTTTGAGTCAGAACAGGAGCAAATAATGCCACTCAGTTTAAAGTCATTCACAGACCTAGAAAACCATAGATTAGAAGGGTTGGCTTGAAGGCTCAGAAACAGATGGTAAGTAGGTAAGGTTGTAACTTTTTTTTGACTGTGACATGTATAATCTTATATCAATTGACATCCTATTCATTTGTTCAGAGACCTAATATTTCCTCAACCACAACAGTTCTGTCTGTCCATTGCACAACATATGAATTTATATTGAGATATACAATTCTTCAATAAAGCCTGCATGGCGAATAGTGTCAAATGTCTTGGCTGGGACTAAAAATATTATGTGTACTGCATAACCTCTATCCCCTACTGCAGTTATTTTTTCAAAGAATTTAACAAGGCAAAAAAAAGCAGGACCTGCCCTTAACAGACAGAACCGATGAGAGTCAATGTTTAAGAAATTTTCAATGTCATAAGAGTGAGGTCTGACATATGTTCCATAAATTTAAACATCAGGTTAGAAAAACTATTGATTTTATGGCTTCCAGAGTACATGTTTGGGCGAGCCTTATCTAATTACATTATAGTCTTCAGGAATAATTAGTGTATAAGCTTAAAATAATAAGGTAAAGTATAGGTTCATAGTTGAATATTTAACTGCCATGAAGTATTATGTTAAGCGTACTCAGTAACCCAAGGTCAGGATCAAACCTTGCATATTGTGTCTATAAGGCAAAGACATTGACCACTATGCCTTAGGAAATAGGGTATATGCTGTACTAATAACCAAACAGCTAGGTTTGTTGTCTGGGCTGATGAATGCAATGTTTTTAGCTTTTGAAAAAAGTTAAGAAGACTTGTTCCTTAATAGTGATAAGGGTGTTGATGGGATTGTAGAATCAATAGTCACAATCATGTATGAAGTAAATTTTGAACTAAATTTGTCAGTTAGGATAATAGTTATTTCCTTGTCAGAGTAGACAGTATTGTTTGTAAACTAGCTCCAAACATTGCTGTGGGTTAATTCTTAACTTCTGTACTGATCTCTTTATTATGGTTGTCTAGTTTGGATCTGTTCTCATTCTACAATCACTGGAAGCAAAAAAAAAGTTCCATTCCAGACTGGTACACAACTGCTGTCAAGTTTATTTCTTTCTTCCCAAACTTGTTAACAAAGAGATGGAAATCCATTTAACAGGATCTACAAGCAAGTATGTCACGGCAACCTAAAACTGCATAGGAGAAGAGCTTAATTACCATTCCTCACTGTTACATTTTTTTTAATAGAATTGCTGAGAACATGTTGACTGTGACATGTCTCTCTTGGCACAACATGGGATGTTAGTGCAAACAAGTACTTCTTCCGGTTGATACTATCTCTGTATACTGATGCTTAGACCTTTGACTTACCCTATAACTTTCACTCATCACACCAATAATCATTATACCTTTATTACCTAACAACTGAAAACATTGTGCTTCTTTTAGAATCCAGTCATATCTTCACTAAGAAACGTATTTGCTATACTTGTACAATATTACTTCTTCAGATACAATACACCGGACTTATGCTTCTTCTGCACTTGTCACAGTTCACTTTTCAATCACCTTAGAACCCTTTGCTTCATTTCATTTTTGCTGATACATCTATCAATTACTTACTCCAAATTATCCAGAAAAAAACAGAAAATCATTCCCAAGAATAAGCTACTGTCTAACAATCATACCACCTCCAACCATGGCAATATCAAAAGATAAACCTCAAAAGCCTGAATCACAAAACAATAACTGACTTTTGCATCAGCTGCACAGAAACCAACAACTTGTAGTCAAAGACTGCCCTTTCCACAATGGAATGCAATCTCTAGGTTGTTCTATATATAAGTAGTAGGGTGGGGGGTGGCAGGAGGGCTTATCCACCTGCATGGTATGTGTTCTGTATTGTTTGTGTTGTCTGTTCACATTCTGTGATTTAAACTTGTGTGGTCAGGATTTTGTGCTTCAGCAATCATAATGCTTAAAGTTCTGAATGCACTCCATATATCACCCTACCAAACAATATCAACAACAACAACAAAAAAAGTAACCGTGTCTCAACCAGAAAGTTAAATTTATTCAAATCTGTATTAAAGAATCAAGTCAAACTCAATAGAGCAATGATTTCTGCAGGGGGCTGTATCCCTACATCCAGAAATGGGAGAATTCTATTCATACTTCCTTGATCTCTGAGTATAATAACTGAGTTTACCAAGACCTGGAGGACAGTGAAAATGTCTAGAAATACTTAAAGCTCTCTTTACCCTCTTCTATGAGTGCAGCAACTGAAAACACAAAGGGCGCCATTTGTAATAAGTCTTCCGCTGATGAACTAAGGAGTCAACCATAGTCAGACTTAGGCATAGGCAACTAGGCAGTCACACAACCGCTCAGTCACCCAGAGTACCGCTCTAGCAAGATCGCTTTTCCAATATTCATTTGTTTATTTTTTGTAGTAAAGAAATTGTTTCTTCAAAATGTGTTGAATGGATACATGAAAAACAAAAGAGTAAGGCAAACCAAAAAGGAAGGAAAAGGGAATCTGGATGGTGTAGGAAACCCAGGATGGAGTCACCAGGTGTTGTGGGGGGTGCGGTGAACCCCTTTCGCCTAGGGCACCAGTTGATCAAAGTCAACACTGGATTCAAAACACTATTTGACTCCATATCTATGATAGTCTATAACACTATAAAATGCCACATAATCAGCTGTAGTGCTCTCAGCTTTAAGGAAAAATTAACAGTGATGTCGACATTGAGGCAGGTTTCTATTCTGTTACTGTCAGACATCATATCCGTCTCATCATTTTTTATTACTTTTATGTCACCTATTGTCTACATGCCCAGCAATGTTTGTAGTAGAGTCAATGCAACCTAAATTTAACAAGGTTTATATTTTAATTTCTATGTCTACATTCAGATTTTAATCATATGCATTTCTTTCTTTGCTTACAGTAGGCTGTGACATAACGAGGTTTCTGTGCATATTGGTCAGACTTACAAAAGAAAAGTAAATATCTGCATGAATGGGAGTGTTGCATAAAAAGTACAGTCATTGTTGATTTTAAATAAGAACTGAAAACACTGCAAATAAGTTTAGAGCTATATGAATAATCATCAAACATAGTACATATAAACAATGTTTTTTAACAGGAGTCAAATTGAATGACTGAGGGGTTTTAATAAGCATTTCTTTTAAGAATTTAGAACCAAGTGGTTTGTTTTATTTTATGTAAACAATGTGCTTCATTAATGTTGTATAATTTTGTCTATATGTAAGATTTAGTTTTCAATAAAGGTTATTGCCAGTCTATATTCTGTTTTACTTTTAATCACATATTTGTAATATATTATTTAGACATTTTTTTACAGTTCATGTTTTTTTTACATATGAATTGGTTTCATATTCATTAGTGCTATAATGTACTCTGTACTTCCTTGAGTTTTTATAGGATCATAGCATCGTAGGAGGTTACTGGGCTAATGACCCTAAGGCCCTTACAAGCCTAGCCACGTTTTGCCCTTATTTCCACGATGAACAGGTGGAATCCCTGGGGTGAACTTACTTTAAATTTTGTTTATTAACAGGACTCCAGGTGGCATTGACTAAGCTTCTGGGTTTCCAAAAGGTTTTTGTACAATTTTTTGGCTCCATTTTATCAAAATCTGCAGTGCTGCTGGTTAGGACCTTTATTACCATTAATCATCATCACCATCATCATTGTTATTATTTGTATGATTTATTTGTATGATAGTTATTTATACATATGTATTGTTATATTGATGGCTAATATGATTCATTAATATTTATTTATTATTTTGATGGAATTCTTAATTTCCCGCCCTTTTGGCTATTTAATTGTGTCATTAATTGAGTTTGTTATGTGAGTCTGAAGAAGCCTTACTAGGTGAAAGCGCTAACTCGTTTTATAAATAAACTATCTATTCATTTTACGTTGCTGCTTGTTCCTGAGTTTTTGAAAAAGAGTGACTTTTCAGCTGTGTTCGACTCTTGATATTTGTTCTACATTTATTTTCACGTTGATTTTTGAAGAGTCGTTCATTCCGCTTTGGTTTTGGTTGATTACTTATTGTTATTATTATGTTTGCTGGTATACCTACATATTGTTTCCATATTTATTTTCACTCTCATTTTTTTGTTTTCAGATTTTCAGCAATATTCAAACTTCTTCCAGTTATACATTATATATATAATAAATAACTATATATATATATATATATATATATATATATATATATATATATATATATATATATATATATATATATATTAGATGAACGAGTTTCCAAAAAAAAACAAACCTCAAAAATCCAATTTTTTTTATGTTTTGCAGGAAAGGCAAACCCCCTGCTTCCCCACACCCCCTGCAAATTATATATATATATATATATATATATATATATATATATATATATATATATATATTTACACCAACTTCGAGATTGCACTACAGTGAGGAAAAGGGTAAATTTCCCAATGCTCACTGTACCACAATCTCTATTCAAAAGTTTCAAGTTTTCAAAAACTCGATCATATGGTACCAATGATATGAATTTCGAGTTGCTGAAAACTCGATCAACTGATAGGGACCCATGTGTGTGTGTGTGTGTGTGTGTGTGTGTGTGTGTGTGTGTGTGTGTGTGTGTGTGTGTGTGTGTGTGTGTCTGTGTCTGTGTGTGTGTGTGTGTGTGTGTGTGTGTGTGTGTGTGTGTGTGTGTGTGTGTGTGTGTGTGTGTGTGTGTGTGTGTGTGTGTGTGTGTGTGTGTACTGCTAAATGAAATTGATATTAGTAAGATAATGTGTAGAGTTGGGGATAGGGGTTGGAGCAGAGTAAGGGTTAGGTTTAGCACAATTTTTAAACTGAGATCACCATTTGCATAATATTTTACTCTTCTCTGTTTTTCAGGTGCTTGATGGTGAAATCACTCTGTGTAGACTGTAAAGAAAAAAAAATTACCACAATTTGAATATGTTTCTCCTAGAAATGGAGTCAATCAGGCTTGATATTTTAATGAGATCTTGTTTTTCTTCAACCCTTTCCTTTTCCAGTAATCCATTTCAATTTATGCTAGACATAAGGAAGTAGTGGTGTATTTCTGTGCTGTTGACATATAATGGGTTTATCCCACATCCCAAAGACATGCAGTAGGTGGATTGGACACTCTAAATTGGCCCTAAGTGCATGTGTGTGCCTACTGTGGAAGGTTGGGCGCTGGGCTGGTAACTCAACACCATAAAACTCCACTGCCAATCATGAGCAGACAGATGATCCGCTGTGGCAACCCCTAACCGAGAAAAGCCGAAAGAAGAAGAAGAAGTGTAAGTCACTGTCATCCTACATACCTTCTCAAATGGGACTGCATTTTTTTTCTGGAATGACCCGCATTTATGTGTGATTCAACACCTGTTTTACATTATACTAAGGAGTAATACAGCTGCAGCCAAAAAACTAAGTAATTGCATGCCTTTTTTCATAGTATCTTTTCGTAGTCCAAGACAAATTTACAGGCACACACACAAGCACACAATTACCATTCCCCTCAGGTGTCAAAATATTCACTGTATTGACACAGATACTTGGAGCATCATCTGTAAGTGACTGATGCTGCTGGAAAAAACAGACTTGAAAGCAATTCTGTTCTCCATTCTGTGCAGTGGAAAGATTTGTTTCCTCTGAAAGTTTTTAGAAATGCCTTTAATATTTTTATTTGTTTTACAAGTAATTTTCTGTTCTTTTCCACTTACCAGTTTAAGTCAACAAAATATGACAAATTATATTCTTTAACTTTGAATAACAATTTTTTCTAAGGCAGACAAGTCTTGTGGCATTTTTTATATTTCCTGTTATTCTAGTATTTTAAATTACAGCAATATTACCGTTTTTAGAAACCTGGCTCATTGATATATATATATATATATATATATATGTGTGTGTGTGTGTGTGTGTGTGTGTATATATTTTTTTTCATTTAAAATCTGTACTTTTTGTGTTATTTTCTTCTTTTAAAGGAAACTAGGTGGGGGCTTTCTACCCCTAAATGTGGGGTGCTGCGCCCCCACACCCACCCTAACTATATATACCAACTCCAGGGTCGCATGAAATTGGGGAGTGGGACAAAACCCAGATTTATGCCTTGAATACTGATTTTCAATCAAATGAAATTTCGATCAAATGGATTCCAGTCAAATGGTCTTTTGATCAAATAAAGTAGACCCATATATATATATATATATATATATATATATATATATATATATATGTGTGTGTGTGTGTGTGTGTGTGTGTGAGCATATTAAATAAACACACACAGATAGGCAGACAAGTACCTCTGGTTTCCTTTAATTAATGTTTTAATGAAATGGCACATGGCACATATATGCTGAAGTAAATTCTGCAGTATATCATGGTTGCTGTCAATGGTCACATTTCCTTTCTAGAGTGGAAAATACTTATGCAAACCACCTGTATAAGAACAGATTCAAGATAATGGGAATGTCTCTTTTCACTGATCTGTGTACCAGATATGCATCCCCCTCTGGAAGGATGTCACAAGAAAGCACAAAAGACATTCTTATAAACCATATCAGTGCACCTAGTTGATAGTGTTGCCACCTGTCTATCTTTTTTCAGAGCAGTCCTAATTTGAGCAGTTCTGTCCAAGGGGGATTAAAATGGTAAATGTGTTGTACTTTACAAGAAAAAGTATTATCTGACTTCTCTAAATGTCACAAAAATCTTTGATACTACATTTAAGTTCTCTTAATATATAAAGTAGTATAAACTTGCAACATTTAAAGCATAGAATTTCAATACTGTGATGCTGCTTATGAAAATTTGTCAGAAGACGTGACAACTGGTTTTAAGACCTGACTTATCTAATTGATTTTGTTTGTTTTGCAGTGAATGGCATGGCTACAACGCAAGCAGCTGCAAATCAGTACAACTTCTCCTCTCAGCAATAAAGACACTGGAAAACAAATTGACACCTTTCTGACTTGCTTACTGAAGCTACTGATCTCCTGACAGTAGCAGAATTAAATTACACATATAACACTACCCACAGTTCCTAGGTTATACTACATATTTCTCTGTATCTGTGGTACGTCATGGAAGTAGAGACAAATTCCTCTGCAAAGTATTAAGAAGTTAAGCTTTAAAAAAAAGGTTGGGCGTGTTTTGCCTTCCTTTGATTCTAAGGCAAGGGTATAAAAGCTTTATAAAGTACAAGCAGGTTTCTCGTGTCTACACAATTCTGGTACCATATTGTAGGGCGAATGAAACCTAAGGGGTGAGTTAAACTGTAGGTGGGGGTGGTAGTTTCCTTTTTTCCTTTAAGATAAAAAGGCAAACTTTTTTTAAGGGACAAGATCACAAAATCCTGCAGGGTCTCATCTTCTCATGTGATGTACACATACTCATTCAAAAATATATATATTAATGTGACACCCCACCATCATGTACAAAATAGAAAAAAAGATAAGTGTTGCCAATATATGTTATAGATAGAGAGATACTTAGATTGTTAGATAGATACATATTTGTATTTATATATGCACACATACATATATATCTACATATAAGCAGTAAGCGATTGCTCAGATTTTGACATCACCCACTATACAAAATGTCCAATTGCACAGAAAATGATAATTTCAAGTAAAAGTAAGTGTATTTGCAGGAGGCAAACCCAATACAACCCCTATGTTTTAGTTAGACTAACTAGTTAGAAGTTTACTAGTGTTTGCTATAAGGAAAAAAAAGGCACACTCTTCTGTATTCACTGGAGATACTGGAAACAAGAGTGGTTAAGTGATTTGCTTACATTATGTACATAGAAAATGTAGGAATTAATCCTAGATCCAGTGGATGTGTGTCATTTGTCACACAGAGCTTTAACTCACTTTGCTTTGTATACAAACCTAGAGACAACTGTGCATTCTAGCTGCGCTGCAATATACCGTAACTGATTGTGCTACATTGATAATATGTTAAATATGAACTTAAATGATATTATGACAATAATAATGATTGTCTCAATCCACATGTGGTGCTTAAGGTATAGAGGTGAGCCTTTGTTCAAGTGAGAAATTTGATATCTCTCCAAATGTGACAATTCTAACTTTTGGAAGCCATAAAACATGGCAAACTTCTTGAGTCATGCCACATATTGTGGTTATGTATGCATACAGCTGAGAGACTTTTCCTGCACAAGATACTTGTCAGACTGTACATATGTCCTCTGCATATGTCTTAGCCAAAAAGACTTGCAGTCAATTTAAGAAAAAGTAAAATAAAATGATATAAATTGTTTATCTATTGATCGATTGATTGACATTTGTTTACTAGGAGAGTTTGACTGGACACAGGCAACCTTTTTCAGCAGAGCCCTGGAGAGAATAACTCCAAAGTATTATCTTTAATGCAATCAGTATTTACAGTTAACAAATTTTATAAAGCAGTTTCAGTGACTATGTAGCATAATAGTCAGTATAATAAAATGTGTACTGCTATATACAAACATTAATTTTACAAGCCTTGTACTGAGAACTTACATCTGAAAAAGTCTGTGTAAGATAGGTAGGGGTAATTTAAGAAATATAATAGAGTGTGGTATTAGAGGAGATAAGCAAGTTTGAATGTTAACAGATAAGTTGTGATGGAATAATAATTTGGTTGTGCTAATTAGAAGTAGGTCTGATAGTTTAAGAAATATAATAAAGTGAAGTATTACAAGGGGATAAACAGATTAAGTGATTTAGTGCTTTAAAGGGAGGTATAAGAAAGGTGATGAAGGGTGTTAGAGAGCTATATCCCAGTTGAGGAGCAGGGACAAAGCCAGGAGGTAGAGAGGATGTCATTTAGTAATGGTTTGAAAAGATGAAGATGTGCGACAGACCTGACTGATATAGGAATTTCTAGCTATACTATCAGAATAGGGACTAGAGAATTACAACTGTTTTACATCATTCTGTCAGTGAGTTATTGCCTGGTTTTATGTATGTCCTTTACTTTGTGGAAATATGTTCAAGTATCCATCTGTTTACTCTGATGAACTACAAGTTACATAAACAAGAAGCAAGATCACACTTTAATCTAAATGACTGAAGAGTCAGACACAACTTCTTGTATCATACAGAACTTACTCACTGATTTAGATCTTGGTACTATTAATACAGTCCATTGCCATAGATGGTGGATAATCCATTCTGCTAGTTGACTGTCATAACTGTAAAAATCAATATAAAACAAATCTGTATACCAACATATTCTAAAGGTTTGCACTGGAGTTTAAAACATAATTTTCTATGGAACAGGGCAAACTTAAGTGTTCGTACAAGATGTCAGAGGGATACGTCTCCTACACCTATTACTTAGTATAATCCAACATTACTGCATTTGAAGGAAAAGAAAACTTCCTCTAAGTGACTTACATAGATGGAATATGTTTCATACACTGCAATTATTACACAGTGACTGTCACTTTCAGAGTTGTTGTTGTTGTTGTGTCTTTCGGCTTTTCCCGGTTAGGGGTCACCACAGCGGAACTCCGGTCCGCTAATGATTGGCAGTAGATTATTAGGGGCCGAGTTGCCGGCCCTGACGCACAACCTTCAACGAAGGTACGCCCATTCACGCATGTCTATGGTACCTATTGCAGCTAAAGTTCTTACTCATAACTATAACCCAGTAATGCAATTTTATTAGCATTCACTTAATCCCCATACTAATAAATATAGAGAATCACACACACTGATCCAGCTGCACAAAACATACAACACTACAAACTTTTACTCTGAGTCACAGATAAACAATAGAACACAGCGTCCTGCCCTGTTGCACAGATGAATATCTAATGAACAGGGTACTGAAAGAGCCACTCATGGAGGGTAAAAGTTAGAACCTAACACAAGCATGTCTGTATTGGGGGAAGGAGGTGGGTTGCCTTCCTGCAGCGCCAGCTGCTAGATGAGACTAATTTACAATGAACACTGCCTTTGGACTACACATATGTGTTTGAATCTGTCAAGCGATAGTTGTACTATAAAATACAACCCTGAAGCATAGAAGAATCACTGCCAAGTACATCTCTAAAATGACATGCAAAAATCTTGTCTTCCTTTTTAATTTTTATGTCCCTGATATGTTTTAGAGCAAGTATTTGTTGAAAATAGTTGTACTATAGCCTTAAAACTTTGTCTACTAAATTATGTATGTACCTCATATAAGGTATAGCAAGCATCATGTAAAGGCATGCCTGTATGTCTGCTAAATAAAGAGAGGTTAGATATGAAAATGAGGAAGAAAGGATATTATCCAAGGAATATGGGTACCTGTAGCTTGACTTTACCCCCCCCCCCAAGCCTGGATAATAAAAGGTAAGCACCGAGAAGATCAATCCCTGTCAGAGGGAGGACATTAGTGACACTAAAGAGATATGATATGAAATAGATTCTTTGCAGTTTCCTGGGGGGACTTGATGGACACTGAAGTCTGAGAGGACAGAATAGGAAAGCCACATTTCAGTACATATGGGCTCTGCTGAGGATCCATGGAGCACAATATGCACCTGTTCACTGTGTGTGTGTGTGTGTGTGTGTGTGTGTGTGTGTGTGTGTGTGTGTGTGTGTGTGTGTGTGTGTGTGTGTGTGTACAGATATCCAGCAACACCTTTCATGGCACTACGACGACAGTGTATCAGAAACAGGCTTTGACTGACATGTTGTTTTGGGATAGAATGGGGCAGGAATAAAACAATTAAAACTCATAACTTATATACAAGACTGACAGTACTATCAGAAATTATATAAAATACTACAAATTGACTGGATGCATCCTGAGACTACTTTGTTAAATTATGTTTAACCAAAACATACAGTGATCTGCTCAAGAAGAAAATTACATTTGTCATTGTGTAGAGTGATAAGGCCATGATTACATCCCAGGCTCTGGTACTTGATTATCTGGCAGGTATGGATTTTATTTATGTATGTATATATTTATTTATTCATTCATATTTGTTTACTGGGATAGAACGCTGACCAAACAATGACCAATTGCAAGCACAGCCTGGGCATAACCATCCCAGAGGGGAGGGCATTCATCTAGGCATTCCCTGTAGTGAGGCATGGTCCATTGAAGAGAGTATCCCCTGGTCATAATGGACAAATACAGCAAAGTGGAATAAAGGAGACAAAGTCACTACAACCACCACAAGGCAGCAAGGATGATGTGTGGTTCTGAGACTCCATAACGATCCTTGTTGGCCAAGTATGGGTGCAATAAGGAGGAGGTGGTAGACCCATCATTGGACAGATACACCAGAATAAATTGATAGTTGAGTGTATCAGGTGGGGGTGATATTTGGAAAACAGGACTTATGTTTATCATTAGAGTTAATGAATAAAATAACAGGGTGCTGATTTTATATATTGCACAGTTCATGCTTGGGCTATTAACTAATATTGAAAATGTTGTCAAGCCAGCTTACAGGTGAACCTTTTAGTTGCCCAAGGAAAATTACATCTCAGATAAAGAAATAGGATTGGATCATCAGGGAAATGGTCATACAAGATCAACCATAGCACCAAGTAGCAGTGTACATGTCAATGGAAGGACCTTTAGAGGCAGAAAACAGAGGTAAGGGGTATTAAGCCTATATCCATGAAAAATGGAGCACTTCTGTTTGAAAGTGTGAAATTAGCTTTACAAGATTATAGAATATGTCCCTCATTACATGTTCACTTCCCTCCAATAGATTGTCAGGATGTTGCCTTACTGGCATGGTCAGCCTAGCATGCTTGTTATGTGCTTAGCAATGGCAGATCTTTGGTTGTTGAAGCAGTCATTCATCAGTGTTAGACCAATGGATATTAGTAGAGGGATGAGTCTGTAGAAAAGGAAAGAATCTAGGACACAGTAGAATAATGTGACAGCCCAAGAACAGATTAAGAATATTCAAAGACATATTTACTGACAAAGAACACAGAGACAGAGAAAAATTCTAATCTGTCTAGTTGTGGTTGCTTTTAAATGTAGAATGGTAAGCAAGAGAAGCAGTGTCATTTAAAATGGCTGTCTGCCTTTTAGATGAAAGAATAGATAAGATATGAATGGACCAGATTCAGCTATGACCCAAAGTCAAAAGAAAGTAACGTGAATTCACAACAACAGCATTACAAGATAAAGCAATACAGTCTATGCTTATTAAACATAACTGGGATAGACAATATTTATATAACACACCTGCAAGGCAGCATAATCACATCAGGGACAGATACTAAATAAATATATGTGATGCTGTGGTAGTGAAGGAGAAGGATGGAATATAATAGACTTGTCAAAAAATATAGAGCAATCTTCACGGAACACAAAAAATAAGACACTGAGAGACTTTAGCTGAGATGCCATGGCAGCTGCATTATGGTAGTTTGTAGTCCTCCAGAGTCTTACTAATTTAAAATAATACATCAAAATCTACAGCTATTCCTTCCTCTTTTGGTTGCCATGGTAAAAAAGTCTTTATCAACAAGAAATCATTTTCATTCTCTTCAATAAATGTCATCATGAATCTGCAAGATATCTGCCTTTCTTCCTTGTACATAATACAAAATGTCTTTATATAAATTATAAAGATGCAAAGGATTAAAAAGGAGCTGTAACATGGCATTCTAAGCTTAATAATATTAATTACGTATAACTATTTGAAAATCCTAAGCACAGCTGATCACAATTTCTTTAAGGAACTGTTTCATACACATTCGAAGGCATTCCCTTCTTGGTTTATGAAGTCTCAAAGATCGCCTGGACTAAAGACTACTCACTCGTGTAATATCTTCCATTAGACAGTGAATGCTGAAAGAGCTAGGCATTTTATTTCTCAGTTGTAAAGTTTAAGTGTACTTCCTGTGTTAAATCAGAAAAGCAGCCCAGAAAGACAAACATATCAGTATGTTTTTCCATTGAAAATGAAAAGCATCCAGCATGTTAGGTCGAGTTGTCGTGAAATACAGCAACCATTTCTAAACAAATTGGCTACAGAAAGATACTACCCACCAACAACTGTGTCTCCAAGGTAAATTTGAAATAACAGCAGGCAAAAGCTTTGTTCTACTAAAGCATGCCTAAATATGTATCTACTACTAACTTAAATTTAGAAGCAGATGCTCACACAGAATATTCTACTGTTATACATCATGAGGAACAACATTCAGTTTGATTTGTGACCATTTTTTCATGTTTCTGAGTAGAAATCATGGCATCTCCTTAGACAAATGGGGCACGCACAAGAGGAGTGAGCTTCGACATTTTTGTGTCAGCAATATTTGTCAATTTTAATAATGTTTGTTAAGTTTGTAGTATAACGACTAGAATGTTGTAACTCAACATTTATTAATTGACTATTGCATCAATGACATAGGAGGATAAAGTCCTGACTGCAATCACTAACCTAAGTCCCATTAAGTCCTGACTAGACTACAGTCGGACCTGAGTCCCATTAGGAGCACTGAGTATTGGTGGTGCAGACAAGATAAGCATGCCTATCCTTGGTGAAACATGGGTTGTGGCCATATTACATCACAGCTCTAAAATCAGGAGCCAGTGTAGAGAAGATATGGATGTGGCCATCAAAGCCAGTGAGTGAAGCCCCTGTCATCACAGTATGGATTGTGGGAGTATAGTCAGCCCTTCTTATGATAGAAGATATGGGGAAGTATTATTCCATAAAAATATAAAATGTGCTCACTACCCAGTTTTCAAAAAACTCAAAGCACTTTCATGGCATCATCTTAAATGAGTGGTCTGCAAAGACAAGACAATATCTGAATTAGGAAAGCTTGATGGTCAGCAGGCAAGTAGGCAACAATAATACACATATAGATAGATAGATATACATATAGATATAGAAATAAAGATATATGGATGTGTGTTATATATACATACATCTATATGTTTGTGTGTGTGTGTGTGTGTGTGTGTGTGTGTGTGTGTGTGTGTGTGTATACATATATATATATATATATATATATATATATATATATATATATATATATGTATACACACACACACATATATATATATATATATATATATATATATATATATATATATATATATGGGTCTGCTTCAAAAACACAAAAAAAACCACATACTCGAAAACCATACGGTCGAGATGAAAACAACAAATTCCCATTTAGCCAACTCCTCAGATCACCGAGACATTACCCAATTAAAGGAGGCAGTTGGACAACACTGA
This sequence comes from Protopterus annectens, assembly GCF_019279795.1. Lineage (NCBI taxonomy): Eukaryota > Metazoa > Chordata > Ceratodontiformes > Protopteridae > Protopterus > Protopterus annectens. The sequence continues at coordinate 788,301,985 of NC_056734.1, forward strand.
CAAAAAAACACACAGAAACATTTTGAACCCAAACAAGTGGATGGCTTTGTCCCCCACACACACAAAAGAGCAGGGCTGCACCCCCTACACCTCCCTAACTAAATATACCAACTCCAAGGTCACACTACAGTGGGGAAAAGGGCAAACATCTGATTGGTGACTGACTGCCTCCTTTCAGTGGGTAATGTCTTGGTGATCTGAGGAGTTGGCTAAATAGGAATTTGTTGCTTTCATCTCAATCATATGGTTTTTGAGTGAGTGGTGAAGTAGACCCATACACACACACACACACACACACACACAGATCTATGTGAGATGATCAAGTTTTCAGAAGCTCGAAATTCACATGGACAAGACCATATGATCAAGTTTCAGAAAACTCAAACATAAAAAAAAAAAAATAGAAAAATATACTTTTTTATGTTTATGCAGGGGGTAAAACCCCCTGTGCCACTCATAACCCAGTGCAAATTCTATATATCAACTCTGAGATCACACTGCAGTTAAGAAAAGGGTAAATTTCCCGATCCTTGTTGAACCTCGATCTCCATTCAAAAGCTGAGAGTTTTCAAAAACTTGATCACATGGTCTCTACCATACTTATTTATTTTAGTTCCATTTGTTTACTGGGAGAGTCCAACTGGGCTTAAAATAGCCCATTTTGAGCAGAAGCCCGGGGAGAAAACCTCCACAGAGTACAATACTGTAACAGAAAAATACTCATAAAATACACACGTAGAGTATAGGACACATACTAAAAATCACACAATGTACAAATTACAGAAGAAAAAAGGGAATTAATGTATAAAACTAGTTTAGGTACGTACCATTGAAAAGCAAGGAAACAAAAAGATAGAAAGTACACATGCGAGAAAGTGTTTGTTTAATGTGATCGACACAAAGGAAATTATATAGGCTGGCAGTTAAAAAGGGGGAGGAGGAACACAGGAGTACAGGGCAGGGGTAACCTATGGGAGGAATAAGGAGGAGTAGGGCGATGATACGTGGTAAGAGAATTCCAGTTAGTTACAGCACTTAACCTGGGTTAATGCGGGAGCAAATCCAACTGGGATTTACATGTTCCTTCAGCAGTTGCTTGAACTTGGTAGAATTACTAGTGTTGAGTATACTTTGAGGTATGTCGTTCTAAGCTTCAGCTAGTTTGTGTGAATACAGGGCATCTCCATAGCAATTATTTGCTGTAGTGACCTTCAGACACAATTTATGAGATTACCTTAATGTTCTACTACTGGTATACAGCTGAACTAAGTTGCTAATGGATGGACAGTTAGCAGGGTGATGAATGGTGAAATGTTTTAGGGCTAGTTGTTTAAAGGTTAAAAGTTTGGGAAGTTCCATCCAATTGACCTGGTGTAGTACTTTGCAACAATGAGTGCTAGCAGCTTGACTGGAAGCAAATCTAGCTACTTTATAAAGCAGGATTCTAGTTTAAGTCACATTTTCTTAAGTTAGTGAGAATAGGTGAGGCATATAAGAGGGTGGATAGAATGTGAGTTCTACAGATTGCATGTCTGGTGGTGTCATTTAAGAAAGGCTTTATTCTATATAGGGATCCTAGTTTGAGATGGATTTCCTTAATAGCTAGGGCTAAGTGTTGATGAAACTTAAGATCTTTGACAATAGTGTCACGTAGTCAGCTGCGGTGGTGCAGTGGTTAACACTGTCGCCTCACAGCAAGAGGCTCTCCAGTTCGATTCTTGGCTGGAGTTCCTTCTGTGCAGAGTCTACATGTCCTCCCTGCAATCAACTGAATGTGAACAACATGCAGGTGGGTGCATGAGGAGCTGGCAGGTTGGCACCGTAAAAATCCACTGCCAATCATAAACGGTGACACCTAACCGGAAAAAGCTAAAAGAAGAAGACCGACAATAGTGTCACGTAGTAATTTTGAGTGATCTACTGGTTGGATAATGGTATTGTTAGATGAGTAAATATTGAAAGTATTAGGGTCAATGGATCTTTTTCTAGAGAAGAGCATAAGTTTAGTTTTAGAAGGGTTAAGAATCAGTTGTGAGTCAGAAAGGTATTTTTCTATGTCCCAGAAGACTTGTTGTGTTTTATTGAGCAGAGAAGTAAGAGATGGAGCAGAGCATATGAGGGAGGAATAACCAGCATATTCAAGCATGCTGGATGATTGTGCAAAGTTCATTTGTAAATATGGTAAAGAGTAGAGGACCAAGAATAAATCCTTAGGGTATGCCGACAGAGATGGGTAGAGGAGACAAAAGTTCATTTTACAATTTAACTGCTTGTTGATGGTTGGTTAGGTAGCTAATGAACCAGGTAACGGTTGCATGAGACAGGTTAAGGGAGGTAGCTTATCAATAAGTAGCTAAGTATGTGCAGAATGTGTTGCTCACATTAAGGCATCAATCTCTTGAGACACTGTACATTCAATGCAGTGTTCTACATCCATGTATGCATAATTATTTATATATATATATATATATATATATATATATATATATATATATATATATATATATATATATAAAAACAGTAGATAGCAACTTAACATTTGATCTTCACATCTGTAACTATCAAGAAATATGGGAAACTACTTCAATAACTGTGTTGTTTAAAGAGGCAATTAGAAGTTTCTTTTAGTGCTGGCATGGGACTTTGGAAAAAAAGAATAGTAGTTTAATCCTTTTTGGGTTACGTAAAAGTGGGTTTTAATATAGCTACAGATCGACTGAGTTGAAGTCACTTTGTTTCATGGATTGTAGCTGTATAAGGCTGTCAGATGGGCAGATGAGAGTTGAGTCATCTGCATATTGAATAATGCATGCTTGCTGAGATTAGGTATACAAGTTATTCATAAATAATTAAAGGGCAGTGACTGAGAAGAGATTCTAGATAAACACCCATTTTAGCTAGGAGAAAAGGACAGAAAGAAGACAGCCATTTGACAGATTAATATCTTTCAGGCAGGAAATTAGAGAACCGTAGAAGAGTTGGTTTGGAAAGACCCAAAGAGGAGATATGAGTCAGAAGTTTCTCATGTGACTCTGTGTCAAAGGCATTTGAGAGATTTAGAAAAACAGAAGAGATAAACTTTCCATGGTATCTATCCTTAATAATAGGAAAAGTTGAAAAGAGTTGTAGTGGTGCTATGGCCTGGTCAGAAACCATGTTGCGTTGGGGTTAGAAAATCACTTTGTCAGAGGTACTGAAGGAGTTGCTTATGAATACACTTTTCCAGGAATTGAAAAAGGGGGACAAAATGTCAGTTGGCCTAAAGATAGAGATTTCAGGGAAACTATCTCCTTTATGGTGTAGAATAATGAATATTTTTTTTCCACTAAGCAGGGGCATGAAAGTCTTGAATAGGTCTGTTAATGAAAATTGAGACTGGCATGCTATAGAGTCTGCAGTGAGTTTAAGGTACTCAGCAGGTAGAACATCAGCAGGAGGAGGGTAGATCATCAGCTAAATGAGAACAGGATTTCATTTTATTTGGCAACTGTTTAACTTATGATATGGAGACAGGCTGGAGATTGAAGTAATGGATATCAGGGACTAGTACAGTATTGCAATATTTTAAATGGCTGGAAAGTGTTGGAGGTAAAAGAAGCTATGGTGTTGATGAAATTGCTAGGTATGGTAGATTCTTCTGAAGAGGATAAGTCTGGATAGAGGTTTGGTGAGAAAGGAGTGCCATGTTGAAATATTTTCTTAATTGAGCTCCAGAATTTCTTTGGATTTTTTTATGATTAAATTGGGGGGGTCAGAGTAACACTTTCTTTGTCTAGGTGAATTTACTTCTTGGTGAGGTTGTGCAATGCCTTGTACATATGTAAGGTTTGAGGGATTTTATCTTTGTGTCTTTGTTTCCATGCTTGTCGTGGTTTTGCATGAGAACTGGAAGGAGACAGCCAGGGGGGTTGACAAATATTTACTCTTTTATTTCTAGTACAGACAATGGCGGCCACGGTGGTGCAGCAGTTAGCGTTGCCACCTCACAGCAAGAGGTTCTCTGGATTGATCCATGGCTGGGGTGCCTTCTGTGCTGAGTCCGCATGTCCTCTCTGTGGTCATGTGGGTTTCCTCCAGGTACTCCAGTTTCCTCCCACATCCCAAAGACATGTTGTGGATTGATTGGACACTCTAAATTGGCCCTAGGTGTGAGTGAGTGCATGCGTGTGTACACCTTCTGTGGAAGGTTGGTGCTGGGCTGGCAACTCAACACCATAAAACTTCACTGCCAATCATAAGCAGATGGGTGATCCGCTGTGGTGACCCCTAACCGGGAAAAGCCGAAAGGAGAAGAAGATTTCTAGTACGGACAAGGCTATGTAAACTATTAATATATTGTGAAATTTGTTCCCAGCTTCATTTAGGGCTAGAGCAGAGCTTTGAGTGGAGACCAGGTGACAAATGTCAGTTTTTGAGTGTATCAGGATGAAAGTTAGAAAGATTTCTGGTAGTTCTTTTTTTTAGCTGGTGGGTGATTTCTCTACTGGGTGATGCTCACTGAAGGAATCGGGCAGTACCCCTGACATTGCATACTTGCTGGCATCAGAGACAAATTTTTATGGACGAACAAAAAGAAAACGAACAGCTACGGCTGAAGGAATAAACACTGTTCAATAAGAAAACAAATACAAGCCAAGAGTAAGCGCTTTCATGGTCTTCCTGATCACTTCTTCAGACTAAATTGCATTAACTACCTCCCTAACTAGTAAACAGCCAATCAAATCACAAAGGCAATTGTTCAATCTGATAAATATAAAACATTGTTAAAACACAATGCACCTAAAAAATGTACTATTACAATAAAATATAATACATCCTGCTAATCACAATTAAAACTTAGTACATTTAATAATTCATAGTACTCATTCATTCAAAAATAATGCATTAGCATATGGGGACCTGTGTTTTTACTGGGAATCCAATGTTTGAGTGTTCTTACTTTTAGAAATGATTTTAGTGATACTGTTTCATTAATCTCTGGGGGTTTGTCAGCATTCAGCCGTAAGATCCATCTCTGCTCAGCTTCTTCACTTCTGTTCTTAATGTCACCCCCTCTGATGCTTTCAACCACTACCTCCAAAACCAGAAAATTAAACACATGATGCATCCCCTCTGCTTCAACATGCTTAGCTAGGACACTTGTCTCTTTTTATTGACTATATCCCTCATGTGTTCCAAGATACGGTCCTTTAACATTCTGTTAGTTTTGCCAATATAAAAGACTTTACAGTATTGGCAAAAACTAAGGTATAGAATGTTTCTTGTCCTGCAGCCTTCGTAGAAATCTACCTCTATTCTAAAGTTCTGTTTGAGATGCAAAAAAGTAAGGCCTGAACAAATATATTTACAGGATGTACAATTTCTACATGGGTAGGTCCCTAACCTATTTGACAAATCCTTAGATTTTGCTCCTAGCATTTTATAACATAATTGTCTTTTTAGTGACTTCTTATTTATGGATAAAGAGTTGTATATTAAGCAGATGATGGAGTTGCTGAATGATTGTGAAACTTAAACACGTATTACAAAAGTTGCAGTAAAAGGCATAGCAGATATAATTTATTTTCTTTCTATTGTTTGATTTACTAATGACACATTTAATATCAGAAGATCTGTTGAAATATTTCAACACTGATTTTCCTATCACCCCAAATATCTATGGACTCCCCAAAATACACAAAGATATAATATGCCCACCTATGAGACCCATAGTTTTGAGTAAAGGCTGGGCTACAGAAGCTATGTTAATCTTCATAGAAGAAAACCTGCATCCTGTACTAGAAACTTGCGATACAGTGTTGAAAGACACAAAACCTTTCCGACAAATATTATATAACAAGGTAGCCGCGTTAAACAGAGATTTTTTACTTGTGACCCTTGACATAGCATCCCTCTTCACAGTGATACCTAACTAATGGGGGATAGAAAACATTAAAGTCTACTGTGTATGAAACACATTTTTACAAATGCGAAAACAAATTTATTATGCAGTCTGCTAGAAATTATTTTAGAAAACAATGTTTTTGTTTTTAGAGAAGATTTTTATCTAAGGAAGGTGGGTGTAGCTATGGTCACAGCTTGTGCTAATAGCTCTGCCAACCTAGCCTTAGTACAATGGGAGAACACGAGTCTTTTACATGGCAATAACTTCAGTGAACATATATTGTGGTATGTACGTTTCATTGATGACATGTTTTTTCTTTGGGGTGATTCAGTAGACATGCTATGAAGATTTATTAACTACTTGCATACGATTACCCCTTTTTGGAAATTTACTTGCAAATATTCTAATGAACAGACTGAATTCCTAGATGTCCTAGTTAATAGGTCAGAATTAGGTAGACTAACAACTAGTTTATATAGGAAACCAAGTAGGAGAAATTCCCTGTTGCATAAAAACTGTATGCACCCCAGGCATGTCAGTAGGAATGTAAGGAAAGGTCAGTTTCTGAGAGCAAGTAGGTTACATAATAGAGAAGAAGGATTAAAGGAAGCAATGCTACTGTTAGGGGAGGATTTCCTAAACAGGAGCTATAGTCAATCAGAAATAGACGCATGTATCAAGGAAGTATGTAAGGAATGTGAAGGTAAAGGGAAACCATACTTCTCAAAACATTTTATACATGAACCATCTGAACATAATTTTGTAAAAGAAAAACTTGGGTTCCCCATATCCTATGTAAGTGACATTAATTTATTTTGTGAGATTTTTAAGAAGAACTGGAACATCCTTACAGCCACAAAAGAACTGGACGATGTTATTGACCCTGTACCACATTTTTCTTTTATAAATAAGAAGTCAGTAAAAAGACAATTATGTTATAAGACGCTAGGAGCAAAATCTAAGGATTTGTCAATTAGGTTAGGGACCTACCCATGTAGAAATTGTACAGCCTGTAAATATATTTTTACAGGCCCTACTTTTTTGCATCCCAAACAGACCTATAGACTAGAGGTAGATTTCTATGCTGACTGCAGGACAAGAAACATTGTATACCTTAGTTTTTGCCAATACGGTAAAGTCTTTTATACTGGCAAAACTAACAGGATGTTAAAGGAGCGTATCTTGAAGCACATGAAGGATATAGTCAATAAAAAAGAGACTAGTGCCCTAGCTAAGCATGTTGAAGCAGAGGGGATGCATCATGTGTTTAATTTTCTGGTTTTGGAGGTAGAGGTTAAAAGTATCAGAGGGGGTGACATTAAGAACAGAACTGAAAAAGCTGAGCAAAGATGGATATTACAGCTGAATGCTGACAAACCCCAAGGGATTAATGAAACAGTATCCCTAAATCCATTTCTAAAAGCAAGAACACTCAAACATTGAATTCCCAGTAAAAGACAGGTCCCCATATGCTAATGCATTATTTTTGAGTGAATGAGTACTATGAATTATTAAATGTGCTAAGTTTCAATTGTGATTAGCATGATGTATTATATTTTATTGTAATAGTACATTTTTTACGTGTATTGTGTTTTAACAATGTTTTATATTCATCAAGTTGAACAACTGCCTCTGTGATTTGATTGGCTGATTACTAGTTTATGTTCAGGGAGGTAGTTAATGCAATTTAGTCTGAAGAAGCAATCAGGAAGACAGCAGAAGCACTTACTCTTGGCTTTTATTTGTTTTCTTATTAAACAGTGTTTATTCCTTCAGCTGTGGCTGTTCGTTTTCTTTTTGTTCGTCTGTGAAGCTTTGAGGTGAATACCAAGCATTTACACAGTACCTGCATAATTTTTCTCTGATAAAATGTTTATGATTCACTTTGTTGAGTCGAGTAGGGGAAGAGATCAGCTGTTTGATCCCATAAAAGTTAAAACTAATATTTGGGGTGTTAAATGTCATACAGTCAATGTTAACTTCTTCTAAGATAATGGTTTCTTTAGTAATATTTGTTATTTTCCAGCAAAGAATTTCTTCTAATAAGCTAATATTATTACCTGGTGGTATGTAGAGGGCAACTATACACAGTTTATGTTTATTAACATTGAGAAAATAGATAATAAGCTATGCATTTTGGAAGGTTGGAATGTAGTTTTGAGGGGGTGAGAAACTTAGACAGTTATTATATACAATTGCAACTCTACCTCCTTCTTTGTGTAGTCTGTCACATCAAATTATATTGTAGCCAGGGGGATAGAATTTCAGAATCCTTTATATGGGGTTTTAGCCATGTTTCAGTAGTGACAGTAATATCAGATAAGTATTGAAGAAACCACGCTTATAGGGCTGTAACCTTGTTTAGAATACTGCGAATGTTACCTGAATTAAGGAAAAGTTTTGTGAGTGTTGTACAGGAGTTAGGAGCAGGGGATGATTGATGGAGTGGATGAGGTGGAGGGGTTGGGGTTAGGATGGATGTCACCACAAAGAGTGATTTCAAAGAACAGAGGATTAGGATTATTATTTTTTTTATTATTATATAAAGTATATGAATGTATTCCATGTTATGTCAAAGTGGACAGAATGCTTAGATGTTTTGTATTTGAAAAAGTGAATAGGTTGGACATTAAATCCATTTGAGGAAATAGATATGAAGGCGAGTTTAGCCTGAGTATAGGTAGGGTGACCGGAAGTGCGTGAGTGTCACTAAAGTGTGAGAGTACCATGACAGGTAGTAAAGTGATATAAAATGGATAGCGGAAACCTGAAAATGCAAAAGGATAACATTGTAGCTAGAAAGGATTATGAAGTAATTTAGTGGAGATTATAGCTGAATGAAAAAGAAGATGATAAAGGAGAAGGGAGGAAGATGAGAGGAAAATAGCTCAGAGTAGAAATGGTTTTCTGGAGATGACAGGCAGGGTGCTTCCTTATTATGCAGATGGAGAAGGCTGAGGTTTTAATAGAGTACAGACAGTTAGAGAAATGTACGCTGTACCAAGGTCTGGTAGTGTGAAACTGTGAATTAAAATAAGTATTAGGAGAATGATTATGTGGGTGATGTGTATAATAAAAGGTTTGTGGGGCTTAGGTTTTTTGTTACTATTAAAAAGGAAGCAAAATATTTTAGAAGGATTTGTTGAGGAGGAAGTGAATATTGTACATTGGAGAAAAGGAGAATAAAAGTATAGATTGTAAAGTTAGAACAATAGAGAAGAGCTAATTAAGTGAAGAAGCAGAGAAGAATAAGCATGGAGGGAAGGTGACATAAGATTGTAAAGGGTGTGTGTGAATACTATTGGATAATGAGGTAGTCACACGTATTGGTGAGGTTACACAGAAAGAGGAGGAGACAGAAATGAGGAAGGGGAGGAGATAAGTCCAGTATAAATTTATAGAATGGTATGGGTAGAAATTGGGGGTGTAGGGGAATGTAGTGAGACCGAGCATAGCAAGAGTGAACTGCACAGGTTGGAATGCCTCACAGATGGCTGTAGTAACCCAAGAAAAACAATCAGGTAAGGAAAGGTTCAAGCAGTGTGAGTGGTTTTGCTAAAATAATGTGATTAACTCAACAGGACAGTGACTTTGAAAAACTTTAAAAAAGTTGCTCATGGGTAGGAAAGCTATATATTAAAGCCAGAATGAGCTGCTCATGGGCAAGAAAGCCATATGTATTAAAGTAAAATGGCTTTAACAGGCCTGAAGTACATTAACATATGAAGTGTCCTTTTTCTTTAGCAGTAGCACTGGCTGCAAGTTCAGTGGTACAGATGGTTTTAGAAGCTTTCCTAGTAGCAGTATTATATACAGGCTGCATTGAAAAATATTTTTTCATGCTTTAAATCCACATAGCAAACAATGATAATTTTATGCAGAAAGATGGAGAAACTAGTGACTTTCGAGACTGGGTGGAAGGGGTGATCTTGAAAGCCCTGAACAGCTATGTTCCTTTGTGTCATGAGGGGAAGTACTGAAACTAAGTGTGAAAGTAACTTAAAGCTGTCTGAATTCTTGATGTTCCTGACATTTCACCAGAAATCAGATGTTTCACCAGGTTCTGTACTGCTGTGCCTGAGGTCATGTGATTAAGGCAAAAGGGAAAAAGTTAGTTTCTGCTTTTAAAAATATTTCTTTCTTCAACACGTTAGTGTGACCTGAGAGACACTGCATAAAGAGGTACAGCATCCCTGCAATTGTGTAATTTATTGGTTTGTGATATGCAGATATGCCATGTTTTTGTAAATTGGATATTTTGTTTAGACTCTTTTGTGTCTTGACTAAGGGGGAGACCACGTTTTATTACAGACACAGCAGAAAAGATTGTCACAGACAAGATCTTATAGCTATAGTCAAATTAACTGGCATAATATTACTGTAATACAAGGAGGTATTAAGGAAATATAATGTAGCTATGCAAAATATACCTTATTTACAGATCGTTACTTAGCTAATGTGTTACACTTGGCAAACATCCACCTCAGATTCACAGTTATTTTACTTTGGCAAGGGTGTTGTGAACAGAACATGAAACTGTAAAAACAGAAGCCACTGCAATACACCATTGCGGTTGTGGTTTGCTTTAGCCATAGGTCTTTGGGCTGAAGAATTGAAACAGATATGTATTGCATGGTCAAAAGTATCACTCTTGCTACACATAAAAACCAGCAGACCCTATTAATTGAAACAATATTATTTGCTAAAGAAGAGAAGTCTTGTTATCTGTTGCATGATTGAACTTTCCAAACACTTGGGTATAAAGCATATGATCTACTCAAATGTGCAAATCTTGTGACCTTTTGATGCTTTAGGCCACAAAACAATTCTATTAAGAATGTGATGATATACAATAGAGTCCTTCATGACCCCTTTGAAAGACAAATTATGCATTGGGCAGTGTAAAATGTCTTACTAGTGCTACTTTTTAAAGTTTGCAAATGTCTTTTGCTTAAGAAGGTCTTAAAATGTTAAAACAATATTTGAATCTGATAAGATCAGTAAATAGCACAATTAAGAATCAATGTATGTTATGTATGAATGCAGTCAATGTGTCTGTTTTTGAATGGCTTTTAAAATGGCACAAATTACAATATTTACTTTTTCCTTTGATGTATGGATTAACCAAGAAACGTGTAGTCATAAATGCATAATATATGACAAGGCCTTTCACAAAATGAAAGTTGTACCAGTGTGTCTGTTGTACATATAACAAACCAGTTCTATGTTACTTACTGAGTAAAAGCAAGGTAATAAAATGGGAGATGACAGAGAGAAAAAAAACATTTCCAGTAACACACTATAGACAAAGATCTCACCTTCACATATTGACAATAAACTGGGACACCACTGGCATTAGTTTATGTACACGTTATACAGCAGCAGTATCAGTGTTAAAAAAAAATGGAAATTACTTCTGTACAAAAGTGTATAACACATTCCAAACTTTCATAGACAATACACAAAGAGAACTAAATTGACTAGGCTTTAGACACAATTAGAATTTCTACACTTTTTTTCTATACATACTACATTACAGGCTGCGGTGGTGGTGCTGAGGTAGCGTTGCTGCTTCACAGTAAGACGTCCTGTTTAATTCTCAGCTAAAGCATCTTCTGTGTGGAGACATGCATGAATGGGTGTACCTTCATTGAAGGTTGTGCATCAGGCCTGGCAAGTCAGTACGTAAAAATCTACTACCAATCATTAGCGGACCGAAGTTCCGCTGTGGCGACCCCTAACCGGGAAAAGCCGAAATATACAACAACTACATTACAGGTGCCTATAAATGTCAGAATTTAT
>NC_056734.1:788318670-788323670 GCF_019279795.1 Protopterus annectens
TACAAATTTGAAAAGGCTAGTATTAGTCATGAAGCTTTTTAAATAAATTCCTTGATTATTTGGTGCCTTTTCTGTAGCATTACCATTTGTTTTAGTACTAAGTCTAACACTTCTGTCTGCAAGTAATAGGATCATTATACTCAAGACATTTTTTGCTCAACTTAAATGCTTAATCTGCTCTTTAGGGTACAAAGGTGACATCAGGTATAAAGATACATCCATCTCAAAAAGGGAAATAAGGGAGAAAGGAGGAGATCAAAACTAGTGTCCTTCAAATAATGTAATCATTTTCAGATAGAACTACCACACATGACATGATGTGATCAGGGATCACTGTATTAAACATTAAATTAAAATCGAGTTCAGTGTGGCAGTTAAAATGTTAGCAAAATGAAGTCTGTACTCTACTGTCTTTACCAGAAACAGTGACTTGAATGATGTTGTGCATGTCTTTCGGCTTTTCCTGGTTAGGGGTTGCCACAGCGGAACTCTGGTCTGCTAATGATTGGCAGTGGATTTTTATGGTGCTGAGTTGCCAGCCCGACCCCCAACCTTCAAAGAAGGCACACCCATTAACACATGCACCTACCTGCATGTCTTTAGACATCACTTGACCATGGGGAGGACATGCAGACTCCACACAGAAGGCACTCCAGCCGAGAATCGAACAGGAGAACCTCTTGCTGTGAGGCAACAATATTATTGTGTGAATGCTAATTAAAATGCAAGACAAGAAAGTAAGTCCCTGTGCACCACCTTACATATGTCTGCTAATTCTAATCCTGCCCTGTTCCTTCATCCCAACTCCACATACTATATTACTAAAAACTTTTCTCTAACAGTACCACTGCCAAAATGACACTTTATCTCGGTTTTGTTAACTGCAGTTTACTGATATTTTAGTAGGACAGAAGTATTCAATCCTTTGTGATGTGCTGCTAGTGGTAATTCAGCATTCTGTGATTCTCTCTTTTGTGTTCTATCATTTGAGGTTCTCTCTTTTGTGTATTCAACCTTTCATGACAAGTGCATGTGCTTGCGTGTGTGTGTGTGTGTGTGTGTGTGTGTGTGTGTGTGTGTGTGTGTGTGTGTGTGTGTGTGTGTGTGTGTGTGTGTGTGTGTGTGCGCTCACGTGCGTGTGTGTGTGTCTGTGTGTGTGTGTTTGTCTGTATTTGTGTCTCAACACCTCATTTACATTTGCCTTCTATGGCTTAAATTGTCCTCCCTGCGGTCCAGTGACATTTAAAGACATGCAGGTAGGTGCGTGCATGAATGGGTTGCTTTCTTTGAAGGTTGGGCATCGGGCTGGCAACTTGGCACCATAAAAATCCACTGCCAATCATTAGTGGACCGAAGTTCTGCTGTGGTGACCCCTAACCAGGAAAAGCCGAAAGACATTAGTTTTAGTCATTTAACAAAAAAATAAATAAAAAGCCAAGGGCTTTACCTCCAATCCTGGGAATGGAATTTGCTGTTAATGATTCTAAAAAACTTTGCTCCATTCCCGTTATTTGCTCAACAGTTTTGCATACTGATGCCTTGCTATTATATTGTTTACTATAGATTTTTACATAAATTTACTCATTTTGTTCAAGAAAACAAGTTCATCTTTGAAATTAAAAAAAAAAAACATTAAAACCGATTAGTCACCTTAAAAAAAGTGCTTATTTTTGTTTTATTTTCACTTCATTCTTATTTTTAGTACACCACTCATACTGAGTTCTAAAGCCTTTCAAGAAATTTTATTTGCCTCACACAAAGGCAGCTTAATTGCTTTCTGAATTACAGTATCCTGCCTAGTAACAGCTGACATTGTAGTAGCAGCATAAAGCAAAATACCATGCTGTCATGCATATACTAAAAGTATATGGTATATCCTTAAGGTAGGATCTTACTATGCGGTTCTTGTATGCTATAAAGCTTGAAAATATGAAATGTTAAATTATGCCATACTTAATAACAAAAGTTCTATCAGATTACAAAATCTACAGTACCCCCTTCCAAATGAAAGAGCAGTGAAGAGCAGTACTAGCACACAGGATCAATACTTTATGTTGCTAAAGCAACATGATGGATATTTGCCAGTTTAATTATTCTTTGTATAATTAGAACTGGCTATGTTTCTCTAGCAAGCTTTCCAGGGTATGCTAGCTTTAACATCCACTTGAAATCAGAGTGCCTTAAAGAATGTGTTATATAAAAAATAAATAAATAAATAATTAAGCAAAAGGATTGATAAAGCCTTCCATCTGACCTCCAAACTTGAACATAGTAATGTGTGCAATTTAGGCTTTAGCTGTTCAAAGAATAAAGCTTTGCTAAAGGAATATGGAAATGTTAAAAGGCAGCTATTTCTTAATTCAGTTATAACTAAGTTCAGCATCTTTTAAATAACACTGATTATATTCTCTTCTTTGTCAGAAACACATTCATTTAGTTGCTCTTAACAAACATTACATTTACGACTGTAGTTTTTGCCCTTTTGACTTTTAAAATAGACCAAGAACCAGAATTTGATGCCATGTGAAGTTCATCAGAGATTGTCAGAAATATACATATTTATTTAGAAATTATTTTATTGAAATTTATTTTGAGTTATCTCCTAAATCACAGGGAAGCTTTGTAAGCCCTTTAAATCTGTATTAAAAAAAAAAAAAAAAAAAAAAAAAAAACAGCAGCAAAAAGAAAGAGCAGTCACTGACTATTAGGTTGAAACATGCACATATTGAGTCTTCAGAGCTTTTAGAGGGTGCCAGTGAGTGGAAGAAGCTTAATGTAAAATACACAGTGACTGAAGCAAGAAAAATATATTACGATGGGTGGAATTACATAACATTCACATGCTAAGAAAATACTTGAAGGAAAAATATATTAATACTAAATTGTTTCACCATATATTTATATTGTATATGTTCCCACACCATTTTATGTTCAGCGGGTCATGTGATTGAAAGAAGAACAGACAATCAAAAATTAATATCTTTTTATACTATAATGAATTTTCTTACAATGGTCACTTGACAAAATGATAATTCATCTTGCCTAATTACAAGATCTTTCAACAAAGTAAGTGGGCAGAAGGAAATCAGAAATACATAATTCTGCAGTGGTTCACAAATAGCTTCCCACTACATCACTCAAATAAAATATTACATAAGAGAAAGTCACAATAAATTCAGATACTAGATTTCACTTAGGATCATCAAGAGTAATTATCTTTTTATAGTATTGAAGGTAAGGCAATTAACACTGAGCCATAAATGCTGTTTCTATTTCTATAAATTAAATTACAAAATTCAAAAAGAAGGACTGTTTCATTGCATTTGGAGAATCTCTTTTTATCCCCAGGATTATACTTTGTGTTTGACAGTAATTTTTGTAAAGAAATTCTGGACATTAAGTCAGCATTTGACACATTAAAGAGCAATAATTTTGATTTGCTGATTTTTTCCTCTGAGAACATTAATGCTTACCTAGACTATGAATCAGTAATTCAAGCTGGGAAGTTGTCTCTGTCACATTACAAGCAAGATAGCAATTGACACACTTAGCATTCATCACTACTCTCTGCTTCCTCTGCAACAAAATGTGTAACTTGTCATGATGAAGAAGAAACATGCCTGGTCCTTCTCTTGAATAACATGGTGATCCATAGAATTCTACTACTGGCTTAGCACTAAAAGCTAAATTTTATTTTTAAGTACTACTTAAACCCAGCATTGACAAAGACAGTTATTCCTGCATCCCAGATGAGGATGACTGCCACCTGTTTCCTGAGCAAAAGCAGAGTTGGCTAGCTAGTCCAATCATTTAGTCCAACTTGCCATAAGAAAGTGTTTTTAATTCTGTCTTAGCTGCACATAACAGTGCTACATATGATCTGAAGTACATATTTTGATATATAGATACCTGCACTATATGCATCTTGGAGAAAGTTAAAAGCATGGGTTTGCAGAACATGTGGCACCATTCCATGCTGATGGATGCAATCAGTGCTACACAGCAGTGTTAGCCATTTCTGAATCTCAATCATTATATGTGCATTACTCTTGCTACCATTATCTGTAAAGCCATGACATATATTACTGCTGCTCTAATTAACAGTGACACAGGCAACCTTCAGAACCCTTCATCCTAATCAATTTAGATTCAGAAAATTGTTAACACTGTTCAGACTGCCTACATTGGCCTGCCCACAGTTCTCCAGTTTGGTATTACAGGCAAACATACCTGCTTGAACATTAGGTTCATAGGTTCGTAGATTAGTACTAGGCTAACTGACCTTGCGGGCTATTTTAACTCTAGCCAATTACCCCACACGAGAATCAAACCCTGTACTTTGTACCTGCAAGGTAAACACTTAACCATCACGCCAAACTCAGTCTTACATTATCAGGTGGGCAGCAAACTGGCTTAATGACAGAATTCAGATTGGTATAAGATACTTCCTATAGCTTTAGAGATAGCAGAGATGTCCTGAGTGATGTTCCATAGGGTCCATTCTTGGTTCTCTTGTTATTTTGCCTTTACTTCCAGATGTAACAGCAAGCTTCAAATAATTTTGCTTTACACACTAAGTGCATGACAGCAAGTTAGGTGCAGTTGTCAGTTTTCTTCTATACTACCCATAATCTATGGGCCAAACCATCACTTGACATGGTCTCACTATAAATGCTAAGAAATATAACAAAACTAAGTTTATTATATCCCCTTCCCCAGCTGTTATCAATGTTTTCTCCTCAAAGAAGAATTTGTTGTTAAACGTCTAGGTTCCTGCAGAGACAATAAGCTTTCTTTGGTACACTGTGTCTCATTTCTTGCTAAGAAGCTTGACCTTCTCAAACGGCTTATCTGTCGGGGCGTCTAATCTAGATAAAAGTATGTCTCTTTCCCTATATTGTTCTCTCTTTTTTGATACATCTTCAAATAAAATCCCCCCCCCCCCTTTGGAATTACCTGGCAAAGTGCTGTGTACAACCTGTAAGACCCCAAAGATTCCT
>NC_056734.1:788328670-788558670 GCF_019279795.1 Protopterus annectens
ATTGATGTAGAAGTATTATATTCTGAAGTTCTAGCCAATTTAGTTGTTTTAGATTGAGACAGTGATGTGTACGGAATGGGGAACCTGTGGCAAACCTGGAAATACTGTGGTATGCTGTGTTGAGTTTTTGAAGGTTAGCTTTAGAGAGGTTGATAAATGATGGAGAGGCATACAATAGAGTGGAGAGAAGGTGAGTTTGGGCAAGAGACACTCTGGTAGTAGCAGTAAGAAAGGGTTTTAGTCTATACAGGGCACCTATTTTTAAATGTTAAAGACTCAGGAAGTACGTCTTGAGCTGATAAGACAATGGCAAATGTGCTACTTATATTTTGCACTCTGTTACATACCTCTTAACAGTATAGATTTTTGCAGAATTTCCAGATTTTTACCTCATATATTTGGTCTGTTCCTCATACTATTGTGGTTTTCTGCTAAATTATTGAATGTTGAAGTCATTAAATAATAATAAATAAAGACAAACATTTGAGTTGCAGAGTTAATATCCTTCAGAAAATATGTTACAATGCAAAACGTTTTATTCTAACAACTTTCTAGGTTTATAGGAACAATATTTAAATTCTATCAAGGAGGGAGGGAGCGGTGCTGCTGCCGCAGTGATCATTTGAAGATGTACTGTTACAATAAGCTTATTTGTACAACTGCACTATGTTCATCGTACTGGTCACTGATGCAGTAGCCTAAGCTATGTGGGTAGATTACCCTAACTTACTACATTTGGGAGGTGGACGGATAAGTATCCAGAGCCCCTGGCAAAAGGACCTAGCAAAGGCTGATCTAGTCCTTAGAGAAGAAATCAAGCTTATACTGCTTTTTAAAAGTATGTACAGAAGACCAAGTTGCTTCTTCTAACGTACTTCTAGAATTAAGCAATTTCCAAAAAGCCATAGATCATGAAGCCAAGGCCTGGTAGAAAGGGCCTTGACCCTGCCAGAAACAGTTTTGTTGTGGTGAGTATACAGGTCTGCTCCTGTCCTGAGCAACTTTTCTAAAGGAATATAGGATGCCTGTAGGGTGTCATTGTGCTGCGAAGCTATATCCAAAGCTAACATGACTCACCTGCAAAGTGGATATGACTTGGTTCCTCCTTGCTTATTGATATACCACATGACTGTGGTATTGTCTGTTACAACTAGAAGATGTCCCAAGGACCAAAGATGATGAAGAGAGTTGAGTGCTTTGATGAGGGCAAACGTGTCTTTTATGTTTATTTGCTTGGTTCTATCTTTGGTGCCCCACACACCTTGTAATTTTATCCCCCCTGAAACTGCTCAGCAAGCAAAGTCTGAGGCATTTCTGGTGACGTATTGCTTTGATACAGGAAGGAGATGGGGAAACCTGGATTTAAGTATATTTGCTGTCTCCACCAAGTGATTTCTGTTCTGTTTAGTACCCCGGCACTAGGATTTGAATAGACAAAGTATGTTGGTGTTGGGACCCAAGAGACTTCAGATACCCAAAAAATAAGATAACCAGCTAAATGAACTATATGGTAAAACTAAAACAGAAAAACAATAAACTAGAAAGACTGACCATCTCACAAAATAATAAAGTTATTCTGTAAACTGCAACACTGCAAAGCTTTTGAGTACAAGACTCTTTCTCAATGCAACAGTTTAAAAAATCAGCTCAGCATTTTATATAACCATTTAAAATCACAGCCAGCCTACCAATTAAAAATAATTAGAACACAATTAATTAACCCTTTAATTACCAATAAAACTACATAGGACATGAAAAACATTATTATAGAAACAGTATAAAAACAGCATAATAATGCCCATGCAGCATTAAATAATTGAATGTTTTACCTTAAGTATAGGCTTAATACTATTTATCGTATTTAAGCCAGGTGGATTGTCTGCCCTAAAATAATCTATCCATCTATATTCCATTACTTCTGTAACAGTAACAATATCCCCACCCCTATGATTCAAATATATCTTTTATAGCACTCTAATCTTAAAGAAATGTTCATTTCCATAACATTGAATATGCTTATATAAAGCATCTATATCCAATTTTCTACATATCTTCAACATATGTGAAGCTATCCTATCTTTTAACTTATTATTTGTTTTGTCTATATAGAAGCCTGATCATTTCTCACAGTTGGCAAGGTAAACCAC
Source organism: Protopterus annectens (assembly GCF_019279795.1). NCBI lineage: Eukaryota > Metazoa > Chordata > Ceratodontiformes > Protopteridae > Protopterus > Protopterus annectens. The sequence continues at coordinate 788,330,818 of NC_056734.1, forward strand.
ATTTTCAGTGTGACAAGTAGCAAATGTTTGGAAAACAAAATTCTCTTTAGAACCTGGGTGGATACATTTTATATTAGTATTTATATACTTACAAAAGCTACAGTTATAGCAAAGAATAGCCTGTCTCTTGCTCACTATATTTTGTTTTCATCTATTGCACTTAAAAGTTTTTATAACACAGCAATTGCTTAAGATTTTTATCCTTTTCATATACAAAACATGGACTTTCTGTAATAATCTTACAAAGTTCATTATCTGAACATAACATAGTCCAATTTGTCTCTATAATTTATTTATTTATGCCTATAATATTTTGTAATATAGCTAAGAGACCAGTTCATATTAGCTATTACATATTTATTATTAGCAATAGTTTGATTGTTATACAAATATGGACAAGCCATTCCATCATGTTCAGAGACTACATATTCAATATTCTCCTTAACTAGAGTAGTATCATACCCTCTAGAGTAAATGTAATTTGCCATATGTTCTAATTTCTTTCTGAACCCTTCATCTCCAGTATTTAACCTGCTAGCACATAGCATTTGACTTTTCACAACCCCTTTATAGACACGTCAAGGGTGCTTGCTATTAGCATGAACACAACTAGTCATCTGAACATTTTTTCCATGTATTGATGTATGCAGCTCCTCATTAACAATACATAATATCATATCTAAAAAAATAATGCTTTATTTTGAAAAATGTAAATTGAATTCAAGAAAGGCTATGGTTTCATGTAGTTCTTGCACAAAGGTTTCCAAGGATCTGGTATCACCCTCCAAAGAAGGAAGATGTCATCCATGAACCTTTTGTACAATTGTAGCTGACTTCTCTTGAAAGTAAAGTTCTTCCCATCTTGTTAACACCAAATTAGCATAACAATTTGTGAATGGGGTGCATAGCCACTCCCAGTAACTGGTGATAGTAAGTCTTTCCAAACAAAAATACATTATTTTCCAGTACTATTGCTAACAGAGCAAATAGCTGAAATTTTACTTGGCAAATAGTCCCTATGATGAACTAAGAGGTCTCTTACATACTGAATACCAGCATCATTAGGAATAACAGTAAGTAGAGATTTTATATCCGTTGTCACTAGTAAAGTACCATTTATCTGACTGACATTCAAATAGCTTTTCAGAGCAATAAAATAATCACTGTTACCTCTTAAAAACTGTTACTAAATCTTAATATCAGTTTCAGATGCTGTTCGAGATATTTTGATTTAGCTGTAGTTACCCATCTCCCTCCTGATACCATAGGTCTTGTGGGTGGTGTATTTTGGGAAGGCCATATATTGAAGGGCAGACAGGATGAGGAGGAGTATATAAATAATTATACAAGTCTATCAAACAGTCATAGAGAAACAAGTTATATAAATAATTTACATGAATTCTCTTCAAAGTATAATTATCTTCCAAAAGTTCTAACATAGACTGATTATATTTAGTTTCATCCATCATTACACTTTTTCCTCTTTTATCTGCCTGCTTTATTTCTAAGACACAGGTTAAGCACCACGTTCCTTTCATCATTATCTGTAAGTTAAAATAATTAGTAGCTTTGTTCTTAAAAAACAAATCATAAATATAATTTTTACACATTTTAAAGAATGCATTAACTGCAGAAGAGCTGTTAGGTATCAAGGTGCTGGCTCTCTTCAATGCTCCATCATAACAACCACTTTCATTTTTAAGCATAATATTTCAAGTCCAAATTTCTCTCAAATAATCAAAGTCCGGTTAAACAATCACTCAAACATCCATCCTTTGATGGAATGAATGCTAATACAATTCAACATCTTGGAACTGTACACTTGATAAATTACCACAGTGTGTCCAATAACATTTAGTTCTTTTTGCTTTCAGGTACTGGTCCTACCTTTGCAGGTGTATTTGGTCCCATCTACGTTGCTGTAGCTGGTTCTCTGATCAATCCCTGCTTCCGAGTCTGCTATATGAGAAATTGTATACTGTTTTTATACTGTTTCTATAATATTTTTTATGTTTTATGTGGTTTTATTGGTTATTGAACTAAGTTTTAATTGGTAGGCTGGCTGTGATCTTAAATTGTTATATAAAATGCTGAGCTGATGTTTTAAACTGTTGTATTGAGAAAGAGTCTTGTACTCGAAAGCTTTGCAGTGTTGTAGTGTTGCAGTTTATTGAATAAATTTATTATTTTGTGAGACTTTTTGGTTTCAGACTTCAGATAGCATTATATCTTTTTCATGTTGAGTCTTGCCAGAGATATCATGAGAATCATAGATGCCATGACACCCAAAATCCTGATGTATATCCCTGCTGTCACTTAGGTCCGAGTGAAAATCCCTAGAAATCAATCCAGATATAGATCTATTTCTTTTTCTCTGGAAGAAAAGCTCTTTGAACTGTGGTATCTAGTTGACATCCCAGAAACACAATCCTGTGAGAATAAGTCAAAAAAGACTTTTAAATGTTCTCTTGGAATCCCAACTTTTGCAAGAAATCTGCCACCCAACTGAGAGTTTCCTGACACTTTGAAAAAGACTCTGCAAAGGTAAGCAAGTTGTCTAAATATGGGAAAACATGGCTATCATGTAGCCTGCAATGAGTTAAGCTAAGCACTTTGTGAATGCTCTTGGTGCAGTGAATAGCCTACATCCTATACAGACACTGGGGTCCCATCAGTGGGTAAGGCAGAGAAGTGATAATGTAATCCAGATACACAAACCCCTAAGAAATGTGTTACCAGGAAACTTGAACGAGTTAGAAAAAAATTACAAACTGTGAGGTGACATAATTTCAACTTGGGCACAATCCCAAACAGGTTTAGGAAAGAGAGATCTAGAAATACTCCCTCTGAAAACACTGGCACATTCCGGAAATAGTCTCACAGAAAGAGAATCCCACACAAGGAGAATCAAAAACTGACCTCTCCTCTGAGTCTAAATCAGAAATCTGAGGAGAAAACCCTGCATCTCTTCCTTCACCTTCCTGCTCAGATTCGAACCATGAATCTTTTTGGGAAAGGAGATATCCCTCTAAACCTTGACCCAGACTCAGTCAACTACTCCTGTACAAGAGAATTTGAGGAAGAGCAGGTGCTTGTTAGTTTTCTGTTTCTTTATGACAGGAAAAATGAGGTCAACAGTGTTATTAGTGGCAGGAGCAGCAGCTTCCACAGGGATGGGCACAACATTCTAATAAAGTGTGGAAGCCTTCCTTGTTACTCTCCCTTGCCCACTAAGCGGTCCCCAACAGCTGCAGAGGATGTTGCTAACCAAAGGTCCACAGAGCCTGTAGGTTCTACACTACAGAGATACAGGGTAAAAGATGAGTGTTAAGAAGTAATTGGCCCAAACAGACACACCCACCTGCGGCTAGGCCAAATTGATAGCCTGCTGTGGTGGCCAAGGCTGTTTGCTTAACCTTTTTTTTTTTTGTAGATGAAAGAAGGACTGTCCATGGGACTGACAGTCTGTTCCTTATGGTTCTTCTTTCCTGGGGAAAACAACCAGGAAAGGCCAGTAAAAATGTATAGTCTTCAACAAAGTCACCTTTTTCACATAAAAACACAGTAAAAGGCATTTAAAAAAATTTTTGTCAGCTGCCAAATGTAAAACAAATACAATTTCTACACCGCTTTTCAAACACTTTATACAACTTTTAAAGTGACAGGAAAAAAGAGCACTCTCACTAAAAGTACAATACTGTCTCATGACAGTCCATTAAATCTCAAAGTCCTACCTTTAAAATAAATTTCCTCAACAAGAAAATGTTATTAAACAAACCACTTTTAAAATGGAAGTTTTTTTCCCCCAAAGAGAAAATATCTGCCCTGCAAAGGAACAGCACAAGCTGCCCATCCTTCCTCAGGCGCCTCAGGGGAGCGTACTCTTCTGAGGCAGAAAAGATTTGAAGGGCCCAAACCTGTCCTTTTAGTCAACTGATCTGGAGTTGACTGATAATTTGGGAGTGTGGAAAGTGCTCTGAAACTTTGGAAGCTGCCTGGCTGTTATATCCTTGGCAGGTTATAACCCATATAGCTAAGGCTCCTGCAGCAGCGATCAATACAATGAACATAAAATGTAACAGTTTTCGGAGAGACTGTTGCATTATGTAATTTAATGATTCCTGGGACATGTTTTCATTGAACTGCTCTAACGTAAGTTGTTTTCAGCTTTTGAAAAAAAATCCACATTATATACTAAACCTCAAACTATAACTCTACCTTTCAAGATTAGATCCCTCTTTTGTTGTATATTGTACTTTTTTCCTGTATCTGTCAGTTCTGATTCCATCATCTGACTCTATTACAGACAGGCAATGCCTTTCTAGCTGTTGTCTCTGCTATTTTTAGGTGTCCAGCTTGGAAACTCTGTAGAAAAAAATGAGTAATGAATCTGAAAGGTGAACACAGAACAGGGTACATGAACAAGCCTGAAATGATAACTGCTGTGAAAATGAATATTATTGGCTTTCTGAATGAAACCAAAGACAAACTGTTATGTCTGGCAGCTTAGTTCAAACCTATGATGTGTTAATGTGTTTCTTCCTCTAGTTATTTGTTCCCTCAAGCAAGTCAGTTAACCACACAGGTCACCTTGGTCAGACCTAGCAAGGATTTTAGCATTGTTTCTTGTAATGCATAAATCAGACTATGAAAAAAATGTTATATGCCAAGCATTCTTTAAATGATTGTGTTCTCCATATAATTTCATAGAACATTCCTGGCTAAACATAAAAAAGGTAAAACATTTATAATGTTCAGCTCTTGCATTTATTTACATTATATTGTTCTGTGTTTTCCCTTGTAACTACTACAAGGTTATCTGAACAGTTTTGTTTATTATTATTAGAATCCTTGTAGAAAGAAAGCCCAACAAAGACAATTTGGTTGAAAATAAATAATGATTTTTTAATTTATCTTGTATGTTAATTAATTTATTTATTTATACTGTGTTGCCTGGGTTAGTGCCATAGTCCATCAGTTGAATTTAGAGGTAACTCACAGTCCCTACTAAAATTATACCTCAGGCACAAAAGGTAGACCTCATGAAAAATACCAGGAAACAACTAATTTCCAATAGTGCAGTCTTAAAAAGAAATTGTAGTTGTGACTGTTATGTGTTATACACATTTCTTTCATTAATGGACTACTGCTCTGCAAATCTAATTTGTCACTTGTCAAAGCACTGCTCATCTGTCATATGAACCAGTAAGTAGTGGTGTCTGCTGACAGCATTAATGCTACTGTTGAATGACAATCCTGACCAAGTGCAAATGTGACTTAAGTTCTTTTAACTCCTTTATTGTCTTATGCCAGCTAACCCACTGTGTAGAGGAAGGGTGTTCATCAGCTTAGCTGGTATCCTGAGTTCGTATAACACATCAAGTGCAGGCTCAATCAGAAGAGTGAGGAGTAAGTGTCAGATAATATCTTGTGTACCAGAAGTGTAGCGATATGAAAAGACAACTCGACACAACCAAATGAGTATTGCTTCAGTCAAAAAAAGAACTTCCAAATTAAATGATGTTAAGACTTTATTCCACAAAACACACAAATAGTTGAGAACTGCACTATAATTATCTAGAATAAAGGACTTCCTATTACCTGCATAATTATCTGAAGTAATATGATTTCAAGTTGAGAAGCATAGTTGAAAACTGCCTCAGATTCAGAATAAGGCCACCAGGATTGTCTGTGATGAGGCTGAAACGTTTCCTGAGAACAAAAGATGAAGTTTGCTTTTAGCTTGTATATGTTTTTACCTAAGCAACTGTTGCATTCTATAAATTGAGTTTAAGTTGGCTGAGAAACTCAGAGAATAATGAAGGGGATGTTAGCAGAATAGCTGTTTTATAGAAATTCTCCTTTTGAGTTTTTGTTTCTAAGTCAGTTAGTATTTCTTCTGCTGGTTTGCCAAGGTCATCCATAAAATGAACTTTAACACCCTTAAAATCTGACCTTGCTTTTTAGTCGTGCGTACTTCCTTACATTTGCTCAGCTGTTGAAGAACTGGATGCTGGATTTTCTGCTCACATACAAAGCTCAGCATATGTACCCCAATTTTATCTGGCTTAGTGTAAAGTTCTCTATTATATCCATCACATCAATGACAGTTAGTCTTAAGATATTCTCTGGGAACTAACCAGGGGCATTGAAAACCCCTTATATGACAGAATCGGCTTGTTCTGTTTTGTTCACTCTGGCATAGACTTCTTGTTTTTCATATCTGTCTAGAATCATTGACCCCTTATTAAAAGGAGTTACTTTTGGTTTTGGCTGGAGCTCAAAGATACATGATGGTCAGCCTTACGATTACTATATAATTCTAGGGTTTATCAGGGGCCTGTGTACAGCTGGTCTCTTTTTTGGGGGTAGACGGTGTTAGAAACTGTAATATCTGGGTAATGAGTATTTGCATGAAAAATATCTTTAAACTTGTGTAGCATATATTACTGACTGTTTAACTTGTCAACATGTGTTTTCTGTACTTCTCGACTGTACTGTTATATGACTTTTGCTATAGTCTGATTCTGTTAAATTGAGTATAGCACTGGAGTAGTTGTTTCACTTTTGTTGGATGCACAATTGTGCATCCAGTATATCTATATCGCGTCTATATTACCCGATTGAACGTTTAGGTTACCTAAACGTTGAACTGGTAATATCGAAAAATGAAAACAGTGAATGGTCGATTTAACGTAGGGAATGAATTCCCTCGGCCGCAAAAGGTTTAAGGTTCACATAATAAGCATTGTATAATTTAATTTATAATAGGTGATGCTGGCTAATTATTATACTAGGTAGGGTATTTAAGAAAGGGAAGTGATGTAAAACTTTGTATCTGATGAAGACTCTATTTTAGAGACAAAAGCGTTTTATACAGGTGATTTTACTTGTTTATTAAAATCTTTCATCCTTTGCTGGTGCCGGTCAGCCTTTTATTTATTGCTTTTAGTGTCTACTTTTACAAATGTGCCGGCAGGAAGAACATAGTGTCAAAAATATTCTGAATATCCTAGTTCTCTCAGTAACCTCAGGGTGATTCAGCACCATCACCGAGTATCATATATAACAGTGATATATCTAAAACTGTTACATTTGTTTTGTTTGTGCAGCACAAGCAGGCGGAAGTACATATGCATTAAGACAAAATACAAGACTTGCATTCTGTTGTATCAGATGTTGAGTAATATCACTGAGGTATAGCTGTTACTATGCAGACAATGAAGAATTCATTTCTGACACAGGAATGTTTTTGTTTAAACCTTTTGCAACACTGACTGTACATGATGTGTTGTGCAGAACAGGTTGTCATTTTAAAATGATATGTAGGCAGGTAAATTATGAAATTAAGCAAGACAGACCACTCAACAGTGAAATAAAACATTACTTGAATGGCCAGGTGTAGACAGCTTTAATGGGAGGACTGATATTTGTAAAATAAGAGCATGTCATGTTTTTAATCCGTTATACACACGCAAGCCTAAGTAAACACACACACACACAAACATATATATATATATATAGAGAGAGAGAGAGAGAGAGAGAGAGTTTTATATATATATATATATATATATATATATATATATATATATATATATATATATATATATATATATATATATATATATGTGCACATTCTCTTCCTGGCTCAGTTATAAACATGTAACTACTTAACGTAAATCCCTCTAACATAATGTCACTGTTTTGGTTATCTGGCTCAAAACAAGAAATGGGATTTCATTGATTTATAGCTCCAAACCATCTGATCTCATGGAGGCATTAAAAAGAACAGTGTTTAGCTTTTCCCATCTGTTCACCTCAAATAACCTTTCTCTCCCCTGACTCACTGTCTCATTTTACTTTCGTGTCATCAGATATACGATGAAAGTCTGCTGCAAGGGATGGCAAGTTTGGAGCTATGTGATCTTACAGCTGACTGTTCATTCGTTTTAAAGAAGCAAGCTTTGCACGTTTCTTGCGCAATTTCACTCTTCTTAAAAATGACTGGTGCCATGGCTTTATAAGCATTTTTGCGTGACAACAAAACAATATTTAATGCACCTCATAATTTTATTTTTCTCAAGAAGGAATTCATACGCACTATTTAAGTACCTTGCAGTATACTAACTGAAGCTGAATAGTTATTGGACAAAGACATTGCTTTTTTTTTTTTTTCCAAAATAGGTTAAAGTATCTTTCTTTTTACCTTTTATTAGTTCAGACTTTTTAAAAATATTTTTCAGCATCATTTTACCATATTAAACAAACTATGAGACAACTTTGAGAATACCAGAGGTAAATGAAAAGGAGCCAGTAGGATTCTGCTCACATATACTATATGACCATTTTACCCACTGAAGCTTTACTTCACAGTATCAAAGAAAGAACAGTAGATATAGACTGCCATAATTCAAGCATCTCAAAATATTTTAAAGACAGGCATGTGATACAGAAGATTAAAACATGTAAAATGCTTAATGACTTGAAAGCTTGACAGGATACTTGAATAAATTAACTTACACATATGGCGAAGTTGAAAGGAGAATGTGAAAATACTGGAAAAAGGCAAAAGAACCAGCAGTCTTTTATTCCTTGCCAGTGGGTGTATTTTTGTGATTTTGTGACTACTCATTATTATTATAAAATTTACATTCATTAAATTGAATTGCTAATTATACGAAAAAATGTCACAATTCCATTTAATGGACCAACCAACAAATGAACACATTCACATATAATGAAGTGATTAGTACAGATGAGGGATTTTGAAAAAAATTATACTTGTAGAATTTTGATTTATAACAGATTAAAGATATGCCGCAGTGGTGGTGCTGCGGTAGCGTAGTCGCCTCACAGTAAGATGCTGTCCGGTTTGATTCTCAGCTAGAGCTTCTTCTGCGTGGAGACATGCGTGAATGGGCGAACCTTCGTTGAAGTTTGTGCATCAGGCCTGGCAAGCCGGTATGTAAAAATCAACTGCCAATAATTAGCAGACTGGAGTTCCACTGTGACGACCCCTAACCGAGAAAAGCCAAAAGACACAACAACAGATTAAGGATATGGCCACCCAACAACAGCCCCTAAGGCAAGGCAATGTACCCAACACTTTAGTCATAGGTGACTCTATAATCAGGCACACTGATGTCCCACTCACCAGGCTGAACAAGGAGAAAATTACAGTCAGCTGCCTGTCAGGTGCCAGGATCTGCCACATAACCCATGCCTCAAGTCACTCTACAATAAGTACAAATACGACTCTGTCATTGTCCATTTTGGAGTGAATAACTTGAGATGTACCTCCCTGGACTATATGAAAAGAGAAATGGAAGAGCTCTTGGTTCATGTGGCCCAGGCTGGTATGACCCTAGCCCTGAGTAGCATCCTGCCTTCGCCCAGTATGATACCACAATATAAGGACAAAATGATTGATTTTAACAATTGGCTAATCTTTTGATGTCATTCAATGGCGATCCAGTATCTGTCTGCCTGGGAAGACATGATCGACAAACCACGATGCTTTGCCAGAGATGGTCTGCACCTGTCACCCCTGGGATTCAGGTTACTGGCTAAAGCTCTTGCCACCCCTATAGTGCCTTTTTTAAGGTAGGTTCAAAGGATAAAACCACCATCATAAAAGATACAATCATGCAAAATCTGAAGGTAATGCTACTCAATGCTAGACGTCTAAATCTCAAAATGCACTCTTGAGGCACTCCTAAAAATGGAGAACATTGATATCTGTGCAGTAAGAGAGCACCACTGCAATACCAGGCTACAACTCTTACCACACTTTTCGGACACAAAACCAAGACTGAAACACTAAAGGTGGAGGAGTGTCCATATTCACCAAGGATATTCACACCTCCAGGCTAGTTGCCCAACAAAATGCATCTGAAATTCTCCAGGTGCAACTAACACTAGGTAAGACTGCAATCCAAACTGTAGCCTGCTACAGATCCTCCATGCCCCACGATTCTCACTACATCTTTCTAAACATACTGGAAAATATTAAAATACAACCAAACACCCTAATACTGGGTGATTTCAACTACCCTGCCATTAACTGGGAAAACTACTCCGGTACCAACTCCTTTTCCCAACGGTTCTTGGAATTCATAAATTCCAACTCCATGGATCAACTAATCCATTGTCCCACCAGGGGCTCCAGTATCCTAGACCTGGTCATTACCAACATGGGAGATAGATGCTCCACACCAGTGGTCACCCCCTCATTGGTCAGGTCTGACCATAAGCAAATCACCCTTGACATCCACATCCCACCCCCACCCCCCAGTAAGGAAACCTCCTTAAAAAAACTTCTCCAAAGCCAACTTCATGCTACTGAAGTCAGAAGTGACAAACTTCATAACACCCATGCAGACAGGATCTGAAAGTTCGACTGCAGAATCCTACGCTAAGGCACTGTGCGAGCACATCCACTCGTGCATGAGTCGTGCCATTCCAAATAGAACCAAGATGCTCTTCTCCAAAAAAAGGAAGCCAATCTGGTGGTCCCTTGCTATAAACAAACTATACAACAGAAGGAAGAAACTGTTGCAGAAAAGAGGAAAATTCCAGGATGCAAAAAAACTCCCTCACCAGCCTCAGTAAAAAGCTGAGATCCCTCATAAAATCCTCAAAAGTTAGTTACGAAAATAAAATTGCCAAAGATTCCAAAGACAACCACAAGGCATTCTATAATTATGTCAAGAATCTAAATGGCAATGCCCAGATCTGCTCTGAGCTACAACAGAATGGCATTAAATATACTGATCCCAAGGATATTGCCAATATCCTGGCAGATCGATTTAGTGCCAACTTCACCCCCCTCTCACTCCCTAAATGGCCCATCTCAATACCAAATGATTGCCAAATTCTGGTAATCATGAACACACAGGTAGAAACCTCTCTCTCCAAAGCTAAGAATATAGCATTCATGGGACCAGATGACATCCAAGGTTGTGTACTACATGAACTACAAAATGAACTGGCACCTCACCTAAGTTTCATGTTTAATCATAGCCTCACCTCAGGCTTCGTGCCCACTGAGTGATGCACAGCTACAGTTATCCCAATCCACAAGGGGGGATCCACCTTGTATCACGAGAACTACCATCCCATCAGTCTGACAAGCCTGCAAGGGCATGGAACGCATTATCATGGAACTTATAAACAAAGACATTGGCAACCTTCAAACACTGGACCCCACTCAGTTTGGATTTGTGAAGGGCCAATCTTGTCTCCTGAATCTGATTGACTTCTTTGAATCAGTCTCCAGAGCTGTGGACGAGAGTAAGGCGGTCAACACAGCCTAACTGGACCTCGCCAAGGCCTTCGACACCATCCCCCACTCTGGAATCATAGATAAACTTACTAAGCTGGGCATAAATCCCTACATCACTCGATGGGTTGCCAACTGGTTACTGACAGAACCCAGAATGTAAAAGTAGCCGACTCCAAATCTAGCTCCATACAAGTGACAAGTGGAGTACCTCAGGGTTCAGTCCTGTGACCACTCTTGTTTGGCATCTACTTCTGTGAAGTACAGGCCAATACTAAGGGACTCTGGCTAACAAAGTTCGCAGATGACTGCAAACTGGGAGCCATTATTGAATCCCCAAATGATGTGGAAATTCTACAAAAGGGCCTTACAGAAACATATGCCTGGTGCCAGAGCCATGGGCTCAAGTTTAATGCAAAGAAATGTATAGTTATCCCCTTTGGAAAAAAACATGTACCCATGAATTACCACATAGGTGACAGTACACTAAACATTGAAGGTGTGATGAGAGACTTAGGGACACAGGTGGACAGTGGTCTCACTTTCGATAACCACATCACCACAACAGTCAGGAAATCCTTCTATGTGGCACACTTCATCACTAAGGGCTTTTCATCCAGAAAAAAGGAGGGCATTGACCCACTGTACTCATCCGTCATTAGACCCATTATAGAGTATAATGGTCCATTTGGTATGTACCTAACAAGACATCTGCAACAGCTGGAAAGGCCACAGAAATACCTCACTAAAAGAATCACGGGCCTAAAGCAGATGCCATATGCTGACCATTTAAAAAAATCTCTAGCTATACTCTGTGGCATATCGTCTACACACAGGCAATCTCTGCTTAACATACAAGGTCAAGTCAAACCCTGAGCTGTTGGGACATGCTCCACTTAAAGAAATCCCAATCCCTCAGAGCCACACGCTCCAGGGATCTAAACCTTGTCATCACAATGAACAAAAGATGCTGGAGGGATAGATTCCTGACCCAGAGACTCCCCATACTCTGGAATAGACTGCCCATACATGTCAAGCAGAGCACCTCCTTGGCCCTCTTCAAAAGGAACCTTGATGATTGGATGGGAGATAGTAAATTCACCCTGGGGATCATGTCAGTCACCCTGCTAGACAGGGGTCCAGAGGATTAAATATTGTGGGAAGAAATATCCAGGGAATTGTTATGGCTAGGCTTGTAAAGGCCCTAGGGCCGATAGCCTAGTACCAGCCTATGAACCTGTGAACCTATTCTGTTGAAATAGGTCTTGGGAATTCAGACATTTTTCTGACTAAATTGTGATTAATATATTAAGCAAATACCGATTTATTGCTTTCTGCCAGGTACCTGTTGCATAGCAAGGAATGAGTCCTACAACATTTCATTTTTGCTAATAACTGTTCATTTAGAGGGTCTGTTTACTAAGATAATAAGCATCCATTTTCTTTAGACTAATGTTAGATAAGTTGCATTTCATAATGAGAAATTACTAAATTTAGCCTTATGCTTCAAATTTTCATGTCGTCATGGCATCATTGCCGCCATTCTTTGGGCAGTTCTTGTGTCCTTCTATAACTTTTACCATCACAGACAGTAACATAGTTGTACATTCATTATCTTAACAGAGACTACGCATTTACATGTTCACCACATTTTTGTTAGGTTAACTACTATGTCAGACAACCCAACATTTTTTTGTGATTAGCTTAGACACAGGATCATTGTATTAGGAGATGTTTGCTGAACTGCCTGGGTATTGCTATCATCTTTCCTTAATTTTAGCATTTTTACTAAACTTTTCAATTATATTATTTTGTAACTAGCATACACTAACTTGAATACTAAACTACTGAAATACTTTATGAGTATTTTACAAACACTTCTACAGCAGAGTGATGCAAGAACCTCATGACCTGATCATTTATCATTTGAGATATAGACTGACACACTACACCGTTTCTTGTGCTGAATGTGGATAGCTTTACATTTCATTTTTCTTAACTATTGCACCTTCAGATTGTTACAGAAGGCTCATCATGTCAAGGGGGGGGGGGGTGTTAGCTTCGTGGTTATATGATCAGACATTCAGGAATTTAAACCAGACATTTGGTACAGCATCATGCTGTATAAACCTGCCTGCTCCAAAAATAGGTGCTCTCTAGAGTACAGAGTGAAGGAAAATTCTGCTTGGCCTTTAACAATGTGAGTTGCCTGTGGCCTCCTTGTAAATTTGTCCATTTATGCTTGATATATAAAGGTCATCAGCTGTGCCATCCTTCATACATTAATGCCTCCCCTTATGCCATGGGTAGCTGAGCCTTGCAGCACAGCAACTCCTCTGGAATTCTGGTTAATCACAGAAGGATTGCCAGATCCCTTGTTGCTAATTCTTGGGTCCAGAGTACAAGGAAGGCATATTCATCCTCAGTTCACATCTTTTAAGTGTTTTTATATATTTATACCCATGAGCCATAGATCCTGGGAATTGGCGCTGGTTATGAAATTCTTGATATATAGAAGCTGCAAACGTGATTGCCTTAGTACTCTATGCATTCATTTGGCAGCCCTTGGTTGGTTAGCCCATTTCTTAGGGCTCAAGAATGTCTTTGGTCACATGGTACTTGGCGGAATACTTACTTAATGGCTGAAAAAATACAAAAGAGGTTTCAAAGGAACCCAGGAGGCTGAAAGATTGCTATCTTATTGTCATTATAGTTAAAGACTTGTTTCTTTTACCTGTTGATTTTCATATGTTTACAGTTCGAGCAACCTTGCTCACATCTTTATGCCAGGGCTTTCTTTCTGGGAAGCTATTAAACTCCTTATACTGGGAGTATGTGTTGATTCACAGTGATTTCTTTCTAATATGGGTGGGAAAATCTAAGACAGACCAAGCTGGAAAGGGGCACCAAGTGCATCTAGACAGGTCTAGAGTCCTTTTTATTTGTCCAGTCCACTGATTTATCTTGCTGCACAATATCACCTCTAGGGTTACTAGTAGAGGCCCTGTTTTTACTTCAGTGTTGGGTAAGCCATTCAAACTAGCAGATGCTAATGCAACCTTAGACAAGGTCCTATTGTATCGAGGCATAGTTACACAATGATATTCTTCCCACTCCTTTAGCATAGGATGCATGTATGATTTAGCTCTGGAAGGTCACTTGACGAAGGTGCTGTAAACAATCAGAAAGTGATTGTCTGATGCCTTTTTTGTCCTATATTAGACACCACTGATTTTTATTACAGGGAAGGACCTGATTTAGATTTTGGGACATTCATTCATCAAAAGGGGCTCCACCTGTATCCCTCATTGACAGGGGCGACAAGTGCTGAGTGAGGTTTCTTTCTGGAATAAACTCTTGGCTAGGCTTGTAAGGGCCCCAGGGCCATTAGCCCTAGTAGCCTCCTGTGAAGAAAGCAGCTCTGCAAGCACCATCTCATCTGCTTGGACATAACAAATCATTAAACATAGCAAATGGTTAGTCCAGTGTTATGGTTTTACGGGAATCTTCTGGTTACAATTTTGGGAGGTCTGGCACAAACTGCAAGCATGTGAAATGTTAACCAGTGCATTGGTTATTTACTTTAGGGGGCACAATTTGACCAAAGCCTCCAAAAGGATTTTGTTAGCTCAAATCCTGTCCAATCTCCATAGGCTTCATTCATTATATCTGGAGTTGGTCTCGTTCTGGCTTTCGATTCTGCTATGACTTTACTGGATAGAAGCAAGAACGGTTGGAGCTATTGAAATGTCCAGGCATTTTATTAATCACAGAGTGGTTTGGGTGGCCAACCAAATATGGTTCAAAGTGACTGAATACACTAATCTGGATAAGCCAGGCATACAATTTTATAGCCATAATGTTGTTCATTTGAACATCCTAGATTTCCACTAGTTTAATTTGGACATTACATTGGCGGTTAAAAAAATATATTCAAGATGTGTCTTTATCTTCTGCTCAATGAGTAGTGTCAGTTATCATGAGTAATGTAAGGAGACTGCATGGCCTCATGGGCTCATGTGGGTGTGTGGGATGATTTGCAGCTTTCCCCCTTGTTTTCCCCAGGTGCTTTTCAGCAGCCTCCATATTCTGGGGTGGTGCATATTGGCTTCAGTATTAAGTCTTGGACAAGGTAGATGTGGTTAGGTTGGGGCCAACCCCAAAGGAGCTTCACAAGCAGGTCCAAAGTATGTTGGGCATGCATCCGGATTTCAAACTTGTTAAGCCTACAAGCATAAGGTTAAAGATTACTATCTCTGTGTTACATGATGGTTAACATGTTATATTACTATTGCATACAGTGTGTTGTCTGTGTTAAATTCAATAAATAGTCACAGTGTCATATTAGGTGTCTTCATTCGCACAGCTTAGAGGACAACATAAGTCTTGCTATCCTCGATCTGACTCAGCAGAAGAGGCAACTGCCAGCTTGCCACTATTTAGATATGAGCTGCTTGTTTGTCTTCACATTTTGAGCAGTTTGAAGGTTCCACCACCCTCCCTTTAGTCCAGGTTTCATCTAAGGGTGGTCACCATGCGGCTTCCCATCTTGTTTTCCCCAAAGTTGTGTTTCACCAGCCTCTACATTGTGGGGGGGGGGTTAGTTTCAGTATTAAGTCTTGGACATTGTAGATTTGCTTGGGCCAGGACCAAACAACCTCAAAGGGGCTTTAAAAGCAGGTCCTAGACAGCTTGAACACCCACACGGACGTAAAATTAGC
This sequence comes from Protopterus annectens, assembly GCF_019279795.1. NCBI lineage: Eukaryota > Metazoa > Chordata > Ceratodontiformes > Protopteridae > Protopterus > Protopterus annectens. The sequence continues at coordinate 788,346,820 of NC_056734.1, forward strand.
CGGAATGGCTTAGCTATGCCAACCAGTATAAGGTTAAAGGTTACTAACTACATGTTATGTGGTAGTCTATATGTTAAGTTACTGTAGCATCAACTGTGGTGTATATTTTAAATTCAATAAATGATCATGACATCATATTTGGTGCCTTCAGTGACTCAGCTTAGAGAACACTAGCACCTGGAGTTTCCCACTTTACACCTCTTGGACCCCAGCATTCTTTCTTCAGAGTGCTTTTACACTAAGTACCCTCTGGCAAGTTTAAAGGCACGCACTTATTCTCTACACTAAACTGCATACCTTGTTCTTCCTTAAACAACATTCTACTGATGTTTGCATGTCCATAGTCATACAAAGGCACTAGGAAGACTCGATCTACCACAAGCCTTAATTCGGTCATAGTGTCATAACTAAACTAGCCAAACTCTAGTTTAGTGTGATTCCTGAGATGTTAAATTAGTTAAACTGATTGCCCAGTCCAGGTTGCATTCGTAACTTATTATACACATCAGACTTATTGCATAACCCCAGTGGGATTCCTGACGCACTAAACTTGTTAGACTTATTACCTGACAGAAGTGCTATCCTGATACATTAAAGCAGTCTACCATGTTGCCTAATTCCACTGTGACTTATGTCACATTAAACTAGTCAGCCATATTTCCTAGTCCCAGAGGGATTTCTAGCACAATGTTGTTGTTTGTCTTTCGGCTTTTCTCGGTTAGGGGTCGCCACAGCGGAACTCTGGTCCATTAATGATTGGCAGTAGATTTTCACTAATGCCGAGGTACCAGCTCGACGTTCAACCTTCAACGAAGGCACGCCCATTTACGCATGTCTTTCGAATGCCCACCCAACCGCGGGGAGGACATGCAGACTTCACACAGAAGGCACTCCCTGCAGGGAATTCTAGCACAATAAATAACCAAATTTATTTCCTAGTCACAATTAGAATTTTGATACTTTACATCAGTCAAATGTATTACCTCATCCCAGTAGGATTCTACAATATTAAATTCATCAAACTTATTACCCTGCATCACAGGGATTCCTGCACAAATTTGCTGATACAGTTCAGTAACAAATCCTATGGCAATCAGCTAATTATTGGTATCTTACTCAAAGTATTCCCCATACCTGCTATTCTTTGCCTATTGTAAAACACATTCTGCTTTATCTTACCACTCTTGGTCCAAGAAATATACCCTTTTCTTCTCACTAGAAGGTCTTTCAAAATAATGTAACAGTGGCTTACAGAAGCCACTATACATCCATGTGTTTTCATTGTCTGTCTTGATGGTGACCCATTGAAAGTGCTATATCACATTATAATGATAAACCCTCATGTGTATAAAATTGTGTAATTATATAGAGAGGAATTGTTGTTTTTCTATTACTTCTCAGGTTTTTCATAAACCGTCCTTTATGAAAGGGAGCAAACTCCCATTTGCAAGAGAAAGTCATACCATTTTTGATTTATTTTAGTCCGCACAGCTGCTGCTACTATAAGCACTTGGACTCCCCCACTAACAGAACCATTGTTAACCTCTACTTATCCATATCAAATAATAATTCTTACTTTAAATGTGTTCATATATAATTTTAGTCCATCTTTCAATATCTGTTCACCTTCAAATATTTAAAATATGTTTGTTAATATAGTTTTAAATAGTATGGCAATATAACTATAAGACAATGTTGCAATACTCAGATGAAAAACTGCAAATAAGATTTTAAGTGCTTCGTTTAAGTGAAAAAAATAAAATCCACTGAAAACAAAAAAAATAATTAACGTGTTAACTATATAAACATATAAAGAAACAAGTTACATAATTATATGCAATAACTATATAAAAAAAAGTTATATGATTAGAGAATATGATAAAAAATAAGATCAAACTTGCACAAGACAGGGAGATATTTTAAGTATATTTCCACTGGGACAATGGTTCTATAGAAATTGCATTGCTTCAACATCAACACCTTAATATGCAGCAGGAATCCTAGATAAAGTGCAGCTTCTGGCATAGCTAAAAAAAATCATGCTCATAGCAAAAAATTCACATCAAAAACTAATTTATCTTTTAATCGTGTCTCCATTACCAGTCAGTGGCAAGCAGAGACACAAGTACACAAAACTAAATAATAACCTTTGTTTCAGCACTTCTCAGCCATTGGGGTCCCTCACTATTGTATACTGCAGCCCAAGACTACATTTTAACAGCATTTAAATATATATATATATATATATATATATATATATATATATAGATATATATATATATATATATATATATCCAAATATGAAATATTTAGTCACAGTCTGGCTATACTATGTCTACCACTTGAGAAGCAAAGAGACACTCACCATGGGTTAAAAAAAAAAAAAAAAACTACCAGGTGTAGAACACAGTGTTTTTAAGCAGTTAATACAGGCATCTGCATTTTAAAATGAGGGAATATTAGTTTTAATAATCTTTCTGACTTGCAGCCTGTGGGTAAACATCAATTGATGAATGGAAATTACTGAAGGCATTTTAATAAAATTTTTCTTGGTAAGTCTTAATTCTCTGTTGAAAAACCAATGAAAAGATTGCTAAAATATGCTTCTGCTTATGTCTGATTCTTATCAACTTGGCCACTACTGTAGTCAAAGACATTGATACTATATTACCAATACTACATTATCTCATTTTAACTATCATATTGGAATCAAAATGGGCACATAATTTGCAGTGTTTGTACAGAGGACAAGCTACAACAAGAGCTTTCCTGAAATTTATGGTGCCAGCGTTTTTACTAGGTAAAACAAATTACTTTGTCTTCAGTATAACATGAGGAGGCAGGCAATAAACGGTAATAGACTCTAAACCATACCTCTCAACCTCTTAAAACACAATATCTGGACAAAGCCATAAATAATGGGGAGAGGGGGGCAAATGCACAAAAATAGCGACAATTTTTTAAATATTGCTCTTACAAACTTAGAAAGTTGATAGAATACCCGGTGTTGCTATAGCATGAATTTTCTGAATGGTGTGAAGCCGAAACTCAAATGTCTGTCATTTTTTTACTTCAAACTTCAATGAGTTGTCAATCACTTGCAGAAAACCACGACTTTATAAGGAACAGACCAAAAATAAGAGGCAAACATTTAGAGATTTTGCAAAAATCTGAACAGTTGAGACGCGTCCTTCGCTGTAAGTGATGTTAAGAATATATCAAGAGCTGGGATAGGTTAGGGATTGAATGTGAGCTTTAAAGTTAGGGTTAGGGTGTGACAGGGACTTTTATGGTTAGAGTTAGGGTTCTGGCAGGTATATGCATGAGTGCTTGTAGGACCTGAGCTGCTTTTAGGCAAGGTACTTGCTGTTTCAAGCAAGTAAGAGCTAATATGTGTAATGCAAGCCAATAACACATGAGCACTTGCAGTAGACCAAAACTCAACCTATAATGCAAGACTAAGGCACACTATCCTTAAAGACATTGCTGCCACTCCTTGCAGAAGACTGCTTGGTGGTCAGTAGCTATCAGTGCTACTTTGTTGATTTCCCCCTTTATAATCTACTTCTTTCATCTAGAATGCTGCTGCCCTTCCAGCTTATAAACTAAAAACAGTTTATATTTTATTTTTCATAATCCCAGACACCTTGAGTCTCTTGTCACAAATCTGGAATGAAAGAACGGTACTTAAATTTAAGCTATTGGAACATTTTTCATTAATTTACTTACTGGTTCATTAATTAGTAAATTGTTTCATTGATTCACTTTCATATTACTTCTTATTCCAATTCTGGGGCATGGTGAGGAGACGCCCATACTGCCACTCTGCTCAAGACACAGAAACATGTCCTGGACAAGATGTCAGTCCTGAGCAGCTGTTCATGAGGGGAAATAATCAACGTCCATTTCATAACAGGTCCTTGTAAGCTCTGATTTATCACCTGCTCTGCTGAAATACTTGTTACATAGCACACCAAATTTATTTAGCATTAGACTGCTCGCCTTTTATGACTGCAATTATTTTCCATAGGTTCTTTGGTGATTACTAAGCTAACAACCCCAGAGGGCCTTTTTAATCCTAGCTATGCTTCTCAAGGTGATTATCAAACCATGTACCTTATATATGAGAGTTAAACAACTTAACCATTACAGTGTCACCCAAATCTTACACCACACTCTATCCCTGTGTAATCATCCAAATACAAATGTATTATACTGCATATACTACCAGCCAAGGTTATGAACTCTTACTCAGCCTTTCCTTTGCATTGATGCATTAGCATTATAATAAATGCTCACAGTAATCTAATCTACTGTAAACTCATTCCATCAAGGTTTTGCAACCATAGAAAGTCAGGGTGGTCTCGTTATTCCATCATTTATTTTCACATTTTTGGCTCATTACACCTTAGCTCCAAACAATTTGATGTGGGAAGGAGCAATGGGGATGAACAGTGTACTAAACACTAACTGGACTGGTATATTTATCTTGTTGATACAAGTTGCTTGAATGAAGACTTTTATAAGTTATCAATCCAGACATGAGATATTATGGAAGCAGTAAACTGCCTGTCTACATGATGTGAAAATCAATTCAGCATTAAAGAGTCAGTGAGACTGCTGTTTATGACAGCAAGCATGCACATACCTGAGGACATCAAGTAAGTTACATCTGAGGAGACGAGTGGCAGACATAACCCTAAAAGACTACAATGTTGGCAGCAAAATGGTAATTATAATCAAACTTGGAAAATTATGGTTATATTACTATCTGGATTCCACACTTATAGGTGAAGAATTGCAACAAGCATTTTTACTTGCCATTAACTAGTTAAGCAAATAAAACAAAGTTAATAAATGTTGCTACAAGGATAAAACAGGAACATCTTACTTTTAAGAGCATACAGATCTGCAAAACTAGGAGTACTTGTGCTTATTTAAGTCTGATAACTAAGGGTGTAAACTCACCCGTGACATAAAAACGTTTTTGGTAGAGAGGAAAAAAGGAGACTACCAAGACAAACCCATTTAGGCACTGCAGGATTAGTCCTAAGAGAGATCTACAATATAGAAAACGTACCCACCAAATCAACATACTTAAGAGTATGAAGGTTACAACTGAAGCAAATATGAATGCTCTGTGCTTATAAAAATATGATAAAGAAATTACAATTTCTTTTTTGTTTGGATTTACTGCTACTAATAGCATCAGCTGAAATTACACTGAGAATGCTCAACAATTGATAGCAATCATCGTTTTAATGGTAGCAGATTAAAAAAGCATTCCTGTAGGGGCACAAAGCCGCCTGCCTCTCTGAATGTGAAGTCCCAAACTTTGAACAACATTCTTCCCTACCCCTACAGTTGCATGATCTTACTGATGACAATGTAACCAGTCTTAGTAAACATGTATATCAGTTTAGTAAAGCTGGTTATTCCTATTTTGCAAAATGATTATTTGAAGTTCACTTTTTATTCCATTCTATCCCCTTTTATTCTTACTACCTGCCCTGATCAGCAGGAATAGCATGCTTGTAGTTGTTTTCCTCTTTGCTTAAGAATTTATTGCATACATAAAACTACTGGCCATGTCCAGTGCTAGAATGGGCTAATGTTTTGCATATTATTATCAAAATATGCTGTACTGTACATTACGTAATAACTGTTTATACAGCGACAGATAAATAATGGTACTGCTAAAAGTCCTAGAACCTTAAATGAAATGTGCAGAACACTGAGACTAAAAGTACAATTACGGGTAACAATGCGCTGATTCTGAGCTTACAGTATCCATGCATTATTTGCCCTACTCCAGGGCAGAGTTATCTAAGAATTAGTATAATGCAAGTAGCACGGGCTTTGTGGAAAAGCCTTCACTGCTGGGTACAGAGTGACCAACCTTCTGGCATAAATGCTGCTTAATAGTGAATCAGAATTTGTTTTTATTATTTGTTACTGGAAATATAAATTAATGGTCATGATTAACATGTAAAAGAACACTTTAGAGACAAACCTTATTTCCGGACATGTAACTTGACATTAATAACAAGCAGTACGTGACAATTAAAATACTTTTGGTGTACTCTCTAGAAAGTACAGTTGTGTACACTTACCATAAATGTAGATGTTCGAGTGTATTCACTGTTGCAGTCATTACATTTGGGTTATCTGCTTGCAGGTAGCCCTCAGTCAGCCTGATTAACAAAGTCTTGGGTCCTGAGTCAGTTGCTGTCCCTTCTTCCATGACGTCAGGTCGTCAGGGGTATAAAACAAGCAGCCGACGCCATTACATCAGTTTTTCTTGTCCCAGATGTCAGGTGCCCCCCAATGGGAAGCAATTAAATATAAAAGTACAAAGATATACCTCCAACAAAAAAGCAAATACACCAAAAAGGCTTTTAAGCATAGTAAAGGAAAGTAGTGGTATAGCCAAAAGAAGTTAGAGGGCTGGAAAGAGGATAACCTGGACTGCAACAGTGAATACACTCGGACATCTACATTTATGGTAAGTGTACACAACTGTGCTATGCTCTTTGTGTTTCACTGTTGCAGTCATTACATTTGGGTAGATTCCCAAAGCTGTGGTTGGGAGGAAGAATTTAGATAGCATTAGGGCCAGCTATAAGGCCCTGCAAGACTACAGTGGCAAAGGCAGCTCTGGATTTAGATAAAATTGGCAAATGATAATGCTTGGTGAAAGTATGTACAGAACTCCAGGTAGCAGCTTCTGGGATGTCCCTGGTAGGGACGTCTCTGAGAAGGGCTGTAGAGGTAGATGAAGCCCTGTTGGAGTGAGGTCTGATCCCCTGGGGGATAGGTTTTCCATGGTTCTTATAGCAGAAAATAATGTAATGGCTTATCCATTTAGAAATGGTTTTCTTTGAAAAAACCTTCCCCTCTGCCCCTGCAGCAAATGCCACCAACAGTTATTCAGATTTCCTTTGAGGTTTAGTCCTGTCCAAGTAGAATCTAAGTTGTCTGTGCACATCTAAGGAATTCAGTATCCATTCATCTTTATTCTGTGGATTGGGAAAGAAGGTTGGCAAATGAATGGACTGATTAAGAGCCACACTGGATACCACCTTGGGCACGAAGGATGGATTGGTTCTGAGGGACACCCTGTCCGCATGAAAGACGATGAAAGGCTCCATTGCCATAAGGGCCTGTAATTCAGATAACCTTCTAGCTGAAGTGATTGCTAAATAGAAAGCTGTTTTCCAAGAAAGAAATTTTAAGTCTGCAGTAGGAGCTGGCTTAAAAGGAGTTAGAGTGAGTTTCTCCAAGACAAAGTTAAGGTCCCAGGCTGGGGTTGGAGCTCTCCTGGGTGGTCTCAAATTGTTGGCCCCTCTGAGGAACTGCTTGAGCAGTGAATGAGAGAAGAGGGGGGGTTCTGTGTTATAATGAGCTGAAATGACTGAGGGGTGGATTTTAATGGAGGAAAAAGACAGGCCCTTGTGAAGCATCTCAATTAAGTATTGTAAAATCTGAGGTAAACTGGGTGCTGATGTGCTCATCCCTTGAGATTGGTTCCAGGCACAGAATCTTTTCCATTTTTCAGCATAAGATTTCCTTGTACTAGGTCTCCTAGCCTCTAAGATGATATTCATCACTGGCTTACGGAGGGATGGTAAAGGAAAGATTAGGTAATTAGCCAGGCTGCTAGGTTCAGTGTTTGAAGCTGAGGATGCAGAATCTGGTTCTCCTGCTGAGACAATAGGGTAGGAGTCTGAGGCAGGTGCCATGGAGATAACCGTGACACACTGTATAGGAGGGGGGTCCAGTGTTGGTGCAGTTAGTCTGGAGCAATCAAAATCATCCTTGGTTTGTCCTGTTTGATTTTTAGTAGTACTTTGGAGAGCAGAGGCAGAAGGGGGAAGGCATAGACTGATAGGTCTTTCCAGCTGAAGGACAGAGCATCCACTTTCCAGGCTTGTTTGTGGGGAGTCCTTGTGCAAAATTTGTCCAATTGGTAGTTCTGGGGAGAGGCAAACAGGTCTATATCTGGGCTCCCCCATTTGCTTGTTAACATGCTGAAAATCCTTGGTTCCAATTTCCACTTGTGTGGGTCCATGAGGTTTCTGCTTAGTCCGTCTGCCAGTGTATTTAATTTTCCTGGCAGAAATTGTGCTTGTAGGTGCACGTGGCAACTCAAGGCTGTGTTCCACAATGCCATGGCTAGTCTGCAGAGGGGGTACGAATGTGTACCCTCCTACTTGTTTATGGACCACATAGTGGTGTTGTCCGTCTTTACCATTAGTTTTCCTGGAAGAATGTGGTCCTTGAAGGCTGTCAGAGCACTCTGTACAGCTAACATTTCTTTTTGATTGATATGCACGTGCATTTGACTTGGGTTCCATTTGCCCTGAATGCACTTCCCTGCCAGGTGAGCCCCCCATGCATAGTCTGATGCATCTGTTGTTAGGGTTTGGGCAGCAGGGGGTGGTGTGAAAGGTAGTCCATTGTTTTGGTGGCAGGCCTTTGCCCACCAAAGGAACTCTAGGCGTAGGCAAGGTATGATAGGAATCATTGTTTCTAGGTCTTGAGAGTGTTGACACCATAGGCTTTTTAGATAACACTGTAGTTTCCTCATATGCAGTCTTGCATATGGAATTAGAAGAATGCAGGAGGCCATGATCCTGAAGGCTTGCAGTATTTGTCTTGCAGATATAGCAGGGTTTTTGTGGCCACTTATTTAAAGTAGGTTGTCAAATGGATTTGTTTCTTTGGCGTGAGGTAAGCCATCTAGGAAGTTGTATTCAAGCTTGCTCCCAGGAATATAATTTGTTGACAGGGTACTAGGTGTGATTTCTTTTTGTTTATGGTATACCCCAGACAAGTTAGAACCCTTTGTACAAAGGCCAGATGATTCAAAATTATGTCCTGGCTTTCTGTCTGAATTAGACAATCATCCAGGTATGGGTATATTTGAATATTTCTTTGCCTGCAAAATGCAATAACTGGAGCTAGGCACTTTGTGAATACCCTGGACACAGTAGATAAGCCAAAGGGCAGTGCAGAAAACTGATAGTGAGTGTAGTCTGCTTTGAAGCGTAGGTATCTTCTGCAAGATTCCCTGATTGGGATGTGCAGGTATGCTTCTTTTAAATCTAGTGTTGCCAACAAGGCATCTTTGCCTAGCATATGAAGTAATTGGTGAAGAGTCAGCATCCTAAATTTTGGAATCTCCAAAAAGGTGTTTAGAGTAGACAGGTCCAGGATAGGATGCCATGAATTGTCTTTTCTGGGTAGCAGGAAAAGTCTCGAGTAGAAACCTTGTTCATTTTCCTCTTCTGGTACCAGCTGAATAGCCCCCATGCTTAAGAGAGAAAGTACTTGTTTTTGGGCCTCTGCCCACTGATTTGGGGGTATGTCCGGCAACCCGCTTGGTGTTGGCAATGTGTGGAAGTGAAATCTGTATCCCTGGGACACTATATTTAAAACCCATCTGTCCTGGGTAATGAGTTTCCAATTCTTTGCATGAAGAGCAATCTTTCCCCCCAAAGGGGCAGTCAGTTGATAAGTGCTTGGAAATTGTAAGGAAGTCATTGAGACAGTTTACTATGGGGGGACTCTTATCATTCCCAGATTTGGAAGCGGAGGCCCCCCACTACTTATTTGTGTGTGTCCCCTGGGACTAAAACCTGGGGTTTTTGCTGTGTCTGGGTTTGGCTTGAGAAGACCCGGAAGGGGCTGGAAAGGACCAATTCTTAGCGGGCCAGTGCCTACTAAATCTAGGAGGCTGAACTTGTAAAAATCTTTAACAGTTTACATAGATTTAGCTTTATCTTCCATCTTTTTAAGAACTTCCTCAGCCTTGTTGCCAAACAGGAGGTCCAGGCGGTCCTGATTTAAAGGAGCACCCAACAATTTAGCTTTAACATGATCAGGCAAATATTGCTCCTTAAGCCAAGCATGCCTTCTGAGCACAGACCCAGTAACAGCAGCCCTGCAAGAAGCCTCTAATGAATCAAAACCACATTGCAAAGTATGTTTTCCAACTTGTTCAGCAGAATGCATTAAATCCTGTAATTCTTTATTTTCCACACAGTCAGGAATCAACATTTTCTGTTTAAACAGTCCAATAACATGTTGCTGATACTTTAACATATGAAATTGGCAGTTTAAAGCCCTAATGGCCAAGGTTGCAGAAGTGTAATCCTTCTTACCCCATCTATCCAGCACCCTGGAGTCTCTATCAGAAAGGGTAGGATTTTTAGCAGTAGAAGTCTTAATGCCCTTGGGCCCCTGTGAAATAATCTCTGGATCTGCAATAGGATTTTTAAAAAGGAACTTGTGGGACTCAGGGACCCTGTAGTATCTGTCAGTTTTTCTGGGAGCAGGAGGCAGGGAATCAGAGGCCAAACTAGATTCCGAAAAAGCATCATCAACAATGTCAAGTACAGGAGGAATTGCTAAAGGCCTATGCTGAGGTAGGAAAAGGAAATCCCTAAGCCTCTTTTTTTCAATCAGAAAAATCCTGGCTTTCCCAGTGGAAATGCTCCCTTAGAGTATGTAAGGTTTCCACAAAAGAAAAATCCTCAGGGGGGGAAGCAGAGGGAATGGAGTCCTCTGCATCAGAATCTTCATACATAGATAAGGGCAAATCCAGATCATCAGAAGAATCAGAAAAAACAGAATCCTGATCAGAAGATTCATAATCAGCTTCAGTCCTAGGCCTCTTAGAAGGGGGGGGGGGGTTCACTACCCCTGATTAGAGTTATTAGATCTTCAGCCATTCTTATCATTTGTTTTTTAGGCATAGAGGCCTGAGCATGTGGCCTGGGCATCGTTTTTTAGGCATGGTTCGAGATTTAGGCCTAAGTAAAAAAGGAGGCATCGGTTTAATATGCAAGTATATAGGCCTGAATACACCCTCAGAAGCTGGTGCCTGCACAGCGGCTCTGGACCCTTCCAAGGTAGAGAAATCCGTGGGTTCCTTAGTTGAAGCATCTCGCGGCATACCATACTCCAAATGGGTCTTAGTAGAGGCCTGCAAATCAGAAGTAGTGGGTATCAGGGGCTGCGAAATTGCCTCACTGAGTACCGGCGAACTGGCGACTGGCTTAGGAGAAGCGTCATTGGCAGTTTTTGACCTCAGCGGCCTGTCTCTGTCTTTATCTTTGCATTTTTTTGTAATCTCGGTAGTCGGATTGCTAACTGACGACATTTCTGGATAATTAAACTGAGAACCGAAATATTTAGAGGCGAAAATATACCGACGACAGATAGTGCGCTGATTAAATAAAGCACAAAACCGACAGCAGCATACGTTGTGGTCAGGGCCTAGGCAAGGAATACAGTACTAATGATAATCTTTATGAGGTATTTGCTTTCCACAAGTAATGCAATTATTAACTTTTACTGACATTGGTAAGGAGCAAGAAAAAGTTTCCCCAACGGGGTACTTAGCTTTAGTTGAAGACTTCGGTTCTGAAACTCGAAAACAAAAATGTCAGGAGTTGGCCGACCAGCACTTGCAAACTGCTTCTGCTTCGTGCATCACACGGCAAGAAAGACTGATGTAATGGCGTCGGCTGCATGTTTTATACCTTTGACGACCTGACATCATGGAAGAAGGGACAGCAACCGACGCAGGACCCAAGACTTTGTTAATCAGGCCGACTGATGGCTACCTGCAAGCAGATAACCCAGACATAATGACTGCAACAGTGAAACACAAAGAACATCTCTCCCCCCACACAGAACCCTTTTAAAAGAATTGTTAGCAAATATTATAAACAACTGCAAGCATATAAATAGCCAATCATTTAATGACACAGTCTCAACAGTTGTGTCAATAAAATTTGGTTACACAATTTTAACAATTATTATATTTAATTCTTTTGAAATTCATAAAGAAAATGTTTTCAAAACCAGTATTTTCCATCTATGACTTCTCACTTAAACTCCTTACTACTTGTTTTAATTATTTCTGCAAGTCTTTTATACTTTCATGGTATCCCGTTTGTATTTCTATATTGAAATAGCCTCCAGTGATTATTATATAAGACCAGGAAAATGAAAATTCTAAGAATTTTGCAAAGCATCAGTGTAATTGTTAACATGATTGCATTATTTTTAGCATACCGAAAGTATAGAACCCTAGGGGAAAGCAAATTAACAATACAGTAGTTGATTAAAGAATAAATACAACTTCCGATGGTTAGCTCTAGTAAAACCTTAAGTAGAAGAAATACTAGCATAACAGCTGTTGTGATAAACCACTTTAATGGAAAAGTATTTGCAGTTTATAAAACCCTGCTAGAAGATAAAGGGAGTTCCACGTACTGTATCTAGAAAACTTTAAAGCAAGTGTCAGTATGTTTATGGGAGGTACATTATAACAGATGACACAAGCCTGCATTGTGGACCCATTTGGAGTCATGACAGAACTCTGTATATGCATTTAGATATGTATGTATGTGTGTAATGATTGTGCTAGCCTAAAGTACCACCCACAAAAAATGTGTTTAGCAGTGCCCAGACAATGCAAATGCCAGAGTTTGCAGAAAATAGAAATTATTGTTGTTGAATAAAATCTTTGAACCTACACTTTTTAAATCTCAAAGGCACACAGATATATGAGTAATTTATTTATAATGTAGTTAGCTACATAGTTTTAAATAAGGCTGTAATTTATTGACTGGTTTGTGCTGCATATCTGCTGGCCTTATTTTTGTGTCTGTACTCTCTTCAGTGACACAAACATTTTAATTTTTGCTGTCCTTATGATGACTTATCACAATCTTCATAACTGAAACTCTGTACTTCTCCATAAAGTGCATTGCTGAAATCTATAATCTTTTCATCAGAAGTGCTGGATGTCTCATTTTTGAACTAATTATTTGAGGCACTGCTATAAGCAAGAAACACAAAATGGTTTCTAATGAGAATAAAGTTTGTGTACTTTCCTTTTATTCCTAATTATCTAACAGAGAAATCTGTCCTTGTTATGACTCAGTAATATAAATGTAAAGTACAGTAAATGAATTGCTAACCAGACAAGGTATTTAACTAAATGGAATCAAATGCTTTGCTACAAATCTGCCTTTTGGCACAGGTGGCCAAATCTCTGACTATTACCTAGATGACTCACCTTCACATAATGGCCTAGGCTACAAATAAGTTTGCTGTAGAGAGACTGGAATAAATGGCCAATGCTGGTTCATCTATTTATTGTGATGGGTTGGTTCGAGTCCCACTGCCACCCTGTGACAATTCAGATTGGGTCCTGCTGATGTAAGCATGCCAACGGGTGCAGGACAGCAAAGCCTTTAAAAATTAAGTTATCACCTTACAGTTCTAACAAATACTAATTGACAGAGGTCAGATATCAATACAATTGTGTTTTCCATCATGTATACTTCAAGATAATGTATTCTGATACCTTCTAGGTAGCATAGTTTTGGAATTATTAATGCAAATATGAACAAGCAATATTTGACGCCTAGAAGCGCAGTAGGAGGTAACTGCAGAAACGCCTGGAGATGTCACTCGGCTGTAAAGAGTAAGGCAGTATAACTTTCCCTTGCTTATTTGATGTTAAAAAAAGTGGTTCAGTTAAAATGTGGCTTGCAGAATGTGTCCATGAGCCTTCTGTGTTTAATGACTTTCTTTTCAGTTTATTTTCCTGCTGAATTACTTCAGAAGAGTTTAAAGAATGTTTTAAGCTAACTTGAGCTTGTGTGTGTGTGTCTGTTTCACATTGAATCTTTCCGGAACAGTTCCTGAGTCAGAGAGGAAGTGCAATGTGACCTTTAACCCTCTGAAGCGAGAAGCCTATAGAACACAGAAAAGAATTGCTAAAATGGACTTTTAAATGCTCTAACTTTTAAAATGAAATTTCCCAGTATTAAAAAAAAACTGTAAGTAGTGCAATTTGCTATAATAGTAATTCATTAGTCTTCTGAATGACTTATTTTAGCTATATACACCTGGAACATCTGTTTAATTATTGAAGGCGGTCAAGTGAAATGATACACAAAGGATACATATTTGAACAGCATGCCCAACACACTAGTCATAGGTGATTCGATACTGAGGCACACTGATGTCCCACTCACTAGGTCAAATACGGAGAAAGTAACAGTCAGCTCCCTGTCAGGTGCCAGGATCCACCACATAACGCATACACTCAGGTCCCTCAACAACAGGTACAAATATGACTCTGTCATTGTACATGTGGGTGTGAATGACCTGAGACATACCTCCCTGGACCCATTCAAATGGAAAATAATTGCAAGACCACCAAATCATACATGAATGCACTGTATGAACACGTACACAAATACATGGATCTCGCCATACCCAACAGAACAAAGACGCTCTCCTCTAAAAAAAAGGAAGCCAATCTGGTTGTCCACTGCCATAAACAAACTCTACAACAGAAGGAGGTAACTGATGCGGAATAAGGTGAAGTCTTGAGACTTGAAAAACTCCCTTATCAACTTCAACAAAATGTTGAGATCCCTCATCAAATCCTCTAAATCTAGCTATGAGAACAGAACTGCAGCAGATAGTAAAGACAACCACAAGGCCTTCTATAGTTATGTAAAGAATCTCCACGGCAATACCCAGATTTGCTCTGAGCTACTGCACAATGGTACCTCCTATACTGAGCCAACAGATATTGCCAATATACTGGCTGACAGATTCAGTGCCAACTTTACACCTTTCACCCCCCCCCCGCAAAGGACCGATCACAATACCAGTGGATTGCAGGCACCCGGTATTACTGCTGCAAAGGATAAAATAACACTTGTCCAAGGCCAAGAATACAGCTTCTATGGGACCTGAGAATATCCCTGGCTGTGTTCTACATGAACTACAGAGTGAACTGGCACCTCACCTGTGTGCCCTGTTCAATCACAGATTCACCTCAGGCTTTATCCCTACTGAATGGCACAATGCTACAGTCATCCCTCTCCACAAAGGAGGAGTGACTACAGACACTGGGAACTATCACCCAATTAGCCTGACGAGTCTGATATGCAAAGCTATAGAACGAATCATCATGGACTTAATAAACAAGGATATAGGGAATCTACAAACTCTGTTTGGTTTTGTGAAGGGTAGCTCATGCCTGCTCAACCTGGTCAACTTCTTTGAGTCAGTCACCAGAGCTGTGGATGAAGGCAAGGTTGTTCATACAGCCTACTTGATCTGGCCAAGGCCTTTGATACCATTCCACACTCAGGAATCATAGAAAAACTCACTAAGCTAGGCATCAGCCCCTATATCACTAGGTGGGTTGCAAACTGGCTCACAGATAGAACCCACAGTGTGAAAGTAGCTGACACCAGGTCAGACTGCCAACCAGTCACGTGTGGAATCCAACAAGGTTCAGTCCTGGGTCCTCTCCTGTTTGGTATCTACTTATTTGAAGTCCAGGGCAACATGAGGAGACTCTGGCTGACAAAGTTTGCAGACAATTGCAAGTTGGGAGCTATTATTAACTCCCCAAGTGATGTTGACATCCTAGAGAAAGGCTTCACTGAGACCAACGACTGGTGTCAGAACCATGGCCTTAAGCTCAATGCCAAAAAATGTGTTGTCATCCCCTTTAGGAAAAACATGGTTTTCATGAATTACCACATCGATGGTAGTCCACTGAACACAGAAGGCATTACAATAGGTCTGGGAACACAGGTTGACAGCAACCGCTCTTTTGACCACCACATTGCCACTGTGGTCAGAAAGTCCTTCTATGTGGCACATCTCATTACTAAGGGTTTTGCATCCAGGAAGAAAGAGGTCATTGTTGCCCTCTACTCTTCCCTCATTAGGCCAATCATTGAGTACAATGCCCCATTTGGCATGTACCTCACTAGACACCTGCAACAACTGGAGAGGCCACAAAAGTACCACACAAAGAGGATCCTAGGCCTTAAACACTTATCCTATATGGACAGACTCAAAAAACTCCAACTATTCTCTGCCTCATATTGCCTACTTAGAGGCGATCTCTGCTTGACTTACAAAGCCATGTCTGACCCAGCTCTGTTAGAAATGCTACATATAAAGAAATCCCAATCCCTCAGCACCACATGCTTCAGAGACCTCAAACTCATTACCACAATCAAGAAAAAGTACAGTTTTGTACCTACCATAAATGTAGATGTCCGAACAGGATAGCATCTGCAGTCCTAACAAATGGGTTGTCCTGTCGTCAGGCAGCCCTTCGGTCGGCCGGATTCCAAAGTCTGGGTCTGGCCTCGGCTGGTGTCGCACTTCACCCGACGTCATCTCTGCTGGTCTTCGGGTATAAAGGCATCAGCCGACACCATTTTCCTCAGTGTTTCTTGCCCCAGATGCCAGTTGCCCTCTTGGAAAACTAAATTTTGGGTAAATGCCAATGTTTCCAAAAAAAAGGTAGGCAAACACAAACAATAAGCATGTATGTACATATATACAAACAAATACACCATAAGAGATCCCCCCCCAGCTAGCTATTAGGAGGGTAAATACCCTAGGAATACCACAGAGGGGAAGGAGGGTGGGTAATCCTGACTGCAGATGCTATCCTGTTCGGACATCTACATTTATGGTAGGTACAAAACTGTACTATGTCCTTCAAGGATGCATCTGCAGTCCTAACAAATGGGTAGAATACCATAGCCAAACTAGGGGAGGAGGAAGAAGAATTATGGTGTAGACAGGATCCCTTGCAATACAGCAGTGGCAAACCCTGCTCGGGATCTAGAGTATAGAGGTAAGGTATAATGCTTGGCAAATGTATGCACGGAGGTCCAAGTAGCCGCCTCAATAATGTCCTTGGTAGCCACTCCTCGTAAGAAAGCTGTGGTAGTGGCTGTAGCCCTTGTAGAGTGAGGTCTTATGTTCTGTGGAATTGGCTTTCCATGGTAGGAGTAACAGAATCTTATGCAATTTCCTATCCACTTGGAGATTGTCTGTTTGGAAATTGCTTTTCCTTCCCTTCCTGTTGCATAGGCTACTAGAAGCTGGTCAGTTTTTCTATTGCCCTTGGTTCTGTCCAGGTAGTAGCGCAACTGTCTATGTACATCCAAGGTATGCAGCAGTCTTTCCCCCCTGTTCTGTGGATTGGGAAAGAAGGTAGGTAGGTGGATTGCCTGGTTTAGAGACACTCTGGATACCACCTTAGGCATAAATGTAGGATTAGTTCTCATGGATACTCTATCTTGATGGAAGATTAGGAAGGGTTGTACTGCCATTAAGGCCTGTAGTTCCAAAACCCTTCTTGCTGAAGTAATTGCCAGTAGGAAAGCAGTTTTCCAGGATAGGTGTTGAAGATCTGCTGTTGCTGCTGGTTCGAATGGAGGGAGTGTCAATTTTTCTAGCACAAAGTTCAAGTCCCATGCTGGTAATGGTGGTTTCCTAGGAGGTTTTACATTCTTGATTCCTCTGAGGAACTGCCTGAGTAGAGGATGTGAGAAGACAGGGGATCAAGCTGTATTCTGCAGAAATAGCTGATGCATGTATCTTGATGGAGGAATAGGACAGGCCTGTATGGAGAAGCTCTGCCAAATACTCCAGGATGTTGGCAATATCTATCTTTGACACATCTTTTGCTCTTTCAGTGCTCCAAATGACAAACCTTTTCCATTTCCCTGCATAGTTCCTTCTTGTAGAAGGTCTGCGGGACTTCAGGATAATGTCTTTAACCCTTTGGGATAAATCTGGGTTAGTTGCTGTTATGTAATGTTCCAGGCAGTTAGTTGCAGAGTTTTTAGATTTGGATGCATGATGTTGTAGTCGTTCTGAGTTAACATCAAAGGCATCAGGGTAGTGTCCACGTTCTCCCCGAGACATGCTCCTCAGCAATGGATACCAGTGTTGTCTTGGCCAATTTGGAGCTATCAGAATTATCCTTGGGCGCTCCTCTTTGATTTTCAGTAGTACCTTGTGCATCAAAGGAAGAGGTGGAAATGCATATGCTGTCAGGCCTTTCCAACTGAAGGATAGAGAGTCCACCTTCCATGCAAGTGGGTGGTATGTCCTTGTGCAGAATTTCTTGAGCTGGTGATTGAGTGGGGATGCGAATAGGTCTATTTGTGGCATTCCCCATTTCAGTGTGATGGCCTTGAAGATGTCCGGGTGTAGCATCCATTCGTGAGCATCCGAGGTAGTTCTGCTTAACATGTCTGCTAGGATGTTTTCTTTTCCCGGTACAAATATTGCCTGTAACTGAATGTTGTAGCTCAGAGCCATATTCCATAGGTCCAGAGTCATTCGGCATAGGGGGTATGAATGAGTGCCTCCCTGTTTGTTGATGTACCACATGACTGTGGTGTTGTCTGTCCTTATCATCAAATGGCCTTCTTTGAGGAATGGTCTGAAATTCTGGATTGCTAGTTTTACTGCCAGCATTTCTTTTTGATTTATGTGCAGGTGCAGTTGATCTGGGGTCCATAATCCTTGTATGCATTTGTCTAGCATGTGGGCCCCCCAACCTAGGTCTGAGGCGTCCGTTGTGATGGTTTGGCTTGCTTGGAAGTTGTGGAAGGGCAAGCCTGGGTTTGACTGGTATGCTTGAGCCCACCATAGGAACTCTTGTTTCAGGCATGGGATTAGTGGTATTTCGGTTTCTAAGCTGTGCCTGTGTTGAGACCATAAATTCTTTAGGTACCACTGTAGTTTTCTCATATGTAGTCTGGCATGGGGGACCAGGATTATGCATGATGCCATGAAGCCCAAGGCCTGCAGTACTTTTCTTGCTGTTAGTTTGTTCTGCTTTGTTAATGCCAAGAAGTAAAGAGGGAGTTGTTCTTGTTTTTCTGCAGTTAGGAATGCCATCTGTTTTACTGTGTCCAATTCTGCACCCAAGAATGTTCTTGTTTGGGATGGTATTAGTCTTGACTTTTTAAATTGACTGTGTATCCCAGGGCTTGTAGTAAGCAAATGACTCTTTGTAAGTCTTTTGTCAGCTTGCTTTTGTTGTCCGCTTGTATCAGGCAGTCATCCAGGTATGGATAAATTTGGATTCCCTGTAGCCTGCAATGAGCGATTACTGATGCCAGGCATTTTGTGAATACTCTGGGCAGTAGATAAGCCAAAGGGCAATGCTGAGAATTGATAATGCTCTGATCCTGCAAGAAATCTGAGGTATCTTCTGCAATTTGGTCGTATGGGGATGTGCAGGTATGCCTCCTTGAGATCTAGAGTTACCAGCCAACACTCCTTGCCCAGCATGGGAAGAAGTTGCTGTAGGGTCAGCATTTTGAATTTTGGAACAATGATGAATGTGTTTAAGGCGGACAGGTCGAGAATAGGTCTCCAACTTTTCTCTTTTCTTGGTACTAGGAAGAGTCTGGAGTAGAATCCTTTGCCCTGTTCTGTTGGTGGTACTCTTTCCACAGCTCTCATCTTTGTTAATTGAGCTATCTGTTTTAGAGCTTCTGTTTTCTGATTTGGAGGTAGGTTTGGCATTCCTCTTTTACTGGTAAGGTGTGGAAATGAAACCTGTAGCCTTGGTCTATAGTCTGCAAAATCCACTTGTCTTTTGTGATATAGTGCCAATTTTTGAAAATAAGGCTAACTTTCCGCCTAAGGGTGCTGCTATTTGTTCCCTGGTAGGCGTGTCAGAGCCAAGTCACTGTGATTGTCCTGTTGCAGTGGCAGTGGTTGTGTCTGTGCCTCGCTGGTTATTGCCTTGCCACTGGCGTCCTCTGTAGGCACCTCCTCTGGATTGATTTCTGCCTCTGGAACGTCTATTCCTGCCTCTCTGAGATTTAGATGAGTCTGGAAAGGACCAATGTTTGGAAGGCCAGTTCCTGCTAAACCTTGGGGGCTGAACCTGTAAGAAATCTTTAACTGTTTGTACAGATTTTGCCTTCTCTTCCATTTTCTTCATTACTTGCTGAGCAGGAGAACCAAATAGACTGGCCTTATCCATAGGAGCATCTAACAGCTTTGCTTTAACATGATCCGGCAAGACCTGTTCTTTCAACCATGCATGCCTTCTTATAACTGTGCCAGTCATGGCTGATCTAAATGAAGCCTCCAGTGCATCATAGCCACATTTTAAAGAATGGTTACTAACCTGCTGAATGTTATTCACCATTTCTAAAACATATTTCTTATCTAAGGAATCATCAGAGGACAGTTTCTTAGTTAACTGATCAAGCATAAACTCTTGGTATTGGATCATATGAAACTGACAGTTCAAAGCTCTAGCTGGGAGAGTAGCAGAGGTGTAAACTTTTTTACCCCATCTCTCTAAGGACCTGGATTCCCTTTCAGAAGGGAGAGGGTTTTTGCTGAGGTCGAAGCTACTGCCTTAGGCCCCTGGGAGATAGTCTCAGGATCTGCAAGTGGGGCCTTGTATAGGTGGTGATGAGTGTCCGGTACCCTGTAAAACCTATCGGGTTTGGCAGGGGCTGGAGGTAAGGTATCAGGAGCAGTGCAAACATCATTAAATGCATCATCCACAACAGGCAGAACTGGAGGTATAGCTAAGGGCCTATGTTGCGGTAAGTGTAGAAAGGTCCTAAGCCTTTTTCTTGAATCTGAGAAATCTTGTCCCTGCCATTGGAATTGCTCTCTCATGGCATGTAAGGTTTCCCCAAAGGAAAATTCCTCTGGTGGAGAGGCAGAAGGAATAGATTCTTCAGCATCGGAATCTTCATAAGTAGAAAAAGGAGCCTCTGGATGGTCTGTAATGTTTGAATCATCAGAAGAATCATCTGAGGACACTGGCTCTGGGGGCTCTGCTCTAGGTCTCTTTTCTGGAGGCTGAGAGGCCCTGTCTGGGTGAGATTGGGATCCCCTTATTAAAGAGATGAGATCCTCTGCCAGAGTAAGCATTCGAGAACTGGAACTGGGCCTGTGTGAGGGGGGCTTAACAGGCACTGATTTAGCAGTTTTGGCTGCTTTAGCCCTGGCAAAGGCCTTAATAGACATGGCTGCAGGAGGCCTAGCAGCACCACGTTCTGGGGTAGAGACATCCAAAGGGATGGTGTCCGATAATTCTAGAGGGACCACATTAGTAGGCAAAACTTCAGAGGCCGATTCAACTAGGGTAGCAGGAGCCTCGGTAGTAGTCATGGATTCGGCTGAAGATTGACCCGTTTGCTCGGTTTGGGCCGAAACCGAGACACTTGCGGTTTGCTTAACCGCGGTTTCAGCCGAAACCACGGACCGCGAGTGTCGGTCTTTTTCTTTGCATTTTTTAACAATTTGAGAAGTCGGAGGATCCGACGGCATAATGTACACAAAATCTGAGCCGAAAAACTGTTCAGCAAACTCCGACCGACGCCTAAGTGTTCGTCGGTTGAAGGAAGCACAGGCTAAACAGGCTGCTACGTCGTGGTCTGGGCCTAAACAAGGTAAGCAGTAATAGTGGAACTCTTTATGAGGTATTTGTTTCCCACAAGTTAAACAGTTATTTACTTTTTCTGACATTGGCTGAGGCAAGAAAGAGTCCCCAACGGGGTACTTAGCTTTTTAGAAGTCTTCGAAGTAGTATTCGGTAGTAGTAGTAATCTCTGGATCTGACCGACCGGCACTTGCGAACAGCTTCTGCTTCGGGCGCCACGCTGCAAGAAAGACTGAGGAAAATGGCGTCGGCTGATGCCTTTATACCCGAAGACCAGCAGAGATGACGTCGGGTGAAGTGCGACACCAGCCGAGGCCAGACCCAGACTTTGGAATCCGGCTGACCGAAGGGCTGCCTGACGACAGGACAACCCATTTGTTAGGACTGCAGATGCATCCTTGAAGGACATCATGCTGGAGGGACAGGTTCATAACCCAGAGACTGCCCATGCTATGGAATAGACTGGTTCCCTTATTAATTTTGAAATACTAAAATCCCAAATTTCAGTATTTCAAAATTAAAATACCGGTAAACCAGAAGTGCGAAATTCAAAATCCCGTAGTATGGAGATTTTGAATTAGTGCTTCTGGTGTTGTGGTGTGTGAATGGTAAGATGTGAGTTTGTGTATGTATGTATGTGTATTTCTGTTGGTTAGGGGCTTTAGTGTCTGTCAGTGTGTGTTTTGACTGTGATGTGTGTGTGTGTGCGAGGGTATGTATAATGTGTGGGAGTGAGTTGCTTGCGTGTGTCTGATTGTGTGATCTTGGAGTTAGTATATATAAGTAGGGGGGTATGGGGTGCAGGGGGGCTTGCCCCCCTGCTTATCTGTAGTGTAGGATATTATAATTGAGTTGGAGGAAGTGGTGTGTATGTCTTTGTGTGTGCTGTATCTGTAGTGTAGCATCTGGATTTTGAATTTCGTGGTTTTAGGGTTTCGGTGTTTGGTGTCTTCGGCTATGTAATTTTAAAATACTGAAATTCGGGATTTCAGTATTTCGAAATTACATAGTGAATCCAGAATAGACTTCTCAAACATGTCAAACAGAGCACCTCGCTGGCCATCTTCAAGAGAAATCTTCATGAGTGGATGGGAAATAGAAAATTCGCCCCAGGGATCACTCCAGTGGGTCTACTCGACAGAGGCACTGGGAACTACGTTTGGGTGGTACAATTCCAGGGTAATCCTATGGGCTAGGCTTGCAAAGGTTCCACGGCCAATAGCCTAGTACATACTTATGAATCTATGAAGTGGGCCACATAGAGGTGTTTTTATTAAACTTCAACTACAATACACAAATGAACAATTAATAAATAGTTGAGTGGAAATTTGTGTTAAATATTTTCAGTATTACTACTGACTATCCTATTCACTCTGTAGCTGGTACACTGTTTTTTCAAAGTAATCCTGAAGTCTTTAATGAGTATTACTCCCAGATATGCTCAGAATTAGTCCAAAATGATACATAAATCACTGAACCCACAGACATTGCCAACATACTGGCAGACAGGTTCAGTGCAAACTTCACCCCCCTCTCCCCCCCTAAAGGAGAGATAACTATCCCAGCGGAGTGTAGCCTCCCAGACATCTCAAATGCACAGGTGAAAGCTGCTCTCTCTAAAGCTAAAAACACAGCATCAATGGGACCGGATGGTGTCCCCGGCTGTGTGCTACACGAGCTAAATGAGGAATTAAACCCGCACATAAGGCAGCTGTTTAATCTCAGCCTTACCACAGGATACGTGCCCAAGGAGTGGCGTGCAGCAACTGTGGTCCCACTCCACAAAGGCGGTGCCTCTATGGACCCTGGTAATTACCGCCCCATAAGCTTAACAAGTCTAGTCTGCAAAGCTATGGAGAGAATCATAATGGAGCTCATAAAGAAAGATATAGGGGACTTGCAGACATTGGACCCGACCCAGTTTGGCTTCGTCAAGGGAAGATCATGCCTTTTGAACTTGGTCGACTTCTTCGAAACAGTCAGCAAGGCCATTGATGAGGGAAAGGCAGTCCATACAACCTACCTTGACCTTGCAAAGGCTTTCGACACAATACCCCACTCGGGTATTGTAGAAAAACTTACCAGCTTAAATGTAAACCCATATGTCACAAGATGGGTTGCAAACTGGCTTAAGGACAGAACCCACAGGGTTAGAGTTGCTGGCGCTATGTCAGACTCCAAGCCGGTCACAAGTGGTGTCCCACAGGGCTCGGTCCTTGGCCCCCTATTGTTCGGCATCTACTTCTCAGAAGTACAGGCCAACATGGGAGGACTTTGGCTGACAAAGTTTGCAGACGACTGCAAACTGGGCGCCATAGTGGAAAGTGCATCGGACACAGATATCCTTCAGAAGGGACTCACGGAAACAGATAGCTGGTGCCAGAGCCATGGCCTGAAGTTAAACGCCAAAAAATGTATAGTCATACCCTTCGGGAAAAACAAGGTAACCCCAAGCTACCATATAGGTGGCAATCCACTAAGCGCAGAAGAGTTTATCAGGGACCTGGGGACCCAGGTTGACAGTGGCCTTTCTTTTGACACTCATGTTGCTAAAGTGGTTAGAAAGACCTTCTACATTGCCCATCTGATCATGAAGGGATTCACATCCAGATCTAGTGAGGTCATTGTTCCCCTGTACTCTTCACTTATCACACCAATGATCGAGTACAATGCCCCATTCGGGATGTATCTCACCCGACATCTGCAGCAATTGGAGAGACCCCAAAAGTTCCTCACCAAAAGGATAAAGGGACTCCAAAATCTGTCATATGCTGCCAGATTGAAGAAACTCCAGCTCTATTCAGTCGCATACCGTCTGCTCAGAGGTGACATGTGCCTGACATACAAGGCCATGTCCAACCCGGAATTAATGGACATGCTCCACCTCAAAAAATCCAAATCCACCAAAACCACTAGAGCAAGCGACTTAAACCTTAGCACGGACATAAATAGGACATGCTGGAGGGATAGATTTATCACTCAGAGACTCCCTATGCTGTGGAATAAAATCCCTGTCCATGTGAGGCAGAGCACCTCGCTGGCTCTGTTCAAGAGAAATCTTGTCCTGTGGATGGGAGATCGTAGGTTTACCCTGGGAATCATCTCTGTGTCACTGCTGAACAGAGGCACAACAAACTAATGGGCACAGTATTTTTTCATATAAGGAGTGGCGTAAGCCACAAAAATTTGGGCTAGGCTTATAAATGCCTTAGGGCAGATAGCCTAGTATAAACCTATGAACCTATGAACCTATTCCTAGTTGAAGCATTTGTTCATACTAGATAATGCTGTAGCACCACTTTATTAGTCAGAAGACTCAGACATGTGTTTTATATAGAGAATAGTGGAATAACATAAGTTGAAAAAACACATACAATTTCATTACAATAACATATTTCTGCATAAAATACAAACTTCAGCAGTCTGCATTATAATTCAGCCTTGTTAGATAAGGAATATGAATGCAAATAGCCAAAATCTATGCAGGCTGTTTTCACAAGCTTCTAGTCTGTGTGAGAGATTAGATGAGAATTTGTAATCAGTTATGATGTTTTTGCAGTGAATGTGGTAGAAATATAAGTAATTTACATAGGCAAAATGTTAGTATAAGTACTGGTTCATAACCTTTTTCCGAAGTTTAATAAGTACAGGTAATCTGTTTGTTATACAATGTTGTATATATAGGACACAAGTGTTATTCTGGTTAAATTACAAGAGCATGTACATTAAAAAGACATTATTTACCCATAGCACATAGTTTCGTAATTCAAATAAATACTTTAGGTATTATAAATAGTCTGAGCATATCTTCAATATGATAGTTAATATATAAATAAATGTTATGTATAATCAATGCTAATTATTATAAATTAATAGTTATTTAAAGTTCTATTTGGTAGGTCTTCTTATATATTAACCATATTAACCATAATATGTAGTTTTTTGTTTGTTTTCTAGTAATATAACATCTTCTTAAAAAGTGTAAAATATTTATTTAGAAAATTACAGTTTATGTACATATAAGTAGTAGCAACAATGTGATTGGTTCTGTTATGGTGTTGTAGTAAGCAGCTTGCATGAACTTTTCATCAAGAATGGAATATTTTATTCCATGTTGGAGGTTAAAAATGTTTTTAATTCCATCATCCTTACTGTGTTTGTCCATAACAAGTTGTTCTTTTATTAGCGTAATACTTAATGCCCTAAATCATTTCATAGTAGTTTCTATACTTATTACTCCAATAGATGGCAGCATATAAATGTTTTTCATTAAATATAAATGGAGTTAAATAACCCTTTAAAGAGGGGTAGTTTAAATATGTATTTAACTCTACATAAAGCAGATACTGTTTTCTACAGGAAACTTGCTTATTGATAAAGATTTAAGTATATTGTTGTTAAAAGACTATTCAGTTCTAAATGGCTCTCAGTTTAGTACAAAAAGAAGAGGTGTTCTTATTCTCCAAAAAAAAAAAAAAAAAAAAACAGCAGGTCTACCTAGAATACTGGATTTCTATTCCGACAAGAATGGCATGCTGAGATTGTTGGCAATAGAAATTGATAAAAAATACTATACCTTTATAAATACCTATTGGATCCCTGGGACTGGTTCTAAAAGAGTTATGAAATACTTAGATATTATAACACTTTACTCTAAAGAAAAAATGTTGATAGCTGGTGATTGCATTTAATTTAAATTTAAATCCAAACAATTTAATTTCTTGCCAAAGACTCCCAACATATATAACTAAAATAAAATGCTTTAATATGGTTATTAAAAGAGATAAATAAAATTATGGAATTTAACAATAATGGGAGGTCACTGATGTTATACTATGGTACATGTTAAAAGCTTACTTATATGGAAAAGTAAATTTAAGAACTGGTATATTTGTAAAAGAAAGGAATGAGATAAATAGTTAAATGCTCTCCAAGTTGAAATCAATAAATTAAAATTAAACCTTAAACACAATGATAAAGCTATAAGCACGCAGTTGAAAAAATCTAAATCAGAAATACCTATAAATCTTACATTATAAGATTTCCATTAATCTAGAAAAATTAAATTACAGTCATATTCAATAAACCCCAACAGCCTTCAGAGAATAGCTATTAGATCAAAAACATGAATAAAATAAACCATATCAAGGATATTGTTTATAAAGAAGGGAAAAGGACTATTAAAGCTACAGATCTGAAAGATATATTAAAATGTTTTAGCAAATATTATGAATAAATTAATAAAACAAAATCAAACCTGAGTAACAGCAACTTATTGAATATTTTTTGAAGAAAACATACACAATAAACTATCAAAAGAACAGAGAAGCAAGATTGATAAGTCTTTTTTCTCTAAGGAATTAATAAACCAAATTAAAAATCTTAAGACTAATGCACCATGTATGGATGGGATAATTCCTGAGTTACATAAACTTTCACCTGATAATTTTTAAAAATGTTATAAATGCTTTTGTAGAAGTTAAGAGTACATCTAATATTTCCCCATTATGGAGATATTCTCTTATTACACCAATTTTAAAATCAGATATGGGCCCTGCTCTATGTTCTTCTTATTGTCCTTTATCTCTTTTAAATGTAGACTACAAGATTTTCATGTCTATATTAGCAAAACGATTAAATCAAACACTCATTGATTTAGTAAATGAAGATCGGACTGGGATTATAGTTAATAGGAAAGTTCCAGATAATATAATAAGACTCTTTTCTTTGATTGATATGGCAAACAAAATAAAAAAAAAGAGTTATCCATAACAAGCTTAGACATAGATAAAGCTTTTGACACTGTGAATTGGTCATACTTGTTCAGAGTAATAAATTAATATAAATTTTCCACTGATTTCATAAAGTTAATTAAAACGCTTTATGATTTCTTTTGCCAAAATAGGTTCCTTTGTTGAAAATATACTAATAGATAACAAAGCTATAATAGAAACTTATACAAATTTAGTTGGGAGGAGGGAGGCATTTGTTTCCCCAATATTGAGTTATATTTAAATCTGTAATTATTTAAGTAAAACTCCAGTGTCTTGACTTCTCTTATGCTTCCTGTTGGAAACCAATACATGAAAATATACCAGTAGAAAATAACAAATATATAATAGAAACATACAGAAATGTATACATTACTTTTTCTGGGTTTTAAAAGATTATATATTAAATGAAAATTATCAGCTTACTCTCTACCTTTTCATAAATCAAGTTATATTAATATTCAAGTTATTTATGAATTTGAATTATTTAATCAAATATCTACTAAAAGTGCTATTTCTTATAGCATTCAAAAATGGATGCTTAGTATATTTTAATACAAGGAAAATGTTTGACTTAAAGAATAGTAATTTAATTTATTGGCATCAATTTCTGAAAAGGAATAAAATACACTCAGCTGATTATCTGATTGCTAGATACAGTCTAGAAAATAGTGGCAGATGCACAAACATGCAAGGAATATATTCAAGACAAAATTAAAATAGCATTAGACATACAAACTAAAACTATTCCAAAAATTCTAGTCTTCTTTTCTAATATAAATAATAATCAACCTAAAGGTAAGTCATACTTGTCAATCATATATAAAATTTTTAGAATTGAATTTGTCCCCCCTGAATTGTCATACTGGAATTACTCAACAAAAATAAAGAAAGAAGAATTTTCTGAGGAAACTATCATTAAAATCTGGAGAAAAATCAAAACACTGTCTATACTGGAAGATTTATACATGGATTTTTTTTTTACACAGAGTTTTTCTAACACCCCACAAAACTGCTGTTATATATAAATAAAAAAAAATGAAAATGCTGGAGATACAATGAAGCCCTTGATGCAGATTAGGTTCATATGATCATAGAATGCAATATTGTGTCATCTTTCTGGACTAATTTTAGAAATTGTTGTCAAGCATTGTGGTCAGATAATTGTACTATTACAGAATCCTAGACATTATTCCAGTATCACAAATACCTCTTCTTTGGTCTGCCCTAGCTATTGATAAGAAAGTTATAACTAAAAATTGGAAATACAAAACTACTCTCTCTTTTACTAGTGAATTTATCTGTCTAGCCAAATCTATTTGTAAAAATGAATTACTGACCATTAAAAATGAGAATTAGAAATATAACTCATCAATACATAGAAAGGCAGAAATGTAATGATCTATTAGAAAAGTACTAATAGTTTTGTGTACACAATTCTTGTTATGGTCTTTTCTATATAGTTTTGTTTCATTTTGTTTCAAATTATTGAATTGTTGTTGGAATATGTAAACTTAAATAAAAACTTTTTTTAAGAAAGAATTTCTCTTTTTTAAGATACAGTCTTTATTAAACATTTTGAACAAACATTATAGCCATGGTATTATGTAACATAGCATACATTTTTCCATATGAAGATAGTACAATATAAGCATCAAAAAACTGTTGCATAATCTAACATTCCCCATTACCCCAAATATATCATGACCTTCTCCCTAATATTCTACTTTAAGAACAATCAGTATTAGATGGCACTGCCACATATAATTGAACTTCTTCAGGCAGGGACAACTTTACCATATGCACATATTACATTTAATATCTTAAACTAATACAAATAACCTTCTTATGATATTTAAAGCTACCTGTTCTACTGACATTATCATTTTGCAACATCACTTTGAACTTTGACCTCCACAATCCATTGTGTCATCCAAAGAGTAATAGAAAGACTCTACAAAATCTCCTCTACATGAGTTAGACAGGGGTCTTAAGGAAATATCTCCCACCAAGTATTATGCCATAAGCCAGGGCTACCTGATTTCTTCCTTTTTATATAGAAAGGCTGTTGCTTTCACTGTGTATATTGTCAAACACTCCTGCAGTTCTCACACATCTGTCTCCTTGTAGGACAGCATGCATTAAAAATCATGCATTTCTTGATGTGCTCATTTATATGCCCAAGAAAAAATAAAAACAGATAGATTACTGTTTTCTCAGGATCAGCTAAGACATCTTCCTTAGAGTAAAGAAAGTAATCAGGTGGTGATATGCGACAGGGCTAGATTCAACTTACTATTTTGTACTCAATTATGAATGTCATCTACCCAAAGAATAGCAATGTCTTAGGCTGCAACTGATTGAAAATACCAACCCAACCTCCACAAGTGTGTGTCTGGCAGTTTTAAACAAAGAAAGAATTAAATGTGTTATTACTGAAATCTTTATATTCATAATGGATAATTCAGTGATAATCTCAAAAAATTTCTGATGTACAATAACAATTAGATGAGTATAATTTGACAAACAGGAAAAAGCATAGCATTAAACATAGAATCGATGGCCACTAAAATGCACACCCCAAGTAGAATGTACAAATAATAACATCTGTTGAGTTAAACATTCAAAGCACATACTTTCTAATAACAACTAGGCTCTTAAAAACCAGAGCTAAAATGTTTGTTTAAACTCAGGGATGAGGATTGACCCCAGTAGAAGGAATCCAAGGTACTCACCAATGAGGAGGGATTTACAACACTCTCTAGCCTTGCCAACAATTCTGTAAGATGGCACAAATCCACAACTATTAGACCACAACAAAGCCACAATTTCTCAGTAGCAATATAATAGTGAAAGCAAGAAACCCTTACAGTGGAGGATCTTAGAAAATCTATCTACTTTACATAACTTATTTTTGCCATTGTGGGGGTTAAATTTACTTTTGTGTTAATGATTTTTTTAAATATTATAGGCACCGTTTATATTAGGGTCTATCATATGCATAGAATTTGCAAACAAATGATTCTGCATAGGCAGTTGGGTTGTCAAGCTGGAAATAGGTTTTGAATTTTGCCAGTTCATCACTTCAGTTTAGTAGTTTAGCTTTTGAATAAACTCTGAATACTGAAGTATTGGAAGTTGCTTTAAGCTTCAGTCTTATAGTGAATGTGACTTATTTGTGGTCTGATTCATCTAGGGCAGAAGTTACAGTTTGTGGGGAGGAAATCTGCCCCAGGTTGGTAAGGACCACATTCAGGATTTTGTTTCTTATGGTTGAAATGCAGACTAACTGATCCAGGGAGTTTATACTGATAAAGTCCAGACATTGCTGTGCATCCATGTTTGAGGAAGCATCTGTCTCCAAGTTATGGAAGGGTAGATGACAACTCTAAGGAGAACAGTGTTTAGCTTAATACATAGGGACTCCATACTAGTTACGTAGGATGTGTGTGCCACGAGGGACATACGGGGGGGGGGTCCTACAGTCAGCTATGATACGTTAAAGGGGTTTTATTAACAGTAGGTTGGATCCGGTGGAGTTCCAAGTCTTTACCTTGCCTAACAAGTCTGGAGGTGACATGTTTTTTATGAATATGGAGACACCACTGTCTTTAGACCATTAGTCTAATCTGGTAGGGCTAAACCTGTACTAGTAATTGAAGCACTGCAGTGATGGAGTGTTTTTGGTGGTCTTGAAATAGGTTTTTAAAGTGATGCATACGTCAATGTTTTCTTGGTAAGGACTGCTTCTAGGGTGTGGAGTTTTTGGTTAAGGCTCCTAGCACTGAGCAACAATACCTTAACGTTACCAAAAGTATGTTTTGTTAAGATGGAAGCTTTAGAAGAATTATACTGCCTAAAAAGGGCACTTAGGGGAGTGGACAAGGATTTATCCAATATGCAAAAACCATGACTTGAGAGGTGTAGGCAAACCCATACAGTTATAACAGTCTACCATTTCCTTTTAGGCTGATATATAAAAACATATAAATCTAAAAACAGAAAAAAACTAACAAAGTGTTTTGGCAAGGATAACTACACTGTGCCCCCCACCCCAACTTAAATGCATTAGATCTGTGGTGACTTATCTTTGGAGAAAGGACAAATCAACATGAATGAAATCCTGGTCTTGTTCACTATTTGCAGCATTCTGCTGCCAAACACCAAGGCTATGAATTGTGCCTACACTTAATAAATTATAGGACAACAGTAAGTGCATAGCTACCTTCATCAAATCTTCCCAAACACAATAAAATAATGGCATTAGGATGCATCAAGTTAACAGACAGAAATCAGTAGTTAAAAGTTCACATAAAGGCTATTTGAACTACACACTAACTTACAATTTTGGTCTTTGCAAAAAACACTCAATTTTTAATTTCTACTTGCACTAGCATACACACACACAAATACCCTATGACAATGCAAATATTTTGGATTTTTGACTACTTGTAGCGTAATGTTCTCATGCAATCACAAGAGGAAACAAATCTATTAAAGTAATACACAAGGAAGTGGAAGAGAATGCTCATTTGGGCTAAGTGAAGATGAAATGTCAACTTATTTATGCAGATAGACTAATTTGAAAACACAAATGTCAGATTTATTTCATCTTCTAGTGCTTATTCTGTGTGTATTGTTCATTTCCCATAATCAAAACTTCCTGCCTCTACAGCCAAGGAAAAATATTATACCTTTGCTTGAACCCCTCTGTAGGCTGCTTACTAGATTCTGTTTCTGATTACGCAAGTGGAAAAAATAAGCAAGTGGAAAATAACTTGACTTCTTAGTTCTGGATTATATCTGAGTAAGTCTGAAGTTTCTTTGTGTGCTTAGTGTGTGTGTGTGTGTGTGTGTGTGTGTGTGTGTGTGTGTGTGTGTGTGTGTGTGTGTGTGTGTGTGTGTGTGTGTGGGGGGGGTGCTTAGTGTGTGTGTGTGTGTGTGTGTGTGTGTGTGTGTGTGTGCTTGTGTGTGTGTGTGTGTGTGTGTGTGTGTGTGTGTGTGTGTGTGTGTGTGTGTGTGTGTGTGTGTGTGTGTGTGTGTGTGTGTGTGTGTGTGTGTGTGTGTGTGTGTGTATGTGAGCATACATGTGTATGATGTATTTATGTGTATGTCTGTTGCTTGTGTCTCCAAATACCATCCTAAATATTCTCTCTCTCTGTCCTTCACTCCTTTTTACCTTCCAGGACTAGTATTATACACATACATCCAATCAAATATCTTTTTTTAAGAGAAATTAATCTAAATTTCCATAGGAGCATCTCACTCTCTCCCAAATACCTCCTATTCTCCTTAACTACTTAACATACTCAGAAAATGCATGCATTATATTTAATGGTATATTTTAAACAATGCAAGCAAATGCAAAATAACAAAAGTGCACGCACAGATTGCTCAATGGAAATATAATATTAAAATGCATTGCTAGATCAACTGGGATTTATTTCCAGGTGGGTCCATAATTCAATGCTTTCATCTGAGATCTATAACCCTCTTTTGTATTCCACATTTTTTGAATAAAAATAATATCCAATTTCTCACTGCACTACCTACTGTTGCTTTCATAATATCAAAGAAACAATAAACTGTTGCCAATAAACAGATCTTAAGGCAAAAACATAGCATATTATACTAAATAACAAAGTGATTACCACATATCTCATCAAGTGCAGTGATAGCAGAGATGGTATTCGAACAGCTACTTGTTTGTAAATAAGAATGAGGTCTTAATGTTTGCAGGTAAATGATTTAAAATAGACATCATATTTAAAAACATGCTAACAGTAGACTTTTGAGGCCTGTAATACAAATCTCTTTAATATTTATTTATACATTTGTTCTCACACTTCTCACAGCATTCATGCAATTAATCTTACTATCAAGAATGAAAAAGTAAAGCTTTGCCTGAATTTTATCAATTCAAAGTCAACCGAAGTTTTGACTAGATGAAACAAGCTAGTCAATCCTTCAACCAGATGAAATGAACACCTTTCTTAATATGAGTAGATAAACAGCTACTTCAAGGTTATACAACCATGGCGGGAAAACAAAAAAAGAAGTAGAAAACTCTGAATCAATACTGGTATACAAACAGAAAGTTGCATGGAGTGATTTCATATGGAAAGTGGCTGTAGTGGGAAGTTACACATTAGCAAACAGAAATATATGACTTTAAACTCATCCATTTTAAATCCGTCCAAATGTAGGACAAGGACCACTAAGTTAATATTCCTTTTTCAGGAGAATTAGGAATGTACATTAACAAAAAACAGAATGATGAAAATATTAGAGTGCTAAGCAAAAGGAAATAAAGAGCAGACAGTTGATCACAATAACCAAACCCAGTACAACTAATAAGGTTATCAATATGAAGAGTATGGGCAGAAGAGATTGAAAAGAACATTAGCAGATTCTAGATGGGCAACAGAGATGAACAGCATAAAGGGTACCAGAGCCAAGGTTTATGGAAGACATGAAGAACGTGGTGAAGGTCTAGACTTCAAAGACATAAATGAGAATAACAGGGAGAAAGGAATCCCCCTTCCAAGGAAAAAAGTGTATTTTGTCTTACAAATGAAGAAATACGTGATCAGAGGATTGTGAACACACTTTGTGTTCAAAATGAACGACAATTTCCTGAGTATGTGTCTGTGAATATATAAATATGGCATCTATATATATATATATATATATATATATATATATATATATATAAATATATCTATGGGATCCGTATGGATCCCTGAATGGCAACATCACCGAAACAGATTTGGCCTAGCATACTTGCGCAAAAGTGCTATTCACAGAAGAAGCACTTTCACTTAAATATGCCTGTTGCGGAGATCACAGTACAGTGGGGATAAGGGAAAATTCCCTTTTCCCCACTGTAGTACAACCTCGGAGTGAGAATATTAAAAGTAGGGGGGTATGGGGGGTGCAGGGAGGCTTCCCCCTGCAAAAAAAGTAAATGTAATGTTTTTTTAACACATTTTAACAAAAGCGCTTTTTCGGTGAAAGCGCTTTCGTTAAAGTGTGTTCGGTGATTGTGGATTCAGACTATTGAACTTTCGTTCAATAGTCCTAGATCCATATATATATATATATATATATATATATATATATGTGTGTGTGTGTGTGTGTGTGTGTGTGTGTGTGTGTGTGTGGATCTACTTCGCATGAGTGAAATCTCATTTGACTGAATTTCAATTGACCGAAGCCATAATACCGAATTTTCAAAATACTGAAAACTCATTTGACTGAATCTCATCATACTGAATTGTAAGCCATAGACATGATGTGGGTTTCCTTTCGGCTGTGACTTGCTTGTGATAAAAAGAATTACTGTAATGTATAGTACTGATTGTCAGAATATCAATAGTCATGTAGTGTTGTAGTGTTTCTAAGTGGTTCCTATGAGAAGAGCGAGCTCTTAAATTAGCGAATGCTCTTATATTGAACTTTAAAATGCGAACCCGGATAATGTCAAAGGTCCCCCCCCCCCCAGGGAAAACAGTCGATGGGCCTTTCTCTGGACTTTGCAGTTTTCTCCACGGTGGTGTGATCTCAGAGTTGATATATTTAAGTTGGGGGGGTGTGGAGGTCAAAGCCCACCACTTTATTTTGCCTGTACATTGTTTTTTTTTGGGATCAGCAAATTATTCCCTGGGAAAAAATTTGCTGATCTGTTCCTTCGACATTTTAAGGTTTTGCATTTTTAAGTTCGATAGAAGAGCGTTCGTTGTTTTTAGCATTCAATCTTCTGATATAGACGCTTTCTAAATGTGGGTATATCTGCTTACATTTTTATGAGAAGTATCTCAAGTAATATGGCGGGATGTTTTGTGCATTCTCAACAGTAGTGGCAGCATGTAGACTACTGTAAGGTAAGTAAAATGCATATGTATATGCCCTTTTCTCCACTGTAGTGCATTCCTGGAGTTAGTATATATAGTTGGGGGGGCACAGCCCTAGTATGGTTTTATATCATCTGGGTTCTGTTAAGAGGGTACGTAAGTAGTTTTTAAGTTCTGGAAAGAGTTAGCCATTGGTGGTGTACGAGTGCATGTCTATGGTTTACAAGTTAGTATTTTGAAATTTAGCACTGTAAGGTTTCAGTATACAGAGTTTCAGTCAAGTGAGTTTTCAGTATTTTCAAAATTAGGTATTTTGGTCTCGGTGAAATGAAGGTCAGTCAAATGAAATTTCAGTCATTGTGAAGTAGACCTGTGTGTGTGTGTGTGTGTGTGTGTGTGTGTGTGTGTGTGTGTGTGTGTGTGTGTGTGTGTGTGTGTGTGTGTGTGTCTGTGTGCGTGTGTGTGTGTGTGTGTCTGTGTGCGTGTGTGCGTGTGTGCGTGTGTGTAATATATATATATATATATATATATATATATATATATATATATATATATATATATCTATATATATTTATATATATGTGTGTGTGTATTTATTTATTTGGCATATGTTTACCAAGAAAGTACAACTGGGTTTCAGCAGAGGCCCAGGGAGAAAAAGCTCCACAGTCATGAGACAAAAAACATTTACATGGATATAAAGCAAAATGAAACATATGTTACACAGATACAAGTAATTCAAGGCTTAATACCAGGATACGTAGAAAAACAAAGCAAAATACATGGATGCATTCCATTGTTATTTATCTACAGAAATTCTAACATAGACAGTACAGTGTTCATAACATATGTCGTGGGAATAATTAGATCAACAAGAAAGGTTTGAATACAATTCTGGGATGTTCAGTTTTTAGAGTATCAGGGTAGCAAATGGAAAAGTTAGATGGAATAACTGTTAAGCAGTAGTAGGATAGAACAGTGAGGTAGGACAGTATGAAGAAGCGGTTTTAGCTAGCCAGGGCTGGGGCATGAGTAGAGCCATTTTTTTGATAAACAGCTTTTGAGTACTTTTTTAAAGTGAGCAGAGTTAGTTGTAGATCTGAGAGTTTGACAGAGTGTGTTCCAGGCTTTGGCTATGTGAGTTGAGTAAAGAGAGTAACCTGGAGTTTTATTAGCTTTCAATGTTTGTAATAGTGATTTATTAGAGGAACACAAGACATGATTATTGGAATAAGGTTGTAGTAAGTTTTGGAGGACAGAGATTTTGCAGGTTGGTATAATACTATATGAGCCATTGTGAGCTGGATATAAGGTAAGAGATGAGGCAATTCTAACCAGGTGAGTTGTTTCAGGGCTAGGCAGTGGTGGGATCTATATGCAGAATCTGTGGTGAATTTTGCTATTTTACCATTTTCCTAAATCTGTTTTCTTTAAATTGGTGAGTATGGGTGACACATAAAGGAGTGCAGAAAACAAGTGGGTTCTAGCGATGGTAGCTTTTGTGTTATTAGTTAGAAACTGTTTGCTTCTATATAGGGTGCCTAGTATTTTTATGAACCTTCTTTATTGTTTGAGACATATGGATGTCAAATTTCATGTTATTATCAATTGCAACATCTAAGAGTTTACTTTGGGATACAGAGGAAATAGTGGTGTTACCTGTAGATGTGATATAAAAAGCAGGACGGGGGGTTATTTGGCTCTTGTGGATTGAAAGAGCATAAGTTTGGTTTTGTTTGGGCTGAGAATAGCATATGAATTAGAAAGCCAGGATTCCTCTGCAGAGATGGACTGCTGTGTTATATCTTGAAGTTATTGTAGGGAAGGAACAGCGCATATAACAGTAGAATCATCTACATATGGGGCAGGGGAGGCAAAGTGGGTAGCAGTGTGAAGATATGTAACACATCATCATGGAACTCATTAAAAGAGACATTGGGAACCTCCAAACTTTGGACCCTACTCAGTTTGGCTTTGTTAAGGACAGATGCTGCCTCCTAAACCTGGTGGATGTCTTTGAGATGGTTACCAAGGCATTAGACGAGGGAAAAGAGGTCCACACAGCCTACCTAGACCTTGCAAAATCTTTCAACACCATTCCCCATTCTAGTATTATAGACAAGCTCACCAGCTTGAACATAAACCCCTACGTCACAAGATGGGTTGCCAACTGGCTCATAAATAAAACCCACATGGTGAGAGTTGCAGACTCTATGTCCGACTCTAAACCGGTTACAATTGGTGTCCCCCAGGGCTCAGTCCTAGGACCCCCTCCTGTTCGGTATATACTTCTCAGAGGTACAGGCAAGCATAGGAGGACTATGGCTGACCAAGTTCGCAGACAACTACAAACTAGGGGCCATAGTTGATTCTCTGGCTGATACAGACACCCTAAAGATGGGTCTCACTGAGACAGATATCTGGTGTCAAAATCATGGCCTCAAGCTAAATGCCAAAAAGTGCATAGTCATCCCCTTTGGAAAAAAAAAAGTACCCGCAAACTACCACATAGGTGGTAGTTCCCTAAATACAGAAAATGTAATAAGGGATCTGGGAAGCCATGTAGATAGTAATCTCTCCTTTGATAATCATATTGCCAAGGTGGTTAGAAAATCCTTCTATGTGGCCCACCTAATCACAAAAGGGTTCACATCTAGAACAAAAGAGGTTATTGTGACTCTCTACTCATCACTCATTAGACCCATCATAGACTACAATGCCCCATTTGGAATGTACCTTACAAGACACCTGCAAGAGCTGGAAAGACCACAAAAGTACCTCACCAAGAAGATTACTGACCTGAAACAGATGCCCTATGTAGCCCGACTCAAGAAACTCCCGCTGTACTCGGTTGTATACCGCTCACTCAGAGGTGACCTCTGCCTGACATACAAGGCCATGTCCAACCCAAAATTGATGGACATGCTCCATCTAAAAAAAAAAAAAAATCCCAGAGAGCCACACGCTCTAGAGATATAAACCTCACCACAACGATAAATAGGACATGCTGGAGGGATATATTCCTATCCCAGAGACTCCCCATGCTTTGGAACAGGATTTCAATATACATCAGGCAGAGCCCCTCACTAACTCTTCAAGAGAAACCTTGACGGGTGGATGGGAAACAGAAAATTTACACCGGGGATCACTGCAGTGGCTCTGCTGGACAGTGCCACAGGGAACTAATGGCTCTGCTGGACAGAGACACAGGGAACTAATCTAAGGGGATGGCGAAAGCCAACATATTCTGGCTAGGCTTATAAATAACCTTGGGCAGATAGCCTTATACTTACCTAAGAACCTATTAGTAAAGATACTGAAGAGAAGGGGACCTAGGACAGACCCTTGTGGTTAATACACAGTACTTCTGTCAAAACTACCTTCTGTTTCAATAGTAGCATTTGCTTCTTCACATAGAAGTAAGAAGGGGGGGTCAGTGGATGCAAGGAGAGATTAAGGAAAATAAAAGTAGGCAATAATAAAAGTGGGAGAAGAAATCTGGGGAGTGGAGGCAATGAAGATGAATTGTGTAATAGTAATGTGAGATTAAGGAATAAGCAGAGGCAGAAAATGTTAGGGGAGAGATGGAATCAGTGTTACCTGCCCACTGCGATGTATGTAGAGGGCTGCTGTTTACTTTTCATGATGTGAACTTGTCACCAACTAATATATTTTCAATTTTTGTAATATAATTGTACTATTGTTTGTTAATTAGAGCACTTTTCATATCAGTAGAACATCTTTGTGACACAAATGATCTTGTGATGTAACAAAATATGAACCTTGACCTTATGTAATAACATGTTAAGAAGCACTACAGAGACTCCAAAAGGAAGTTTGAAACTTAACAGTTTCTGTTATTTCAGTGGTATAACATGTCACAAAGTACATATCGAAGTCAGAGAACAGCATTCTGGAGTAGTAGTATTGTGTGGTCTAAAAACATGCGTCATTAGTGGTCTAAAAACATATGCCATAAAATTGTACCTTAACATGTGCATGTACTTGAAAATACCAGCCATGGCAATCTGTAGAATTATTGACAAAAGCTTAACAGTTTCTGTTATTTCAGTGGTATAACATGTCACAAAGTACATATTGAAGTCAGAGAACAGCGTTCTGGAGTAGTAGTAGTATTGTGTGGTCTAAAAACATGCGTCATTAGTGGTCTAAAAACATATGCCATAAAATTGTACCTTAACATGTGCATGTACTTGAAAATACCAGCCATGGCAATCTGTAGAATTATTGACAAAAGCAGCTGTGTAGCTCCAATGTAAGAAATATCATTTCAACTCTCACTTATGTTTTATAAAGACAAACAATTTTTTTTCCTAATTCATTTGTCAACAAATGGTGCACACTATTTTCACAGCTCTATATTTAACTGAGGAGTATATTATGATGATCACAGAGCATAAGTATCCTTACACAAAATCAGACAACCACAGTATGCGTTCACATTTATAACAGGAAAACTAATTTCGTCAACAAGATGTTTCTGTTTAAGTTTAAAAAGAAGTTCGCAGAGCAGGGTCAGCATTATAAAGTTCCAGTGGAAGATTCTGCAGTTTCATGGTATCCCCTTCCACTACTTGGTGTATCCATCTGTCATTCTAAAAACAGACAATATAAAGCAGACTGACAATGTTTACTTCTCTCTTAAGTACCCAGTTTACTGTACATGAATTGTGCTTTTATTTATCAAAAAACAGATTCTTATCAAGACAGGCTTTTCTGGCCTTATTTTAATCTGTCACTGCTGTACAGGGGTATAGTCATAAATCTACATTTTGTACTAAAACCTCATATTGTTGCCCCTACTACCCACTTAGTATTTTAAAACTGTACTTATCTTCAAAGTGCTACCACCAATAAATATAGGAAGGTGATATGTTATTTTCAACTGTTACCATTTATTCCTATAAAAAGCTGTTTTTAGAGCTGTATTCCTTTTACACAAGCATTTTGTATATTTCTGTACTATAAATATTCATTTGCACAATTCTAAACATTCTGTCATTTTTGAGTGTTGAAGTTTCCAAGAGATGCTCAGAAAAAAATGTACTCATTTGAGTACACTGGGTATGCCTAGCTACACCCTGCTGCTGTATTATATTATTCGTGTGCCCTTCTGAAAATCTGACTGTAGTAACTGAATATAAATCTAACAAGCACATTTGAAACTCAGATTGATGAATGTATTCTATATGTATTCTACTTCTGGTTTTGGAAACAGTGATGCAGTACTACTTCTTACAAATTATTTAGCAAATGTGAAATAAAGGATTATAAACAAGGCAAACAGATACTGAGTCTTTCTGTTTTACTACAGATGTCAGTAAACTACTGTAACTCCTGTTTTAATGGTATGAAAGATGTAAATCTAGAGGAAATGTTCTATCAAGTCTTTATCTGGAGTAATATAAACCCATATATTACATGCTGAATCAAACTGATTGCATCTGCTTCTTTGGATGGCCATAAGATAATTGAAAGTCTTTGTGTGAAGCATTTGGTGTTTCAGACAGTTTTACTAGCAGACACTATTTTAGCAAGTGAAAAAAAACAGCAATGTTGTTCTTTCTCCCTTCATTCCTACAACATGCCTTAAAATGGCAGCTTTCCAAAGATGCACCAAAGTAGGCTGATGGAAAAGAACAGTGATGCTTCTAAAAGACTTTGTTCACTTACAACAGCTAAATTAAACTTGTCTGGCTGTGTCCATAGACCTGCAGTCTAATGACTTTTCAGAAATCTACCTATTTTAAAACACACAGTAAGCACCTTAAACACCATACCATCTTATTTTTGATGGCTTTTCTGCCAAAACTAATGAAAAAAGACAATAATTAATACTAGAACATTTATAACATGCTTAACTAAAACAATGACAATTAATTCAGGTGCACTGTACTCACTTTTAAGGAATCAAAGCAGGCAATTACTCGTCCATTTTCTACTTGGCAACTTTTTGCTGGATGTGCAAACTTGCATTCTGAGTCTGGCCGTGAACAGGTCCCCCTCTGGAACTCTCTACACACTTCCAGTGTAAGCCACTTTGTGTCCCGCATTGGTGTGACACTAACAGCCATGTTTTATTTACAGATAACCAAATGTTAGACAGGAAATAGCAAAAGTCAGTCTGTGGCTGCTTTGTCAGTCCTACAGCCTTCCTTTCTAAAATATGCTTTAAACTCTACTGTGAAATGTTCATGATAGTTTATGCTGTTAAAGCTTCAAGATCCCACACTGACAATGCAATGGCATGAAATTGTTAGCTGAAAGAGACTGGTATTTAAAGCAATGCTACAGTCATACAGCAGCGAAATACTACACAAGTATGGGCTGAGCTTTGTGCTCAGTAACCCATTCCAAAAGCCAATCGTAGCCCAAACGCAAGCAGGAAAGTGTGGCAAACCCTTTGCTGACACTCTTTTCCAGCTGCTTTCAGAAAAGTTTATTGAAATATAATAATCCACACAGCTGAAATGGCACTCAAATATTGTGGAGTGACTGGTATTTATTAGTTTGGCATAGACAGATGCAGCA
Organism: Protopterus annectens; assembly: GCF_019279795.1. Taxonomy (NCBI): domain Eukaryota; kingdom Metazoa; phylum Chordata; order Ceratodontiformes; family Protopteridae; genus Protopterus; species Protopterus annectens. The sequence continues at coordinate 788,388,291 of NC_056734.1, forward strand.
GTATACAGCAGTATCTGAGAAGGGAATTGAATTTGTTTCCTTGATTTTTTTTTTTTTTTTTTTCTGTCAGAAGATAGTTTACGTTCAACAAAGTTGTCTTTCTAATTTTTTCTAATAGTAAAGCAGCAGAAGGGAATGCCTGATACTGAGGACTTTTCACTTGATTTTAGGTAGAGATGGGGCTGTCTGGACTAGAGGCGAAAGGTGATGTGATGTCGTCGCAGTCTAGCTGGCAGCAAGCAAGGCAAAAGCAGACACTGCTCTAGAAGCGGTTCCAAGCAGCAGACGTCAGGAAAGGCACTTCTTAGTACCAACCTACAGAAAAAAAACAAACAAACAGATACATAAAAATGTTAACAGGCATCGTTATATTCTTATCTGACAGAATAACTACCCAGCCTGTGACTATCAACCAAACATGCACAGAACAGCCTACCTGCCTTTCTTATACAAAATCCTTACAGTGGAATATATTGCAGACAGCCATCATAGGGTTATTAAGAAAAAAAAATAACAGGCCCATTTCCCCTTGTGAAGCAATGCATGCTCACTCAAAAGATAACCAATCACAAATAGTGTTGCAGCAATATTCTGGGCAGAAAGCCAATAGTGTGGGCTGTCTTATGAAAGGTCGCGTCTGTTAGGCATTCATTACTATGCTATAAGCTCAGAACATGTCCATCAGATGTGACTTATTGCAGTGCAAGAATACAAGCATGTGGGACTTGAATTTACCCAACATGCAGTTAGTGAATTAAACCATGTTAGTTTTAAATTGCATGTAATGTCAGGATAAGCACTTTCAGCAGTGCTAGCATTGTGACAAGCCTTAAAACTGCAGATTACAGTAGATTTGCCTTCCTTGCTTCTACTGTCTGGGGCATAGTCTAACCTCTCTCTCTCTCTCTCTCTGTTTCTCTCTCTCACACACATGCATACACACACAAACATACACTCATCGTATCTAAGCAAGAAATATGGACAAAGCCACAAATAATGAGGGACAAAGGCCCAAAAATAGGTACACTTCTTAATTACTGCTCTTACAAACTTAGAAAGTTGATAGACTAACAGTATTTGCATTAACATAGATTTTTCTAAAGGAATAGCAAGTCTGAATCTCAAATGTTGGTCTTTATTTTCTGACTTCAGTCCTCAATTTGTCAGTGATTAATCTAAAATTTTATAAGAAGTAGGTCAAAAATATGAGGTAAAAATCTGGATATTGTGTGAAAATCTGGGCAGTTGAGAGGTATGAGTGTCACACACACACACACACACACACACACACACACACACACACACACACACACACACACTCTCTCTCTCTCTCTCTCTGTGCATCTCTCTCACAAGTTTGTTCTTCACTATATTTTCAACACACACATGCACACATTATAGGAAAGTACCTCTTCCTCTTCCAGCAACAACTACTCCTTTCTGCTGTTCCTGAGACCACATTTCATTACTTGTTTTCACAGCTATGACTGAAGTTGCAGTATATTAAGGCTTATACTGGTATTCTGCCCAAAATATCACTTTAGCATGTTGTTGCTGTACAGGACAGTGAGAAACACTGCTGTTTTAATCTGTTGCAGAGCTTGTAGTTTTAACATCCATATAAATGAGCATTTTATCCAGTTGCTCCCATAATGTTTCTGATGCAAACCATTTTTATACACTTTAGAGATGCAGTTACACGAATAAATAGCTCTTTGGTGATCCGGGTTGGCAGTGATTAACAAACTCTGCTGAAGAATTGAATATTTTACATCAGCCTTTTCTGTCAGGACTTCAAAGGCAGTTCTATCACAAATGAAGGCACTGCTGGAGCTGTGTCTAGTATCAAAGGTGAGGCCTCTGGACAGTCACTTTCCAAAGCCTTGACTAATGTACATTTTTCTCAGTATTCAAAATCAAAAATCTGCCTTACATGATATGCATTAAAATTAGCTATATACACCTGTGTGTCTCGGGGGAGGATATATGCATGTACATGTTTGCACATACATAATAGTTTATAAGATAAAACACGTTTGTGTCTGAAGGAAGTCGTACTTATCTAGACACACATCATTTGTGTTTTATTGTGATCTCCTAGAGTGCATTGCAGCTACGCTGAAAATTATCTGTTATAACTCCTGTTTCTGCATACATACTGTGAACCTTAGCTGTGATAGGGTTAGGATTCTTCCCAGGATTCATTTAAGTTTCAAGGTACTTTAATCTCATCAGCATCTGTGCCTAGTCAATACTTACCTTCACTCCCCCACTTCTCAGACATAGTCCATTAATTCCCAAGATAATTTTAGAAGGACCCATCCAATTATCTGGTTCTCTCTTCAAGATAATAATTTACCTCACTGCTTAACCTGCAGAGGTAGTTTATTACAAAAATGGGGGCGGGGGATGACACTATGTAATGAACTTTTGTCTCCATCATGTTGTGTTTATCTGTTGGTGAAGACTTATAGGTTGATACTAAGCTATCTGCCCTAGGGCATTTATAAGCCTAGCCAGAGTATGTTCAGCTTTCGCCTCCCTTTTAGATTAGTTAAGGTCACAGAAGATAGCCCTTTTAAAGTTAGTTTACTGTGCCTCTGTCTAGCAAGGACATACAAGAGATCCCAGGGGTAAACTTACGATCCCCCATCCACTCATCAAGATTTCTCTTGAAAAGGGTCAGTGAGGGGCTCTGCCTAACATGGATTGGGATCCTGTTTCAGAGTGAGGGGAGCCTTTGGGATATGAATCTGTCCCTCCAGCATGTCCTATTTATTGCTGTGCTGAGGTTTAAGTCCCTGGAGCGTGTAGTTCTAAGGGATTTGGATTTCCTGAGGTGGAGCATGTCCATTAATTCTGGGTTGGACGTGGCTTTATACGTCAGGCATAGGTCGCCTCTGAGTAGGCGGTAAGCAACTGAGTAGAGCTGGAATTAATTTAGCCGAACTGCATTGGGCATCTGTTTGAGGCCTTTGATACTCTTGGTGAGGTACTTTTGGGGTCTCTCCAGTTGCTGTAGGTGTCAGGTAACGAACATCCGAAAGGGGGCATTGTATTAAATTATGGGCCTGATGAGTGATGAGTACAGGGCACAATGACCTCTCTTGATCTAGATGTGAACCCTTTTGTGATAAGTTGGGGTATATAGAAGGTCTTTCTAACCACTTTGGCAAAGTGATTGTCAAAGGAGAGATTACTATCTACTTGGGTCCCCAAATCCATAATTACTTCTTCCGTACTTAATGGATTACCACCTATGTGGTAATTTGTGGACACTTTGTTTTTCCCAAAGGGGATGACTATGCACTTTTTGGCATTTAGCTTGAGGCCATGGCTCTGGCACCAGGTATCCGTCTCTGTGAGACCTTTTTGGAGGATGCTTGTGTCAGCCGGAGAATCGATTATGGCTCCCAGTTTGCAGTCATCTGCAAACTTGGTCAGCCACAGTCCTCCCATGTTAGCCTGTACCTCAGAGAAGTATATACCAAACAAGAGAGGTCCCAGGACTAAGCCTTGTGGGACGCCACTTGTAACTGGTTTTGAGTCTGACATGGCACCTGCAATTCTGACCATGTGGGTTCTATCGCTGAGCCAGTTTGCAACCCATCTTGTGACATAGGGGTTGATATTTAAGCTGGTGAGCTTATTTATGATGCCCGAGTGGGGTATTGTGTCAAAGGCTTTTGCGAGGTCCAGGTAGGCTGTGTGGACTACCTTCCCTTCATCTATAGCCTTAGTAACTGTTTCAAAGAAGTAAACTAGGTTTAAGAGGCAAGAGCTGCCCTTAACAAAGCCGAATTGGGTAGGATCCAGTGTCTGGTGGTTCCTAATGTCTTTGTTTATGAGTTCCATGATGATACGCTCCATAGCTTTGCAGACCAGACTAGTCAGGCGTATGGGGCGATAGTTACCGGTGTCCGTTGTGGCACCACCTTCGTGGAGCGGGACCACTGTTGCTGTACGCCATCCTTTGGGTACATATCCTGTAGTAAGGCTGAGATTGAACAGTGACTTTATGTGAGGGTTCAGTTCTTCTTGGAGCTCGTGTAAGACGCAGCCTGGGACACCGTCCAGTCCCATTGATGCTGTGTTTTTGCTTTTGAGAGGGCAGCTTTCACCTGTGCATCTGTGATGTCAGGGAGGCTACATTCTGTTGGGATGGACATTTGCTCTTTTGGGGGGGAAAGGGGGGGAGAAGTTTGCACTGAACCTGTCTGCCAGGATGTTGGCAATGTCTGTGGGTTCAGTGTATTTTTTGTCATTTTGCACTAACTCAGAGCATATCTGGGAGTTGCTACCCAGATTCCTGACATAACTAAAGATTATCTTTAGCGTCTTGTGCAATTTTTCTTTCTAAGCTGGATTTGGATAATTTTATGAGGGATCGTAGTTGCTTGCTAGTACTGATCAGAGATGCCTTCCCTTTTTGGGATTTTGCTCTATCATGTAGTAGCTTCCTCCTTCTGTTGTATAGCTTATTTATGGCCAGGGTCCACCAGACAGGTCTCCTGCCCTTGGAGGAGTGAGTCTTGGTTTTATTTGGGATAGCACGATTCATGCTGTAGGTGTCCATAGAATGCGTCTGTAAAGGATTCTGTGGTTTGGGCAGCATTTTCCACTGGCCCGGGGGCTTTGAAGGATTCCACCTCGGTTTTGAGAAGTGTGAAGTTTGTTTTTGAAAAATTTTTCACCGTGGTTTCCTTGGCTGGTGGTAAGGACAGGATATGGATGTCCAGTGAGATTAATTATGTACCTGCTTATGGTATTTGCTAAGTTATTATACCTACAGAGGTACAGGAGATCAGGGACAACATGATCTCTACCAGTGTGGTTGCTAAGAATGGTTGCTAAGGCTTCTATTGTTTTATATATCGAGTGAGGTACATCCTGAAGGGAGCAATGTGTTTTATAACTGATTTAATCAATGCAAGTAAGAGGGAATAATGACATCTTTAGATCAAATGATATACCCTTAGCTATTAATTTTGCTAAGCAGAAGGATTTTCTGACTACATTTTCTACATGAATACTAAAGGAGAGGGAACTGTCGACCTACTCCCTGACTAAAGTTTAATTTAGTAATGGAATACTTCCTTACTATATGCTGAAGGTAAGGGGTCGTTTGTCAAACAAAATAATACTACACTTTTTGTGTACATTTATAGCCTTCTTTCAGTATACTAGGTAGTAACGAGGGAAATCTGTTCCTGCAGGGTATAAATCTCAGGCATAGCTCTCAACCAGGTGTTATTTTGACAATAGCAGACATTTTGCAGTCATCTTCAAACTCAGTTAATGAGAGCTCCTGGGTCTCATTTTGGGGTTCAAGGCAGATTAATTCAAAACAATGACAACTTTTTTTGTACAGAAAAAAATAAAAACCTGTGACACCTGTGACACCTACATACTATCATAAATCAATGCTCACTTGAGGAAAATTCACTGCTGTGCACCCCACATTGCAGACACCACTGAAAATAACCTGATATCTTTTTTATTCTATTGGGCTTCACCAAGCTCTCAGATATATGCAGTCAGTTTAGATCCTACTCCCCCTTACTATATAGTACCACTTCATTGCTGGCAAATCTGTGTAGTGACAGTTTCACACATCCCATTTAGGAGTATCGGTATAGTTTAACAACTTTTCTACAACTGGCTAGTAGACAATAAAACAAATCTTACAAACTAGAAATAAGAAGACAGATATAAGGTCACTAATGAAATCCTGAAATCTGTGACCTGAATTGGATATCTTCAGAATAAAAGTAGCATTATCTTAACATCCCCCATCCCTAACTCTCTAAGGTACAGCAATCTCAGAATTAGCATACACAAAGCAGATTTGAGGAGTCATTGCTTAGTATATCGATGAGCATTTCAGTTGTGTTACAGACAGTATTGTACTGATAGTGCATTTTTTTAAGTTATGAGACTCAGAAATTACATACATCTAACATGAAGCCCCTTCATAATAAAACAATCATTTTGAATCTTAAAAATCTTCATTAATCCTGCTAGTAAACAATGTTAACACTTTCATGCAAAATTAAATTTAAAGTCGCACCAGCTGCAGTTTTTACACAGAACTCCTGTTTTGGTTTTATATTATCTTGGAGTCAATTACTAAGTGAACAATATATAATGATATAGCCATAATTTGAAACAAAGCAACTGCATTTGTTGTAATTTTCTATTGAAAGAGAGAGAACATTACCATCATTAAACATTTTTCAAAACAAATCAATATATCTTCTCTGAATGCGGCTTTCAACAACAAAAAAAAAAGCAGGTTGTAGTTACAAGAAACTTACTTGTTAGTTCCACACACCCGACTTGCATAAAACAGAGAATACTGATTGGTTCTCTGACTATAACTAAACTGTTATATGCTCAAGATAAGCATGTCAACACATCTGTCTGGAGACTGGAGTGAATTGAAGCACAGGAAGAGGTTCAACTCCCATGTTTGAGACAATATAAATATTTGGACGTGATCAGAGAGATTGCATGCATTTTTTGTAGCACATGGAGGTTGCTGTTCTCCTTTTACTACCAGTTACATTGGGAGAAGTGGAAGAATATTAAATGTTAAGGTGATTTGAAAGCTATATTGCCCATAGCGTTGTCACCCAATTCTTTGTGGTACACGGGCACTTAGTTGCCGTAGTGAAAGGTTAAATACAAATCAGTGTAGAAAAAGAAAAAATAAATTGTAAGAGTGCAAAGTGTTTATAGCACTGAAAGCGGCAATCCACTTACTGATGCCTCGCGGACCATGAGAAGAAGTATGTTTGATTCTTTAACAGTTTTTAAACCTGCAATGCACTTTGCATTGGTACAAAGCCACACAAAAAGTATGGCAGTTAAAGTTAATTTAAACTTTTAAAGCTGTTTTATCTTCATAACAGTGTTCTGTCATGAGGGTAGGCCATAACTGTGCTCAAAGGTGCTAAATTAAAATTAATAAGCACTTTTCTTATCTCAGACAAGTTTGCCTGTTTCTTATTTTTAGATAGGTACACCAAGAAATTATGATACTTGTACTCTACTAATTTAAGATCAAACAATGTTACCAACTTGAAAATAGAATATAGGAACTATTTTATTACTCACATGGTGCATGACACTAAAGGGCAGAATATGTTCAAACAGGTCTTCAAATGTGCATACCTGCATTTCATGCCGAATGAAAGCACTGCTTTACTCTGACTTCAAGTAATATGCTGGTATATTTCAGCTTCAGCCCCATAGTGCTAAATCTTAAGAAATACAAACACCAAGTGACGGCTTTGAATGCTACTCATTAACCTTCAGACATATGGCATCCTTGGTCACTGTGGAATACTGACCTAGATTCCATCCATTGTATTCAGCCTTTACTCTAAAAGAAACACTAAGGGAATTTAATATTTAAAGAAAGCAATTCAGTTGCTGTCAGGAGTACTGCTCATTAATCAAGAATTTGTACAGCAAAGAAAACAAGCAAAGTTGACCAAAGTCTGTGAAAGAAGATGTAATAATTATTTTCAACTTCTACTTTTCAAAATAATGTTAACAATGACCTCAGTACAGCAAAATAGATGAGAAGAATATCAACTGAGATTATCCCATGGACTCCTGACCACAACATTCTAAGGATAGAAGGCCTGGCATTTGTACAAACTGCTACCCATGTGGACAGCACAATGGCAAAAGAGTTAGCATTGCTGCCTCTCAGTGCTTAGGCCTCCTGTTGGTTTTGAGATTGCCTGCTGTTAAGAACCCTGCGCATGCGCATGACACTCCATTTTCCTTTCTCATTCCAAAAACATGCAAACAGGTGAACTGGTGAGCCTCCAAACTGCCCATATATGTGTTCATGAGTGTGTGTGCATACATCCGTAAATAAACTAGCATCCAGTACATTAATAGTTCTCTTCCTTTTGACCTCTAAACTACTATATAGGATAAAATTAATAATGGAAAATGAATGTGTTGTGAATGAATAAATAAATACTTCCTTTTTATAATAACAATTATAGAAACTTTATGAGGAGACACAAGAGAGTGAACAGAAAAACACATGTTCTTTACGTTAACTGAAAAAAACTGTTTAACTCATCTTCTCATTTCCTAGTAAAAGATAAGTGTTTTAGTGCTTAATAACTAAGTAGTATGACCATAACCAACACTTATCAGAGGAGAAATTCGAATTTAAGATATAAAACAATTACACCAAAAGATACCATTTTAAGTATGCCATTTTGGAAATTTGTCAAAATGTTCTGATTATATAACAGAATACTATTGTTTTTTTTTTCTCCAGACTAAATATATATATATATATATATATATATATATAGATATATATGTGTGTGTATGTGTGTATATGAGTATGTATAATTTATATACACACATATATATATATGTGTGTGTGTGTGTGTGTGTGTGTGTCTGTGTGCATGAATGTGTATGTATTATTTATATATACACACACACGTGTGTGTGTGTGTGTGTGTGTGTGTGTGTGTGTGTAGTATATATATATATATATATATATATATATATATATATATATATATATGTAAGTCTAAAAAACTGAAACTTTAACTCATCAAACTGCAACTGATCGAGCACAACTTATCATTCAGCAGCCAATTGAAAAAAGTCAAAAGACAAACACGTCCTTCTTTTATGTAGGCAACAAGCACCCTTGCACCCCCACACCCCCTGCTAATTATATATACTAACTCTGAGATGGCATTATAGTGGTAAAAGGGCAACTTCCCTAATCCCCATTGTACTACGATCTTGCACAGAACAAGTGCCAGCACATTCAATCATCTAACTTTTGATTTGTTTTGCCAGGGGTTTTCTGGACTTGGTAAGTTGCCATTTGACAAATTGTGGGTACCTATGTGATGTGTATATATATATATATATATATATATATATATATATATATATATATATATATATATACATACATACATTTTGTGTTCCTAAGAGTTACAGTCAGGCCTGTATATAAAGAAACCCCAGGCTGTCGAAGACAGACACTCCAAATTTGAACACGTGGAATGCTGAATCTGCAATGCACAGCAAAGTATGCGTACAAAAGAAACCACTTCAGATGAATTCTAAAACAAACTTGATAAATTATGCTTTTCATTAAAATATGTTGTCTCATTTTGTACAAGAATACAAATAATGAGGTATACATTTCTATTTAGAAAGATATTTATTTTCCTTGTCACTGCTTGCACCAGGTAGACACTATCCCGAAATGGCGGCTTAGTGTTTGCTCTGCTGTAAATCTGTATGCACCATGATGCACCATGCTTCTCAATTTAGCACATCTAATCTGTTTACCAAATATGTAGCAATAAACTCTTTCTGATTGGGCATTTTTTCTGTATGTGAGTGTTGCAAGTGTGTAATTATAAGCTAAATTGTAGTTAGAATGCAAAACACTATACTGAGGAAGACTCATCGAGCTGAACCACACTACCATTATACACCTACTTTTTACAAATGCTCTTTTTTATTTCTTTGTGTTAATCTATTCACACTCATCCTCATTATCAATTATATTTCTGGGACTAAAATCAGTCTCTGGCCTCACCATCAAAAAAGCAGAAGTCTTTGTCTAGACAGCAGTCATCCAACTATTTCTTGAATCATTGATATTCTTAAGTCAGAGATTTTGCTCCACTTGTTTAATTTCTACTAAAAAACACACAAAAAAGATCCCTGACTATTGCCAATATGAAGAGAATGAATAATATAATGTGAAATTTTTCATGGCTTATATTTGATCTGTTTTTCGCATATCAGAGTAAGCCAGACTAATACTGTGAACAGAGATGCCTGGAGAGATAAAAGGGGAGGAGTAGTAAGATAGAAAAAACTGCAATGCGGCATTTTTCTGGGACTATCCACTGTCATGTGAAACATCTTAGAATACCTAGGGCAGCTGATCACAAGGAAACCACTCCTCAACCCCTGAGCATTAAACTGAGATATTGGGTCTTTAACAACAACATCTGGACCTGTGGCTCAGACGAATGGAGTCCTTACCATAACCCAGTTCACCTCAGTTTGATTAGCAGGTTGGGTGCTGAAGGAGTTGAGTGGGTGAGGGAGGCATGGCATTCTTCTGGCTTGCTCACTTAGGGAAGGAGGCATTTCCTGCTTGAGATTTCTGAGATTTGATAAATCCCCAGTCATGGGGCAGTACTGTAACCTTGCACAGACTGACATTAGGAATTCAGCAAAGAAGGCAGAGTGGAATAAAACAGATTTTATGTGAATTGACTGTGTGATTGTCAGTAGCTCTGTCCAGTAAGGGAATACAGAAAAAAAAAACATTTTACAAGCAGGATACCTCTGATTAGATTATATCACTTAGTTTTTGGAAACTTAAAATTCATATGGTTGAGAACATATGATCAAGTTTCTGAAAACTCAAAATTAAAAATAAAACAAATCTAAGCTTTTTGCAGTGGAACAAGCCCCTCTGCAATCCCAAAACCCCTGCAAACTGTATATACCAACTCTGAAATAACACTACAGTAGGGAAAAGGGTAAAATCCCCATATAAACACTTCTATGTAGATTTCAGTACAATTGGGATTGGGAAATTTACCCTTTTCCCCACTGTAGTACATTCTCGCAGTTAGTATAGATAATTTGTAGGGGTTGTTGGGGGGTGTAGAGGGAAATTGCCCCCCTGCAAAAATATAGATTAATTTCTTTTTTCACTTTTGAGTTTTTGGAAACTTCATCATATGGTTTCCAAAAACTTGGTGATATAATATAAATCTGATACCTTACATGATGCTGCTCTATTCCCAACTAATTTCCCATCCCTTCCCAATATGCCATCATTATGGTATCAGCACAAGGCATGGTAATACAAGAGATACACTGATAAAATGGAACAGCAGGAGCAGTTTCAGAGCAGTCAGCAATTAGCTAGAGAGCCCACAAAGCAATAGAAAAGGTGATATGCAAGCAGTGATAATGGAATTTTAACCATATTTATTTCAGTTATATAACAATCTTTGTATAAAAGCAATGCATATTAATATAAATAAAACATTTCAAACATGCAAAACCCTATGTTTTAACATGCTCATTAAAGAAACACTCTCAATTAGACTGGGTGAGAAGTAGCATTGACTCTAAGCTGCCAAAGCAGCAACTCTTTACATTCAAGCATATTTTTCCAATCATCCACCATTTAGGGGCAGTTCAACTCACTCCAATATGAGAAACAAAAAAGATCAAAAAATCTTACCAACCCCTGACTGTCATGCTAGGGCCCTCTTATCATTCTCTATTTCATACTATAACAGTGATGGTAATTCCTCTTTTGTCATCGGCTCTCTGCATTGTCAATATAAGCCAGATAGGCTATTCTACTAGTGTTATGGTTGAATTTCCAGTAGTTCTTCATTTGGAAAGCAGTTGGATAACTGGACATGCCAAAACGTTGTTACTGTATTAACATTGACCATAATGTCTACATTTTTAGTTCCCAAATATGTGATCCTGGTTGTCTCTTTTCTTTTCTAAAATATTTTTGATGTTCATATTTTTCTTAAAGGTAATCTTAGGTGGGACAACTCTAGTAATATTCTGTAGACTGCTTCATTTAAAGATATGCCAATTTCATTAAAATATGGCACTAATAACAGGTGAATCTAAAGAATAGTAGGTAACAAAACAACACTGTATCACATTTGTATCTGACTGTCTGTCCTAATTAGTAATCCATGTTTAGTGTATTTAGCCAACCTTGCCTCACTGACCTGACAAAATCTAATGGGCATCCTGTCTTCAAGAATATACCATTCAACTTGTCTACCTCTGTTTTATACTCAAATTCATCTGAGATTAATCTGGAAAATCTAATGAACTGATATTTGACTAATCCCCTTTTTTGATGAAATGGGTGACAACTTGAAAAATGCAAAAGAACTATTGCTAAAAGTTGCTTTCCTATAAATAAATGCATGCAGGAAGACCTCCACTGTGCTCTTTCCCCACTGACATATCCAAGTAACTAATCTCATTCATATCCGCATATGTACATTTCAGAAAATGAGTCTTAATGTCCAGATAAGACATACATTTATCAGTCTCAATAATACTTCCACTCCAGATAAAAAAATACCATCTAAAAACCTGTAGTACTCTACACATTTACAAATAATGTAGATTTAAATACCTTCTCCTTTTCCAATGTCAAGAGCAAAAACAGGGGCACATGCTTTCCCTATCATCATGCCTGCCACATTTTCAAGTATTCCCCATCAAAATACACAAAATTGTTGTGTAGTACAAGATCCATCATTTTCATAATTATTTTCACTTCCAAATGACTCATTTTTTGAAATGAGACCAATACCTCTTGAAACCGCTTAAATCCATACTCATGGTAATAACAGAAAACAAATTCTTCGCATCAAGCATTACAAAGCAATAATTATTCTTCACTTCAACAAGTCTTAGCTGACCAAAAAAAGTCCATGAATCTTTCAAAATGTGACCATAATAATCAAATATCCACTTGAGCATACCATCAACATACTTAGACAAAGGGTCTGTTTTAGAGCGGTCGGCTGACACAATAGATCTCAATGGCTGATCACATATGCTTGAGTTGATTTTAGGAATTCCAAAAAAACTCAGTGTCGTGGGACATTTGAGTCTCAAATATGTATGCATGTCATATGTAATGTTACCATTGTAAAATAAATCATTTAAGTACACATCAATTTTCAGACAGGCTATGAAAATTTCACTTCTAGAGACAGGCTCATATATATATATATCCATATCAGTACATATGGCAATAATTTTACCTACAAATATCATGTGATCCATAATAACCATTTCACCACCTTTATCAGGTTTCATACATCTTTTGAGCATCTGGTTCATAGCCAATGGATTCACCTTGTCGCATTTTATGTGGTTATTGAATTTATTTTTGCCAAGTACTTCCATCTGACCTCCCATTGTACATTTGACTTTGTAAATAAGCAAACAGCATTTCAGTATTAAATGTAATGGGACATATACTTTAAGTGTTTTGGTCTAAAGTGACACATGTCATGTTATTCATCTGTTTTTCCAATTTATAGACAGATCAAGTTCAGAGTTTACAAGTATCTGCAGTTATTAGGCGTATAGGAAATCTGTTATTTGCTGTGTGCGACTTTTTTAAGTTTTGTACAGGGCAGTTTAGCAAATGAATTCAAGTGTCACTATATCCTCAAAGTGAGGATTATCTTACTAATGTAAGGGAAGCATAAGCTATAATCATATCTGCATATCTCATAGCCTGCTTATGTCAGCTGGCCAGTTGCTCCAAGGACTAATTAACCCCAAAAAGAAAAATTACAAGGTCAATATAGTCTCACAGGATAAAGACTACAAGAAGGCCTTCTACAGCTATGTCTGAAACCTCAAAGGTAGCACACATCAGTGTAACAAACTGGTGGTCAGTGGTGCCACCTTCACTGAGTAGAGCGACATAGCAAATTTCTAGCAAACAAATTCAGCTCAAACTTCACCCCCCAACTCCCCACTGCCTCCCCCATGAAATAACTTCTAGCATAATCTCACCCAGTTATTAGCAAGGGCCAGGTTCTGGTGGCAGCATTCCCTAATGCTAAAAACACAGCCTCAGTAGAGCTGACAATATCTGAGTATGCCTTCTAAATAGCTTGAAACATGACCTATCAGGACCACTTGAGACACTTTTCAACTATAGTCTCAAATCAGGTTTTGTACCATGAGAAAGGAGGACTGCAACTGTTATCCCTATTCACAATTGTAGACCATCAGCTGGCCCCAGAAACTACAGCTCTGATAGTCTGACTAGTCTAATATGCAAAGCCATGGAATGAATTATCATGGAAATGATCAACAGAGATATGTCAGCCTTCAGACATTGGACCCAACCCAGTTTGTTTTTTGTCAATGGAAGGTCATACCTACCAAAGCTGGTAGACTTCTTTCAGAAGGTCACCAAGGAAGAGGGTGAGTTGAAATGATGCGTACACACTTGGACATGACTAAGATGTTTGATAAAACACCACACAAAGGCATAGTTAGCAAACTCACCAAACTGGGCATAAACCCCTAAATAACTCACTGGATAGTGCAGTGGCTCTCAGACAGCACCCAGGAAATCAGGACTGGTGAGACCACGTCCATTAAGAGACCACTCATCAGCAGGGTACCTCAGGCCTGTGTACTGGAACCACACCTATTTGTCACCTACTTCCCAGAGGTAAAGGTGAAAGTCAAAGGCCTTTGACTGATCAAGTTCATGCAACACTGCAAATTGGGAGTTATCATTGATTCCCCACATGACACAAGCATCTTATAAGTGGGTCAAACACAGACAAATGATGAATGTCAAAGTCATAGATTAAAACTCAATGCCAAGACATGAATTACAGTGTATTTTAGGAAAACTTCCATCCATGCTAATTACTCCATCAATAAGACTCCCTGAAGAGTTGACCTGAGTGTCAGGGATCCTGGAACATATATAGACAGTAATCTGGCCTTTGACCAACATGTGGCCAAGGCAGTAAGAATATTCTTCTATGTTGCTCATCTTATACATAAGGGCATGGCATTCACATACAAGAAAGTCATAGTGCCACTTTATTCCACCCTTATCAGACCCATCACTGAGTGTAAGGCCCCTTCGACATGTAACTGAGTAGGCATATGCAACAGTTGGAATGTCCACAAAGTTCCTTACAAATAGAATCCAGGGTATAAACACATTGTCCTATATGCAATACCTTAAGGCCCTTTCTCTATACTCTGTCTCCAATAGGTTACAGAGAGGTGATCTACGCCTGCCACACAAGGCATACTCGGATCCAGTTTGATGGACCTTTTGCACATCCACAGAACTGACAGCATCAGAACCACTAGATCCAAAGATTTAAATTTTGCTTGTGACAGAAATAAGATATGTTGGTGACACAGATATATGACTCAGAGGATCCCCATGCTCTGGAACTGGGTCCCCATTCATGTGAAGCAGAATCCATCTATAATCCTATTTAAGTGTAACCTTGACGAATAGATAGGAAATAAGAAGTTCACCCCAGTCTGATCCCCATGTTTCTGTTGGACCCAGGCAAACAGTAATGCCCAAACTAACATACCCCCCAATACCCACACACATAGCCACTTGAAACTTACTAAAATACCATCTGTTAATAAATACCCATGAGATTTAGGCTTATAAAGGGCCTGGCAGTCATTAGCATAGTACATACCTATGATCTATGGAATGTAACAGGTGGGGCATTATGGCAGCCTTGAGGATAATATAGTCTGGTAAGAATTCTATCACAGAATGCAGACGTTCATTTTCTGTGGTTGTATGGGTTCCTCAGAGGAAAACATATGCAGACTGTTTGTAAGATGCATTGTTCTTACTTCTTACAGTACACTATCATAGCACGTTTTCCAGGTAAAAAAGAAGCAAAATTACTGCTGGCAAAGTCCTTCTCCTGGTAAATAACAAGTAAAATGACTGCAACATTGAAACAATTGAACTCGTTAAAATCCTGAGAAGTTCTGAAGCTGCCCCTGGCACATTTTCATTGTTTTGCAGAATTTGATATGCAGTACCTAGCTGTACCCTGTGGTAAAGTTAGTTAATGAGGCATCTGATAATACAGCATCAGACTGGTTGTTTAGATATAGAAAGAATGGTATGATTTAGGGAAAAGGGAAGCCATTGACGTCACAAAGGGTAATCCACCAAGGTATGTTTTGTACAAAATCTCTGCCTTAGCAGTGATCCTTAACAGCTGACCCCACGCCTAACCTTCACAAATGTTTGAATATTTCAGCCTATATCTACACATGTCAGACTAAAAAGTGCATTTGTGGTAGAAGATTATGTATTCCACTGCTTTGTTTGCAGGAAACTGCCACTCCATGCTACTTTCTAAAAAAAAAAAAAAAACATTTACATACCACAGTTTTAAAGGAAACAAGGCAATCAAAGCCATGTTTAAGCTACATTACACACATAAATATTATAGTAATTGACAGAAAGTAAATGAAGACAGAACAAATCAGAAGCCTAATATAGTAACATGGGAAACTACAAATACAGTATTCTATGTAAAAAAAAGTGAAACAACATATAAACAAGACTAGAATTTATGATGCAAAATGTTGTAAGATATGGACATTTTTTGGCTTACATAATGAATGCCTGTGCTCATGTGATTTGTGGGAAGCTGTTCGAATGAAGTTTATACCAACTTTACGGATGCATGTTTTGCAATAAGCCTTTATGCTGACTGTTTCTAGTCAGAACTAATGTACTGCTGCAGGAATGCATTCTCTTGCTCTCTACTATTAATAGTCTAATTTTGCTGAGTGGAGGGTCGAGGTTTCCCTGGCACACAAACATAAGTGATTTACCAAGTTCTTTCTTTTCTAAACCTATAGATATACTGCAATTTTTTTACTATTTGTGGTTAGATGTTTCTGGAAGTTTATACATAAGCTACAGCAATTTGCCATTTTAAGTATGTACCACCACATATTTAAAAGATGATGATTTCTTTGCATGAAATTTGACATAAAACCCAGGAAGTGTAAAAAGAGAACAATAATCTTCCACTGCATGCATAGCAATTGTAACGTCCCCACTCTGGGCCAGTAATCAAGGAGCCTGAATCCTCACCACTGACACTGGAGAGGGAAGTTTTTGGAATACAAATGGATACACTATGTATTTCCAGATGCAGACCTCTCAGCATCAAGCACAATTTCCCTTATGAGCACACAGGGAACACAGTCAGCCCGGGGTCTGGATTTCTTTAAGTCTATCCCCCTCCATGCCCCATTAAGGCTCCCCAATAGCACAGCTATAGGGTTAAGTCTTCAGCAGTGTGTGCAAGCCAAGTCCTACAGGACCCTATCCGTGAAACCAGTGTTTCATGTCCCTGCTTCAAGTAGCTCACACACACACACACACACACACACACACACACACACACACACACACACACTGTGAGATTTGATTTTCACACATCCACACAAACACACACACACACACACACACACACACACACATGCATGCAGACACACACACACACACACACACACACACACACACACACACACACACACACACACACACACACACACACACACACACACACACACACCTGGGAAAGGCTGGCACAGATTTACCTGCTGTGCCCTCTTCTGCCCAGACTATAAGACAGTTATCACTGCCACCTGACACTACAAATCCAGCAACCTAAGGCTCTTGAAAAGTGTACCCAATTAAACAGAGTGAAATTAATATTAATGCAAATGTTAATGTTGATCAAACAGCCAGGCCTCAGGAGTGGCCACAGTGTCACCAATAGATATAAGTACTGTCAAAGATTAAAATATTCTCTAAATGACCAGCCGCAATGAAAAATTTAAATATAGTTAATAGTAAATAATAAAAGAACTTGAAATATCTATTTACAATAAACACTACAGTTTCAATCATAGGAAATATTAAAATTAAGACAGCTGGAAAGATTCACACAGTTACAGAAAAACAATACTTAACTATTCTCACTATAGTTTCCTGACTGATCTAGAGAATTATTGTTCCTACTTACTTAATAGAGCAAGGCAAGATGAAGTAGGTGAGGGATCCTCCTATGTCAGGTTCCAAGAAACAGACTGTCCCGAGACTTCTGTCTCACCTAATATTAAAACATGATCTGGTCATCTGACTTCTGGTTCCCATGCAACCCCCCCCCCCCATTGCTAGAAACTGCCAGGATTTAGCACCTACATGTCAATAATACACACACAAGGTCATTTCTCAGATCTGCTGCAGCTTCTGGAAGTCGTAAAACAACTGCAAACTTCTACTCTTCCTACAGAAACTAGCAAACCATGCTTCTTACAGACATTGCATCTGTTGCTCCATTCAAAACTGTGAGATGACATCTATATGGCCTAGGCCCAGTAATTTAATTGCTTAGTATTTTCCAAAGTCAGTTGGAGCAGAGCTTAACCTCTTCTCTTCCAGTAGCTTCTGTTAACATATATATATTTGATTCTGTTACAATGCAGTCAGGACTCACTGTTGGTACATTTTTAACACAAGCAACTATACAAATCAGTTTGATATTCAAATGACATATAATTCTTTACTAAATTCCAGCTAGCTGTGATGGCATATGTTACACATCCACTGCCCTACTTCACCTGGCATAGATGGCAATACCTCACATCGTCACATCTCCCCATTTTGAAGACTCAAATTTTCAAGTGGCCCTTGAGTAACATTGCTTGAGAGGAATAAGCCTATCTGGAAATACTACATTAACCCATAACCTGTCTAGACAGCCCATCTGCATTGGTATTGCTAATCCCACTACAGTGCTGCATTGTCATATCACATGCCTGCAACCCTAGGCTCCACCTTAGTAACCTGGCATTTTGCTGGCTGGCTCGATGTAGTCATGTTAAGGGATTGTGGTCTTTAACTACAGTGAATTTCATTCAGTACAGATAGTGTTGAAGTTTCTGCCGTGTCCATACTATGGCTAGACATTATTTTTCTACTGCTGCATAACATTCCTCTCTAGGTTGGAGTCTACAGCTGAGATATACCACTAGGTGCTCTTCTTCCTCTAAGGAATCTGTCTGAGTTCAGCCCACACCCAATGGTTCGAAGCATCCACCTGCAAGACAAATTCATTGCTGTAATCTGGACTGGCTAGCACAGGGGATCCTCCCAAAGCCTCTTTAATCTTCTGGAATAACTGCTCACAGGCTGGAGTCCACACTACTTTGTCTGGCCTGTTTTTCCTCATCAGGTCTGTGAGGGGAGCAGCTATTGTCCTATAACTGGGAACAAACTTTCTATAGTATCCCACTGACCCCAAGAATGCCCTCTGGCTTGGACATTTGGCTGAGGACTTAACTCTAAAGCTGTGCCAGTGGGAAGCCTTACTGGGGACCTGGGAAGAGACAGACAGAGAAACCCAGATCCCGGGCTGAGTGAGTTCCCTGTGTTCTCTTAAGGGAAATTGTGCTTGATACAGAAAGCTGCATCTGGAAATACTGGGTGTATCCATTTTTGTTCCAAGTGAACATCCTTGATTACTGGCCCAGAAAGGGAACCTCACAGTAATGATAATTTGTGAAGGTATTGTGACAAAAGTGACAATGAACATCTACTGCTTCAATGGAGAGGAATTGCTAACATGTCAGTAAACTTTGACTGCCACTTGACTAGCTTCCTGCTTTCACCTTAATTTCCTGTCTCCCTCTTCACCAAAGTATTAACTGATCTGATTTGTATAGAGTCACAGTTAATGAGGCCTCTGCTTTTAACAGTGGGTTACAAGCCTGAGTTATGTTGTCACAGTAAGTTATTTTGCAGTAGCCTTTTTTCAAATTAAGTGTATCAAATTACTTGCTTTCATTAATGTGCAATCCAAACGTGGATCCCAAAACCTTTGAAAATGTAACTTGTGATTTCAAATTTTAGTATTTTCTTCTACACCGCTGAAACATTTCTTCATGGGTGGCTTTACAAACCCAGCTGCAATCTATATAAACCTGCTGTGTATAACTAGCTAGATAGTTGAAGTACTTCAGAGAAGGAGGGGTAATCTGAGAAACCACAAAGACAGACTTGCTAGGTATTCATCCATTGTCAAACTACCACCTACCTGGTTACCAAATACAACAAAATAAACTAATAAATAAACTAAACCACGACACGTAAGTGGGACAGGCCCTTTTATCTGTACAGTAGGGCTTGCTAATGAATTAAGCAACAAGTTAAATGTCAGAAGAAGAATGAATACACAAATACGATCAATGGAAAAGCACAAGGTGTTTTATATGCATTACCCGGGATAAAGACATAAGTACACAAGACATACACTCACATTTATATAACAGTAATCAGTATTATACGCATCAGTGCTGACAACTTCATTTCTAAATTCTTTTAATGTTTTTAAATTTTAACTACTTTAACTGCCTAAATATAAGGTTTTGTATGGCATATTAGATGAGTGCACTAAACTATAATTAGCATGAACAAAAAAGTACAGGTACTCCACAGTGGATAAACAGTCCTGAAGTCAAAAAGAACCACATAACACAAAAGAAACTCCAAGGACCAAACACAACAGATGGACTCTAAATCTTTACTTGATTAGTGCATTCTCACCATAAACGGCACTTCATCAGACCATACAAGAATAAAAGCATCACAAACTTTAAATAATTTATTTTATTTATTTATTTTACATTTGTTTACCAGGCTTCTCCAATTGAGCTGAAGAGCTCTTTTTCAGCGGAAGCCTGGGGAGAAAAGCTCCAACATATTATAATCACAAAAAAAAAACTTCTAATTAAAACACATGATTCCCAGTCAACCAATCATATTCAAACATGCATAATTAATGACATGTAGCTTTCATTCAAAAAAGTCCCCTGGACATTCCGTTTACTTAAATAAATAACGTGCTTTAAGGAACGGTCTTAGAGGGACCTTCCCATTCAGCCCTGGAGCCATATCCACCTGTAATCTTACTATCCAATGAATCTTGTGTCGTTCTATCTTGTTCCTAATATCACCAATTCATAAATTCTCCCCTATACATTCTAACTCCAAAAACTTAAAATGATGTGTATAATCATTCTCAGTAACATACTTGGCAAGTGCATTCTTATCATCCTGCCTCTGTATAGCCACCACATGTTCCCTGATATGCTCTCTCAAAGTTCCATTTGTCTTTCCAACATAAAAAGATGAACATAAAGTGCAACATGTCAGATAAACTACATTTTTAATAGAACAATCAGCCTTAACCCTAAAATGAAAATCTCTGCATAAAACAGAATGTCTTAAAGAGTTAGTCCTGTCACTAAACATACAAAAATTACAGTTCTGACAGGGAGCCAAACCTACACTGTCACATTTCTATTACTCCCATAAAAAAGCAATCTCTTTAATGATTTCTTATTTTTAAAATGAAAGCATGCACATTCCCCTATTAAACCCCTCATTTTATCGTCTGAAGTAAGGATAGGCCAATTCTTCCTCACTATCTGACAAATCATATCAACATTACTGGAGTATTGTAGGACCAGATGGATATTCTATCATTACAGGACAAATGATTCTCTTCTGAGGCCGTGCTTCTGCAAAAATAGGGATGTGCACAATTGTCCCTCATCTGTCTAACATCAGCCTCCATATTTTCTACTTCCCTCCTGCTATAAAATCTATCAATAATCACACTCTATAGCAACTGAAGATCCAAATTAATACACATTTATCTATGTAACTTTCCAGTGTATTTTTTAAAATGTTTTCACAAAATTGTGTGTGTACATCAAGGCAGTGTGTGAAACTGTTTTTTTTTTTTTTGGTTCAATACATTAGCCCACATAAAAAAAAATTATAAATAAATAATGCAAACACTGTTAGGATGCATTCTTTTGTGGCGGTTGTAGCATCACAACATTCACAACTTTAAGCATTTTAACTTTGAAGTCATCACTGTCATGGAAGAAATGGTGTTGCACCTCATACCGTTTCCTTAACATTTTCATCTGTCATCCGAGTATCAGTTATTTATCATTGAATTTCATTTCATCAAAGAGATAATTCTCTTTGTTCAACTTGCTTGTAACTCAGTGATTAAAACTATAAAGAAAAGCACTTTTATTTGAACAGGAAGTGAAAATGCACAGTGACAACTATATATGCTATCCCCACGGTTGCACAAACATGGAAAAGTGAAAAAAAACACGTAAAATGTTACTACTACAAGCTCACAAACAGAAACCACACTAGCTCTGATTTTCAGTCAATAATAGTGATTACAGAGTATGAAACTACAGGGTTTATGATGAGAAGTAAACTGTGGAACCCTCATCTATTTAGAACTCATTCACCAGCAATTGAAGAAAAATTTGTCAATCATGTTTTAGTCAGCCCATCATTCAATGGGCTATCAACTATATGATACCTGCAAGACAAAAACAAAACTTTGATATCAAAATTATATGCACTATATTTCTCTTTTTCCATTACTTCCATGCTTATAAGTAGTAAAAGCTTGAGCCTGGAATTTCCAATAATAAGCTAATCAGTTTTAAGCAATGAATAATTAAATACTGCATTACTGCAAAATAGTGTAGCACTAAACTTAAAAAGACTTACTGAATTTTAATGAAAATGTGATTCAGATTTCTTAAATGTTATATTTTTTCCAAGAACAAAAACATGAACTCACAAGAAAAATCATCAGACAAACATTATAAAGCACATTTTTTCATTCTTTTCATATCTCTCAACCACTTAGCCCAGGAAATCTGTACAAAGTCAAAAATAATTGGGGGGACAAACATCTAAATACAGAGAAAAATTTTAAATATTGATCTCATGATCTTAGAAAGTTGACTGAATAAAATAGTTTTGCCTTATGCATTTTTCTGAAGGCTATTAATTCTGAAACTCAAATGTTTGTCATTACCTAGTGACTTCAATCCTCAATGATTTGACAAAAATACAAATGTTGTAAGGAAGAGACCAACAATATCAAGCATAAATTGGGTCATTCTGTATAAATCTGGAGAGTTGAAAGATATGCATAGTTTTGGTAAAGTCAAAACTGCCATCAGGATTATTATACCGTCTATAGCCGGGTTCTTATCAGTGATAGTGATGCCTCGCTGTCTTTTTCCTTTATAATTGGGGGATGTGGCAGATGAAATATAAGAATCTGAATTAGTGCACTTATTTCCATTTTCTCACATTCTTCTGTGTATAAACACTAAAGCATCCACCACGAGCATTTTTGTGTTTTCAGCAAAGACACTGTCCATTTTTGCCAGCACCAAGAAGTGCCTTTTCCCATCAGCTTCATTAATGCACACACTTCAACTAAACCACTGACACATCCTTCAGCTTTTAAACTTTTATAACCCTTCAATGAGCCAATGAGTTAATAAACTTTATAGTATATTTTTTGTCACACATAACTGTTACTGAAATGTTTGACCATATTTTCCATGTTCAATAGATTATTTTCTTAAGAGTCTATGATTAATGAATTGCAGCAGTATATTTTGCCACATGCAAAGATGTAAACACCCATAAACTGTTTCATGTGTTATCACCAGGACCACCCATTCTCCTACAGGCCAACCTCCATTAGTTTCAACGAGATCTACACAAGGAATACTGTCCCTCCTGGGAGCAAAGCATCATATGAAAAAAATATGCACGTTTTCTGAAAAGTAATAATAACCCCCTCCCCTGCTCACAACATTCTATGGATGTCTGGGTGGCTGCAGACCATGTATTCCTGTAGAATTGGCTCACACTATATCCCAACTATTGGTAGCTTCTATTTTGCCAGTAAATAAGTCACCCACTCCTCTGTGTCAAATTTTTACTGCTCCTAATAATCAAAGCATGCTTTATAATCTACATAGTAGTTACTTCATGATTTGATTTTGATTTCCTGATTGTGCTAGTACCTACGCATAACAGAAAGGGTTGTACATTTTAACCAGCAAGAAAAGTCAGTCATTTGTGGCATTGTCTGGCAGGCTGCAAAAAGAATAGTCCAATTAGTTCAGTACTAACTGACAGTTACTTCATTAGTTATTCATAAACCCGCTTCTGCAAGGCCAGGTTTACTTAACAAACTGTTACAATTCTGTGTAAAGTGAACTGCAGAAGCACTTAAACTGAAAGAAAGTGAGTAAGCCAATAACTCACAAAGGTGAGAATGAAGGCAAAGATTTTAAATAAAATAGTATACAGGGGATAAAAATGACTGTTAAGACAAAGTAGAATCTACAAAGTCAACTCTCAGCAATAAAATTACAGACTGGACAAAGCACAGAGAAGGGCTTGAATGAATTATTAATGAGCAGTGTAACAAACTCTGGTCAGGTTTTTACTCCTACATGTATCATCTTCCATTAGAAAGTACAGCGTGGGCAAAATGGCCCAGAGAGAGTTTGTGTCACATCTTGGGGGTAAGAAGCAGGCAAGCAAGGAAAAAGTGTTGGACCAAGTGATCAGGTGTGCTGTGTCTCTATAGGGAAGTGGGAAATGATACAACTATTCACACAAGACTAATTTGGATTCATACAGATCCACTACACTGGAAAAGATAATAGTCCCATACAAACAAGACACAAAAAAAAAGAGTTTAACAGATAACGTAGGTAACTCTATTAGGTGCTTCAGACATCATTAGATATTTTTCTTCGGTAACTAGCTCTGACACTGTGTGTACTCTGAAAAGGGAAGATACTCAGGCAACAATTAAAAAGAGTGACTGATGTTACAGTGATATACAACCTAGTACTCATCAAGGAATAGTGGTTGTAGATTTCCTAAAGATTTGGAATTTTGTATTCTTCATGATTGACTTTACAAAGATAAGAAAATAAATCAGTGTTGATGTATTCCTTTTTTTTGGGGGGGGGGTTGTGTGGAAATGTGAAAACAGAAGAATAAGTAAAAGGGCTTAATGCAATAACTAACTAAAAAAAATACAATCAGCATTCTTTCCTTTGAAAATTGAGTTGTGGTGAAGTTACCCTCATCTTGAATTATTATCATTTTGCATGTTGCATTTACTGTCTCCTGTCATAGGAAAGGAGCATACATATTGTTTTAATCACAGCCTTGTGTGTATTACTCTGCAATTATTTTTGTAGGCCTCTTTTTATACAGTCCTCATAGCTTATTCATTCGGAGTCTTTGTTGCCATGATTGTCTTATCCATTTCCTTCTGGTTCATTTGAAATCGATATGTCTGTCTACCTATTTAACTGTCTATCTGCCTGCTACTCTGCTTGCAATTAACGTTACATCCTAAATCTTGCAATGTATCTCTTTAGTCTTTACTGCTATCTATGCTCAATTCCATATCAGTTTTTTTTTCTGTTTCTCTATCTCTTTCACCGTTTCTCTCTCCTTCTCAGGGATACCTTAATATGATCATGAGATTTATAACTACATACTACACACCATCATCCTTCCTTTATTCTACATTCTCCCCTAATTCATTCTTGGGGCACTGTCTCCTTAAAAAAATACAGCCCATCCAAAATCCAGCAATACCTATGGAATACCATGACTCTGACATACTAATTAGTCAATATCCTGTATGCTGGACACTACAACAAGTTTGATAACTTACTTACATCTACATGATTTTACCATCACTATCATTTGAGAACAGCACCTGGAATATGTTTTGGTTATACTCAGGGTGAAACTACCAATACTACGTAATGGTCACTGAGTAAAGCTGCTTGGACAGGGGGAGCCTTTATTGTGGTGGTAACATTATATCTCCTTGTATAAAAGTGGTGAAAGGTGAGACAATTAACTGTGTCTAGTGATGGCTCAGTTAGGGAAGGGGAACTCTTGCATGGTTATCTGTACAAAAGATTGTTCTAGTTCTGCACAAAACACTGCCTCACATCCAAGATGAACTTTTAATTACCTAACAATAATAATCCCATTTGTTAACCAGACAGGGCCACTGGACACACAATGTCTGCAAAGGTAACTTGCTCAAGATCACACAGGAGGTAAAAGAGGGCAGAGGAAATCAAATGCTACACCAAAGGAAATAGAGCTGACCATCTTAAACTCTGCACCAGTTGCCAGGCTGCCAGGCATAACTTTATTGCATGGTCTGAAACTGCAGGAAAAAAAGACAGGCTAGTTAATCACATCATAGACATGAGAAGAATGCTTAACAAGATTTTGTTATCCACCTCTCAGTGCTGTTATGTACTAGTCTCACACTAGAACATTAACAGCGGTCAATGACCACACAAGAACAGCAGCAGAAAGCTGGTAATCACTTCATTCAGACTTTCCTCTTTTTAATAAAAAAAGTAACAGTCCGAATTAATTGTTACCAACATTCTGATACTTTTCTTTGGCGACTGCTCTCTTTGTGGTAGCAGTAAAGTACAGTTGCGTACACTTACCATAAATGTAGATGTTCGGGTGTATTCACTGTTGCAGTCATTACATTTGGGTTATCGGCTTGCAGGTAGCTCTCAGTTGGCCTGATTAACAAAGTCTTGGATCCTGCATCGGTTGTTGTCCCTTCTTCCATGACCTCAGGTCGTCAGGGGTATAAAACATGCAGCCGACACCATTACATCGGTTTTTCTTGCCCCAGATGTCAGGTGCCCCCTAATGGGAAGCAATTAAACATAAAAGCACAAAGATATACCTCCAACAAAAAAGAAAATACACCAAAAAGGCTTTTAAGCATAGTAAAGGAAAGTAGAGGTACAGCCAAAAGAAGTTAGGGGACTAGAGGGAGGGTAACCAGGACTGCAACAGTGAATACACTCAAACATCTACATTTATGGTAAGTGTACACAACTGTACTATGTTCTTCATGTTTCACTGTTGCAGTCATTACATTTGGGTAGATTCCAAAGCTATGGTTGGGAGAAGGAATTTAGATAGCATTAGGATCCGCTATAAGGCCCTGCAAGACTGCAGTGGCAAAGCCAGCTCTGGATTTAGATAAAATTGGTAAATGATAATGCTTGGTGAAAGTATGAACTGAACTCCAGGTAGCAGCTTCTAGGATGTCCCCGGTGGGGACACCTCTGGGAATGTCTGTAGAGGTAAATGCAGCCCAGGGGGATAGGTTTTCCATGGTGCTTATAGCAGAAATGAATGCAATGGCTTATCCATTTTGAAATGGTTTGCTTTGAAATAGCCTTCCCCTCTGCCCCTACAGCAAATGCCACCAGCAGTTGTTCAGATTTCCTTTGAGGTTTAGTCCTGTCCAAGTAGAATCTAAGTTGTCTGTGCACATCTAAGGAGTGCAGTATCCATTCCCATTTATTCTGTGGATTGGGAAAGAAGGTTGGCAAATGAATGGACTGATTAAGAGCCACACTAGATACTACCTTGGGGATGAAGGGTGAATTGGTTCTGAGGGACACCCTGTCCACATGAAAGATGATGAACGGCTCCACTGCCATAAGGGCCTGTAATTCAGATACCCTTCTAGATGAAGTGATTGCTAAAAGGAAAGCTGTTTTCCAAGAAAGAAATTTTAAGTCTGCAGTAGCAGCTGGCTTGAACGGAGGTAGAGTGAGTTTCTCCAAGACAAAGTTAAGGTCCCAGGCTGGGGTTGCAGCTCTCCTGGGTAGTCTCAAATTTTTGGCCCCTCTGAGGAACTGCTTGAGCAGTGGATGAGAGAAGAGGGGAGGTTCTGTGTTATAATGAGCTGAAATGGCTGAGGCATGGATTTTAATGGAGGAAAAAGACAGGCCCTTGTGAAGCATCTCAGTTAAGTATTGTAAAGTCTGAGGTAAATTGGGTGCTGCTGTGCTCATGCATTGAGATTGGTTCCAGGCACAGAATCTTTTCCATTTTTCAACATAAGATTTTCTAGTACTATGCCTCCTTGCCTCTAAAATGATATCCATCACAGGTTTGCTGAGGGATGGTAAAGGAGAGATTAATTAATTAGCCAGGCTGCAAGGTTCAGTGTTGGAAGCTGAGGGTGCAGATTCTGGTTCTCCTGCTGAGATAGCAGGGAAGGAGTCTGAGGCAGGTGCCATGGAGATAATCGTGACACACTGTGCAGGAGGGGGTACCAGTGTTGGAGCGACCAGTCTGGAGCAATCAAAATCATCCTTGGTTTGTCCTGTTTGATTTTTAATAGTACTTTGGAGAGCAGAGACAGAGGGGGAAGGCATAGACTGGTAGGTTTTTCCAGCTGAAGGACAGAGCATCCACTTTCCAGGCTTGTTTGTGGCGAGTCCTTGTGCAAAATTTGTCCAATTGGTAGTTCTAAGGAGAGCCAAACACATCTATATCTGGGCTCGCCCATTTGCTTGTCAACATGTTGAAAATCCTTAGTTTCACTTTCCACTCATGTGGGTCCATGAGGGTTCTGCTTAGTCCGTCTGCCAGAGTATTTCATTTTCCTGGCAGGAACTGAGCTTGTAGGTGTACTTGGTAGCTCAAGGCTGTGTTCCACAATGGCATGGCTAGTCTACAGAGGGGTAAGAATGTCTACCCCCTTGCTTGTTTATGTACCACATAACAGTGGTGCTGTCCGACTTTACCATTAGATTTCCTGGAAGAATGTGGTCATTGAAGGCTGTCAGAGCATTCTGTACAGCTAACATTTCTTTTTGATTGATATGCAGGTGCATATGACTTGGGTTCCATTTGCCCTGAATGCACTTCCCTGCCAGGTGAGCCCCCCATGCATAGTCTGATGCATCTGTTGTTAGGGTTTGGGTGGCAGGGGTGTAAGGTAGTCCCTTGTTTTGGTGGCAGGCCTCTGTCCACCAAAGGAACTCTAGGCTTAGGCAAGGTATAATAGGAATCATTGTTTCTAGGTCTTGAGAATGTTGACACCATAGGCTTTTTAGATACCACTGTAGTTTCCTCATATGCAGTCTTGCAGATGGGATTAGAAGAATGCAGGAGGCCATGAACCCCAAGGCTTGCAGTACTTGTCTTGCAGATAGCAGGGTTTTTGTGGCCACTTGTTTGAAGTAGGTTGTCAAATGAATTTGCTTTTCTGGCGTGAGGTAAGCCATCTGAGAAGTTGTATTCAAGCTTGCTCTCAGGAATATAATTTGTTGACAGGGTACCAGGTGTGATTTCTTTTCATTTATGGTGTACCCCACACAAGTTAGAACCCTTTTTACAACGGCCAGATGATTCAAAAGTATGTCCTGGCTTTCTGCCTGAATTAGACAATTGTCCAGGTATGGGTATATTTGAATATTTCTTTGCCAGCAAAATGCAATAACTGGAGCTAGGCACTTTATGAATACCCTGAGTGCAGCAGATAAGCCAAAGGGCAGTGCAGAGAACTGATCGTGCATGTAGCCTGCTTTGAAGCGTAGGTATCTCCTGCAAGATTCCCTGATTGGGATGTGCAGGTATGCTTCTTTTAAATCTAGTGTTGCCAACTAGGCATATTTGCCTAGCATATGAAGTAATTGGTGAAGAGTCAGCATCCTGAATTTTGGAATCTCCAAAAAGGTGTTTAGAGTAGACAGGTCCAGGATAGGACACCATGAATTGTCTTTTCTGGGTACCAGGAAAAGTCACGAGTAGAAACCTTGTCCATTTTCCTCTCCTGGTACCAGTTGAATAGCCCCCATGCTTAAGAGAGAAAGTACTTGTTTTGGGGCCTCTGCCCACTGATTTGGGGGAAGGTCCGGCCACGCACTTGGTGTGGCAACGTGTGGAAGTGAAAGCTGTATCCCTGGGACACTATATTTAAAACCCATTTGTCCTGGGTAATGAGTTCCCAATTCTTTGCATGAAGAGCAATCTTTCCCCCCAAAGGGGCAGTCAGTTGATAAGTGCTTGGAAATTTTAAAAGGAAGTCATTGAAACAGTTTACCATAGGGAGGAGTCTTATTATTCCAAGACTTAGAAGTGGAGACCCCCCACTGCTTAGTTCTTTGAGTCCCCTGGGACTGATACCTATGGTTTTTCCTGTGTCTGGGTTTGGCTTGAGAAGACCTGGAAGGGGCTGCAAAGGACCAATTCTTAGAGGGACATTGCCTACTAAATCTAGGAGGCTGAACTTGTAAAAAATCTTTAAGAGTTTGCATAGATTTAGCTTTATCTTCCATCTTTTTAAGAACTTCCTCAGCCTTGTTACCAAACAGGTGGTCCTGATTTAAAGGAGCATCCAACAATTTAGCTTTAACATGATCAGGCAAAAATTAAGCCGCGGTGGTGCAGCGGTAGCATTGTTGCCTCACAGCAAGAGGTTCTCTCATTCGATTCTTGGCTGGAGCGCCTTCTGTGGAGTCTGCATGTCCTCCCCGCGATCGAGTGGCATTCGAAAGACATATGTAGAATGGACATGCCTTCGTTGAAGGTTGGGCATTGAGCTGACACATCGGCACCTGTAAAAAATCTACTGCCAATCATTGGCAGACTGGAGTTCCGCTATGGCGATCCCTAACCGGGAAAAGTCAAAAGAAGAACATGATCAGGCAAAGATTGCTCCTTAAGCCAAGCATGCCTTCTGATTACAGACCCAGTAACAGCAGCCCTGCAAGAGGCCTCTAATGAATCAAAACCACATTGCAAAATATGTTTTCCAACTTGTTCGGCAGAATGCATTAAATTCTGTAATTCTTTATTTTCCACACAGTCAGGAATCAACATCATTTTCTGTTTAAGCAGTCTAATAACATGGTGCTGATATTTTAACATATGAAACTGGCAGTTTAAAGCCCTAATGGCCAAGGTTGCAGAAGTGTAAACCTTCTTACCCTATCTATCCAGCACCCTGAAGTCTCTATCAGAAGGGGTAGAATTTTTAGCAGTAGAAGCCTTAATGCCCTTGGGCCCCTGTGAAATAGTCTCTGGATCTGCAATAGGATTTTTGAAAAGGAACTTGTGGGACTCAGGGACCCTGTAGTATCTGTCAGGTTTTCTGGGAGCAGGAGGCAGGGAATCAGGGGCCAAACTAGATTCTGAGAAAGCATCATCGACAATGTCTAGTACAGGAGGAATAGCTAAAGGCCTATGCTAAGGTAAAAGAAGGAAATCCCTAAGCCTCTTTTTTGAATCAGAAAAATCCTGGCTTTCCCAGTGGAAATGCTCCCTTAGAGTATGTAAGTTTTCCCCAAAAGAAAAATCCTGAGGAGAGGAAGCAGAGGGAGTAGAGTCCTCTGCATCAGAATCCTCATAAGTTGGTAAGGGCAAATCCAGATCATCAGAAGAGTCAGAAAAAACAGAATCCTGATTAGAAGATTCATAATCGACTTCAGTCCTAGGCCTCTTATAAGGGCAGGTTGGCTATCCCTGATTAGAGTTATTAGATCTTCAGCCATTCTTATCATTTGTTTTTTAGGGTTACAAGCCTGAGCATGTGGCCTGGGCATTGGTTTTTTAGACATGGATCAAGATTTAGGCCTAAGTAAAGAAGGAGGCGTCGGTTTAATATGCAAGTCCATAAGCCTGAATACACCCTCAGAAGCCAGTGCCTGCACAGCAACTCTGGACCCATCCAAGGTAGAGACATCCGCAGGTTCCATAATTGAAGCATCTCGTGGCATACTGGACTCTGAATGGGTCTCAGTAGAGGCCTGCGAATCAGAAGTAGCGGGTATCAGGGGCTGCGAAAGCACCTCACTGAGTACCGGCGAACTGGCGACTGGCTTAGGAAAAGCATCATCGGCAGTTTTGGACCTTGGTGGCCTGACTCTGTCTTTATCTTTGCGTTTTTTCGGAATCCCGGTAGTAGGATGGCTAACCGATGACATTTCTGGATAATTAAACCGAGAACCAAAATATTTAGAGGCGAAAATATACTGACTATGGATAGTGCACTGATTAAATAAAGCACAAAACCAACAGCAAGGTATGTCGTTGTCAGGGCCTAGGCAAGGAATATAGTACAAGTACAAATGAAAATCATTATGAGGTATTTGCTTTCCACAAGTAATACAATTATTAACTTTTACTGACATTGGTAAGGAGCAACAAAAAGTTTCCCCAACGGGGTACTTAGCTTTGAAGACTTCGGTTCTGAAACTCGAAAACGAAAATTTCAGGAGTCGGCCGACCTGCACTTGCGAACTGCTGACTGATGTAATGGCGTCGGCTGCATGTTTTATACCCCTGACGACCTGACATCATGGAAGAAGGGACAGCAACCAACACAGGATCCAAAACTTTGTTAATCAGGCTAACTGAGGGCTACCTGCAAGCAGATAACCCAAATGTAATGACTGCAACAGTGAAACATGAAGAACATCTAGAAGACATGTGCTGGCAACAGACGCAGAATCCAAAACTTTGTTAATCAGGCCGACTGAGGGCTATCTGCAAGCAGATAACCCAAATGTAATGACTGCAACAGTGAAACATGAAGAACATCTAGAAGATATGTGCTGGCATTCATACTCGAATACGTATTCTGCCGCACTAATTACTGACTATCTGAAGTGTGTGATGATTCAGTAACAATATGTACCGTACTTACTAACAACTGGGACAGCCCAGTGGATGCAAGTGTCCCTTTTCAGGGGCAGACCAGGATCACTGTTTTGTGAAGTGACTTGGTTAGCGTCACACAGCAGATAAATAATAGTTGAGGGAATCAAATCCTGCAGCTCAATTAACAGCACATAGATTTACTCATCAGCACTAAGCAGTAGACATGCTGTTGTAGCCCAACACAGTGCATTTCAAACCTATCTGCCTGCAAGAAACAAGCTAATTTAAAAATATATTTATAGGTAAAATATTAGCATTAGACTCATAGAATTCATGTTGCTCAATTTACTCACAACACATTAAAAAGAACATTGTCAACAGACAGCAAGGAATTCAAGGAATGTATCCAATGAACAAGGCTCATATGATGATCACCTTATTTACTTCCATTGATTCCTTCTTTTACATCATAACCATTCTGGGAACCAGGAACCAAGTATTTATCCATGTCCACATACGTACACACATGCACACACACACACACTAGTGCATTCATAGTGTAAGCTAGAACCGCTAATGGAAACAATATATTTCACATTTGACAAATAAGACATCTGTACTCTGTCTCTACAGCAGATGAGTTCATGTTAAGTTCATTAAACAGGCTGCCCATGCATAAGTTGATCCCATGATGAGGACGTCAAGACACATTACAAAAGTGTGCTTTCTATAGAAACTCAAATCAGGTTTTTACATACTTCTCTAACCAAATGTGAGTTTAACTTATTCATGCACTAAATGATAAGTGAACTGGTCATCAAAGACCCCTGCATCAACACCCTGTGACAAACGGACCAACATAAATGCGATCTGTATGGTCACTTTACGCTATCCAGTTACCCAATATCTGCTTGAGATATGGAAGGAAGGTAGGATATGCAGTCAAATTTTACACAAACATGAGAAGAAGAAGCAAATTCCACACAGTGAGAGAAAGTAAGGATTCATCACTAAACTCAGTAGAGATCTTGAGGTAAAAGAACGACAAACAAATGCCACCATCAAGGCTTTAAAAGGCTAAACACCATTTCAGATAATAGTCTTGCAGTCTTCCAATACCTTTAACTCATGAAGCCCTTATTTCTAACATGTATTTTATTGATATTTTTGCATCTAGACAATGATAGATAAAATATATAATTCTATGATGCTGAACGTTCTGTTTAGGAGCAACATAAAGAAAATACAAAATAAAATATATGTGAAAATACAGAAAATTCAAGCTTTTGAATTCTCACATGAAAATTAACTAATCTACTGCCTTGGTTCCCTTATTGTTAGACTGGTGCATACCCTTGTTATACTGGTACATAGCCTTGTCATTCTGGTACATAGCCTTGCTATATGGAACATAGCCTTGTTATACTGGCATTTAGCCTTATTATACTGGTACATAGCCTAGTTATACTGGTATATAACCTAGTTATACTGGTATATAGCCTTGCTAAACTGGAGCATAGCCTTATTATACTGGTACCTAGCCTGGTTATTCTGGTACATAGCCTAGTTATACTGGTACATAGCCTTGTTACAGTGCTATATAGTCTTGTTACACTGGAGGATAGCCTTGTTATACTGGTATGTAGCCTCATTATACTGAGACACAGCCTTGTTATACTAGTACACAGCCTTTTATACTGGAGCATAGCCTTCTTATACCGGAACACAGCCTTGTTATACTGGTACATAGCCTTATTATGATGGTACATAGCCTAGTTATACTGGTATATAGCCTTGTTATACTGGAGCATAGCCTTGTTATACTGGTTGTTGTTGTGTCTTTCGGCTTTTCCCGGTTAGGGGTCGCTACAGCGGAACTCTAGTCCGCTAATGATTGGTAGTTGATTTTTACATGCCGAGTTACCAGCCCTGATGCACAACCTTCAATGAAGGTACGCACATTCACGCATGTCTCCACGCAGAAGACGCTCTAGCTGAGAATCGAACTGGACAGCGTCTTACTGTGAGGCGACAATGCTACCGCAGCACCACCACCGCAGGAGCCTTGTTATACTGGTACATAGCCTTATTATACTGGTACATAGCCATGTTATAGTGGTATATGGCCTTGTTACACTTAAGCATACCCTTATTATACTAGTCTGTACACTCATTATACTGGTACACAGCCTTTTATACTGGAGCATAGCCTTGTTATACTGCTATGTTGCCTTGTTATACTGCAGTATAGCCTTGTTATACTGCAGTATAGCCTTGTTATACTGGTACATAGCCTTGTTATTCTGGTACATAGTGTTGTTATACTGGTATGTAGCCTTGTTATACTGGTACATAGCCTAATTGTACTGGTACATAGCCTTGTTATACTGGAGCATAGCCTTATTACACTGGTACATAGCCTTGTTATTCTGGTACGTAGCCTTGTTATACTGGTACATAGCCTTGCTATACTGGTACATATCCTCGTTTTACTGGTACATAGCCTTGCTATACTGGAGCATAGCCGTGTTATACTGGTACATAGCCTTGCTATATTGGTACATAACCTATTTTTACTGGTACATAGCCTTGTTATACTGGTACATAGCCGTGTTATTCTGGTACATAGCCTTGCTATACTGGTACATAGCCTAGTTTTACTGGTACATAGCCTAGTTTTACTGGTACATAGCCTTGTTATTATGGAGCATAGCCTTGTTATACTGGAGCATAGTCTTGTTATACTGGTACATAGTCTTGTTATTCTGGTACATAGCCTTGCTATACTGGTACATAGCCCAGTT
The DNA here is from genome assembly GCF_019279795.1 of Protopterus annectens. NCBI lineage: Eukaryota > Metazoa > Chordata > Ceratodontiformes > Protopteridae > Protopterus > Protopterus annectens. The sequence goes on from NC_056734.1 coordinate 788,423,139, forward strand.
TTACTTGTACACAGCCTTGTTATACTGGTACATAGCCATATTATTCTGGTACGTAGCCTTGTTATACTGGAGTATAACTCTGCTATACTGGTACATAGTCTAGTTTTACTGGTACATAGCCTTGTTATACTGGAGTATAGCCTTGTTATACTAGTAGATAGACTTGTTATTCTGGTACGTAGCCTTGCTCACTTTCCATTTTTTTGTAACCGGAGCTTCAGTTGTGTACATATCCCTTATTGTCTTTCAAGGTAAACTCATAATTTAAGGTTTGCTCTGATATCTTTTGCATGGTTTGTTCAAAATGTAGTTTGCAACAGAAATGTGGGCTTGTTTAAAAGCAAAATGAGTCATCTACAGCTTTACGAAAGAGGTACTGTCAGATTTACTGCAAGTAATTTCAGTCATTATTTTTAAAAAGAGGCTGACTTTTTTCTTTCATGTATTAAGTGCAGTTGGCAGCATATTATGATGTTCAGCACTGAGTTTTCTTCACTCTGCAGAAATGTATAAATGTGGTAAATAATTGTGCATTACTAAATGACTTCAGCCAGGTAAAGAGCACAGCATTCGTATAGTAAAATCAGTACTGAATTGAAATAAACTTTATGGTGTAACATGTCAGACCCCTAAAACATTTAAGCTTGCTCTGTATCCAACCATGAATATCTCTAAATCAGATATTTTACTTCCGAATACATTTCAGATTCTTATAAAACATTAACCACAAATGCAGTTATTTTTTATTCCAGGTGTGCAAATTGCCTTTTGTGCCGTTATAATCTGGCAAGTACATAATTGATGGCCCCTTCTTATTTTTGTTATTCATGTTTGGGGTTAATATCAGCACTGAGTAACAGTTGCACAGTTCGGGGGTCACAGCACATTTCTGACTTTGGTGCACAGTGATACAGAGCTTTAAAAGGCAGTACTGTGTTACAGGTTAAGGTTTGCCATCTGGGAAACAAATTCTTTCAGATGTAATGGGCTGGCTCAGTATCATAAATGCACAAAATTACAAAAATAATACCGTTAATCCAGTTCCACCATAGGAACCATTGCAGATGCTAGACATATTTTGGCTTTAAATTTTCTAGTCAATTAATGCAGGATCCTTGGAGGCCATTTTCAGCCATGATATAGCCCATAACAGAAAGACAAGTAACTATATGTGTTAACAGCTCAATCTAGAAAATCATCTATAGCATTTCTGTTTCTAGAGCACCATGTCTTCCCGCAGTGTAACAGTACAGTTCCCTGCACCTGTTCTGTTATCATCCTTAAAGCACCTGTCCTGTGTTATCACCCTTAAAGCACACGTCCAATGTTATCATCATTAAAGCACCTGTCCAGTGTTATCTCCCTTAAACTTTGCATGTTTCACTGTGAGTCACTTCTTTCTTATGTTACCCAGCATTTTCTAAGCAGTAATATTTACCGTACTCTTATTGTAAGTATTCTTTGCACAGCCTTAGTGAAATTATTTCCATACCCTAATACGTATCTACATTTTTAAGAGCATCACAATCTCTAAGAGGAGCAAACCCAAATTTGAGGACAAAAATCTTAGTGTTCTGTCTAAACTCTAGCAGAAGAGAGTTGTGATGCACAGGAACTCAGTACTTTACTAAAATGACATAGTCACTTCCTTTACTCAGTGAACCAACAAGATGTTCACATCAGCAAACTAACTGCTCTTCCTATGCATGCATCTAGCATTTCAGACATACTATTAGCCATTTCAGTCTTATTTTTCCTTTTCTGTTTTATTTAGGTTACTTGATTGTCAAAACAACAAACCTGAAAACATTTATTTTGCAAGCATAACAGAAATCTTTACTTGTTTTTATTTCAGCTGCAAATAAAACTACTTACTAGAGCTGACTAGAAGGTATGGGGAGTTAAGAAGACATGAAAGATGAGAAAGCAATGTAGTCTTGGAGACATGGGGGTAATAAAGACATACATTCTGATTAAAAATTCCAAGGGCACCTTACCCTGGGAAAGCTACAGCATATGAATTTGTTACTTAAATACCAACATCCACGGTAAGCATTCATCTGCATAGTGCAGCAGTAATAGGTATACTGGCAAATTATGCTTAGGTGTGAATACAAATGGGGCACTCTGCAACACCCTTTAGTAGGGATTTTAAGTGTGACATTGCCACAACAATTATCATTGATGCTTCCCGGTGCTTGCTTGTCCAGTTCAGTTCTTAGATAGGCGCCTTCTATGCTGAGTTCTCATTTACTGCATGTGTCTGTGTGTTATTTATCTAGGTGCTTTGGTTTCATCCCACCATGCATGTAAAGTGATATCTTCTAAACTGCCCAATAAGCCTGCATACCATGTGCAAGTGAGTGCATGCCTGTGCATTCCATAATAGTCTGATGTCCTATCCTGGATTATTTTCCAGCTTAGCACCCAGTGAATGCTAGTATAGAATCTGCCACACCATCACTCTGAACTGGTTAAAGCAGCTAATCAAAGAATGAATGAATGAACGAATGAGTGAATGTCACAGTTTAATTTCACTTTAAAGTAAGTACACAGGAAATTCCAAAGCATAAGACTCTGGTAGACAAAAAGGCATTTACTGCATCACTTCTAGCCTTTTGAAGAACTTCTAGGGTTCTGTTAATGGAATATCAAGATACCTAGTAAATGAAGGACATTTAAGGATGCCTCTGCGTATGAAGCATTTTTTCTTGAAGAGGAACCAGTGAGAAGTTACTCGGTGAAGAAATTTCAGCTGTTTTTCAAATGACATCCAGTCATAAATGGCTCAGCATACTGCATCTGTTTTCCTTGTAACTTAAATATGGGTATTGCATATCCACCTTGTTGATAAGGCCATGCTGCATCCTGTGTAGAATATGAGCTCTACAGGTACTCAGAGTAGAAGAAATGGCCTATATATATGATAAACCTTAATTAGTTGTTTAGGTACATCTTACTTGGATTCAGCATTCTCAGTTAATCTGGTAGACAGTGTTGAGGGAATGACTTCGGAATTAAACAGTTTTGTCAGAGATGATCTCATGGGTATCATCACAGTCACCAATAACTATCAGTTTAAATCTGAAAGCATAAATTCTGAACATGTTCTTACTGGTTTCCTGCATGTCTTTTAGATTATATCATATTGCTTTTGTTTTTCTTGTAGGAAATTGCACATGTCTGGCATGCAATGATACAGCTAGGAAACTGATTTCCTATTGAGGTCTGCAGTACCTTTCATCAGAATAGGAGCCATAACTCACATGTACAGAATCATAAGAGTTTTGAATGATTTTGGAATGTCCACAATTTGCAGATACTGTTGATTTGGATACCCAGTGAATCACAGGGGCCCTAGTACTGACAGTGTTATACGCCGCTGTTAAAGTGAGCAGCTTTACAAATTGCTGAACATCAGCATAGTTTCTGAGATGGTCCTCAGAGACTTGAAGATAGGATGCAGAACATCCAGCTTCAAGCAGCTTTGTTCGAAGATCTTGATTGTTAGATGTCATTGACTGGTCTATAAACAGTCCCACCACAACTGTGTATTTGAACATACTTGTTGTGAAATAACATTTCAAACTTGTGAGGGAGAGGTCACATCTATAAGAAGACGATCAACTGAATTAAAGATTGAGGGGAGTACAGAGTGAGATAATCCATGAACTGCTTATATGCCATTTTATCCAGTATCTTAATAAAAGGATTGAGGATTCATATGGACATCCACAAAGACACAAGACTTGTGTCCTCACATTTACAAATCGTTTTTCTTGCTGGAAATAAACTGTACATGTCCAGATCAGTCAGTTAAGACAGCTGCCATGATTTCAGCAGAGACAGTAGTTTTAGGAGTAAAATTACAGTCTAGTATATAAAGGCTCCAGAAAAGGGTTTAGTTCTGGTTAGTAATTTACTGACTGGATTAGTCTGTGAAGTCTGTGAATAGCATTTTTTTGTTATTTTTTTGTTCTGCTGCTCCAGAGGAAATGTCTTTTTCACAATCCCTTCAGTGACTGTCAGTCTTCCCTCTTCTTCTTTCGGCTGCTCCTGTTAGGGGTCGCCACAGCAGATCAACTGTTTCCATTCCTTCCTGTCCTCTGCATCTTGCTCTGTCACACCAACCACCTGCATGTCCTCTCTCACCACATCCATAAACCTTATCTTAGGCCTCCCTCTTTTCCTGTTACCTGGCAGCTTCATCCTTAGCATCTTTTTCCCAATATACTCTGCATCCCTCCTCAGCACATGTCCAAACTAAAGTAATCTTGCCTCTCTGGCTTTGTCTCCAAACCTTCCAACCTGGGCTGACCCTCTAATATACTTATTCCTAATCCTGTCCATCCTCATCACACCCAGTGCAAATCGTAACATCTTCAACTCTGCCATGTCAAGCTCTGACTCCTGTATTTTTGTCAATGCCACTGTCTCCAACCCATATAACATAGCTGGTCTCACTACCCTCTTGTAGACCTTCCCTTTCACTCTTACTGGTACTTGTCTGTCACAAATCACTCCTGACACTCTTCTCCACCCACTCCATCCTGCCTGTACTCTCTTCTTCACCTCTCTTCCACACTCACCATTACACTGAACTGTTGATCCCAAGTACTTAAACTCATCCACCTTCCCCACCTCTACTCCCTGCATCCTCACCATTCCTCTATCTTCCCTCTCATTCACACACATATATTCTGTCTTAGTCCTGCTGACCTTCATTCCTCTTCTCTCTAGAGCATATCTCCACCTCTCCATGGTCTCCTCCACCTGTTCCCTACCCTCACTACAGATCACAATGTCATCTGCAAACATCATAGTCCACGGGGACTCCTGTCTGATCTCGTCTGTCAACCTGTCCATCACCATTGCAAATAAGAAAGGGCTCAGAGATGATCCTTGATGTATTTCCACCTCCACCTTAAACACATCCGTCACTCCCACTGCAGACCTCACTGCTGTCACACTACCCTCGTACATATCCTGTACCACTCTTACATACTTCTCTGACACTCCCGACTTCCTCATACAATACCACAACTCCTCTCTAGGCACCCTGTCATATGCTTTCTCTAAATCCACAAAGACACAATGTAACTCCTTCTGACCGTCTCTGTACGTCTCCATCAACACTCTCAGAGCAAACATCGTATCTGTAGTGCTCTTTCCTGGCATAAAACCATACTGCTAATCACTAATCATCACTTCACTTCTTAACCTAGCTTCCACTACTCTTTCCCATAACTTCCTGCTGTGTCTGATCAGTTTAATCCCTTTGTAGTTACTACAGCTCTGCACATCACCCTTATTCTTAAAAATCGGTACCAAAACACTTTTTCTCCATTCCTCAGGCATCCTCTCACTTTACAAAATGTCATTAAACAATCTAGTTAAAAACTCCACTGCCATTTCACCTAAACACCTCCATGCTTCTACAGGTATGTCATCTGGACCAATAGCCTTTCCATTCTTTATCCTCTTCAGAGCTGTCCTTACTTCCTGCTTGCTAATCCGTTGCACTTCATGATCCACTATCCCCACATCATCCAACCTTCTCTCCCTCTCATTCTCTGCATTCATCAACCCCTCAAAGTACTCTTTCCATCTGCTCAACATACTCTCCTCACTTGTGAGTACGTTTCCCTCATTATCCTATATCACCCTTACCTGTTGCACATCCTGACTGTCAGACTTCCCACCCATCATTTAATCCTTTAAGGCTCTCTTCGTTTAATGTCCATGATTTTATAATGCAACACAGAAGGTTTCTTCTCCTATGTTACTTCCCTTCCCAGGTTTACCCAGATGCCTTCACATTTTCCCAGCCACATGGTAAATGTATCATACTACACAGTAGTAAATATCGTATCACAGTATATAATCCTGCATATCCAAATATGCTACTGAAGCTAGTTAATAGGACAGGGGTCAAATTTATTTACACTCTCCTCATCCATTAGCATACCAGCCATGTACCCATACTTTGAACTTTATATGAAATAAGCAAGTATTAGTTCACTTGCTCACTAAATGGCTCTCCCCAGGATTAGACATATTGTCCACAGATAATCAGTGAACAACAAAACTGCCATTGACATATATTATAAACAAAAATCCAATAATAAATGAGAATGCAATCAGCAACCTAGGTAGCACACTTGCCAGTTCCATCTCTTTCAATAATCATGTGATAAATGTAGTCATAAACTCCATCTTCTTAAAGCAATTAATAGCCTGTGGTATATCATCCAGTTCTAAAGATGCTATTGTTCACTTATATTCAGCACTACTTAGATCAGTTGAGTACAATGCCTCCCTTGGGATATACCTCAGTTGACATATCTGACAGGTAAAGAAGCTGCAGAGATTTCAAAAGAAAAAGCTTTAAGGCTTAAAGGGCCCAAGCCACCATGACAGGTTAGAACCTCTATCTCTTTACTAAGTATATTACAAACTGTTGACTGATGATCTCAGTTTTGACTGTTATAACATTATAGATGCAGTTGTTTTCAATCTCCTTGTCTCTGAAAGTCTAATAGCACTGCAAGCAAGAACCTAAATCTTCACCAGTAGATAAACAGCGCACAATGGAGGGGTAAAGATTTATTTTATAGACCTTCCCTCATCTATGGTGTAAGATGCACTTGCAGGTTAAGCTCTGTAACTAATTATCATCTCTCAAAAAGATCCTGGATGATGATGTGGATATCCTCACATTTATCCTGGGTCTAACTGGCCTAGCCTTCCTACAGAAAGGGGCCACAGATTCAGGCTGGGTGTTTGCAAGGCACTGGTGGTTTTGAAACTAAATTAGTTTGAAACTCCCATTAATACTTTAAAGGACATAGGACAGTTAAATAAATCATAAATCCCGAGTCATACATTAACAATCACACTAGTTTAAAAAATTTGACAGAAATAGCTCACTGAGATTTCAGGAGTTTAAAATATTTACTTTTAAAATAACTTGGTGCCCTTGCATTACCTATTTAGTTTGCCTTTTACTTTAAGTCACCAAGGGTACAGAGTGTACTGAACAAATTGATTTTGTGCAAAGATAGATTTTTTTTTTTTAGTAGTCCTAACAAAAAAAGAACAAAAAAGAACAGCCACACACAGCATGTCCCTGCTACTTTAAATAGTCTTCAATGAGGTAACCACACCTCTAAACAGAAAAAATATTTAATTTCTCTGACAATCTCAGACTGAAAAGTCAACTTTGGATAAAATAGCTCTTTTCCCAGTTTTGATTCAGTGTACTTGGCAAGAGTAAGATTTATGAAGTTACATTCACTGAAATGATATATAACTGAAATTAAGTCCATATGTTTATCAACTTGTAGACATTTTAATGGATGAAAACATAGAGCTTGTTGTGTCTATCCTACTCACTGTACTTGCCGGTATACCACTCAGTTTTTAAGCTTTCTCAGACATTTCTAAATACCTTTATTAACCTTCATTCCACCATGACTGCCAGTGTCTTCCAGCACCTCACTGACCTCTCTGTGAAAAAAAGTCTGCCTTTTAATGATATTGTGCATTCCACCTCCCTCCCACTAATCTGTTTGTCATGTGTCACATGTGTGCTCAAAGGCATCTGTTTATTTCCTGCCTGCTATAAATTATAGTGGTCCATTCCATGAATTCACAACCCTTTCTTTGAAATAGTAAATTTACAGATGAAATAGTAAATTTACAGGTATAAAGATGAGAGGGCTTTCCCTCACTCTTAATGTTCAGAGAGACCCTTTCAGATCTCCTGGGAAGAGGAAATTATCATTAAATAAAAGTCTTGTTCATCGATTACTGTCAGTGATTACAAGTTCCATCTCATAACAACTCCGTGACATGTTGTTTTTGCTGAACTTAAAACTGTGCAAGCATGATGAAGATGAAGTAACAGTTTTACATTGTATCAATTTCAGTTTCTTTGTTTTTTTATTTTTATTTTATTTTATTTTACATTTGTTAACCGGGGGTGTCTGACTGAGCTGAAAAGGCCCTTTTTCAGCAGAGACCTGGGGAGAAAAGCTCCACAAAGAAAAATTACATACACATTTAGTTTTTTAGGCATGGTCAGTATACACACAAATTACAACAGACATGGTTTTACAGTGGTATGCGACACATCAGCAGTTACAGTGGAGAGAACAAACAAAAAAATATTAATTTTAAAATAATAGATTTGTGGTGTACAGCTGAAATTTGGAACATAGGTAGAATACATACATAGTACACAGGTACAGTACATACACTGTAGATTAGCCAGTGTTTGTGAGTAAGTTTGAAAACTATTATCAAGTACTCTAGATTTAGTATGTATATGTTATCCAATTTCACTAGCCTGGGGAGCAGTCATGGCACTGCCAACTTTTCTTGAGATGTTGCCTGATGAGGTCTTTAAAGGAGGCTTTGGATGATGTGTTTTGAATGCTAGTAGGGACAGAGTTCCATTTTTTAGCCACTGAACTACTATATAGCGCATCTCCAAAGCTATTGTAGCTGTTAATGACTTAAAGTAGTAGTTTGCTTGATGATCTAAGAGGCCTTTTGGCAGAGTGAAGTTGTACTAGGTTTTTGAGGGCAGGACACTTATTGTGGAGGTAATAGATAGAATGACAGAGGCAGAGCTGATTGAAGGTTAGGAAGTTGGGCAGTTCAAGCCAGCGGAGCTGTCTCAAAGCAGTACAGTGATGAGTTCTATATGAGCAATTAGCAGCAAAGCGGACAATTCTGTTATAGCAGGCTTCCATTTTGCTTAGTTCAGTTTTGTTGAGATTAGTCAGAATGTGAGATGCATAGAGTAGGGTGGATAGAAGTTGGAAGCGAGCAATGGCTGATCTTGTGTTGTTGGTAAGAAATGGTTTGATACGGTAGAGTGACCCCAGTTTGGCATGTACTTTTTTAATAATTAAGTTGAGATGACTATCAAATTTTATGTGGGAGTCTATGGTTACTCCCAATAGCTTAGCCTGTGCTACTGGAGTGATTGGAGTAGCATTTGTGGAGTAGACAGTGAATTGACTGTTAGTGTTTTTGTTAGAACTGGTTATAATCATAAGCTGAGTTTTCTTTGGATTGAGGATAAGTTGGGCTTTGGTAAGGTAGTTTTCAATGCCAGAGAATGCTAGTTGAATTGTTTATAGGAGGATGGGAATGTTTTGTGCAGCACAGATTAAAGTAGTGACATCTGCATACAGAATGATAGATGAATGCTGTGTGGAGGTATGGAGGTAATTTGTGAAGACTGTGAATAGTAGTGGTCCTAAGATAGAACCCTGTGGGACTCCTATAGTTATGGGCAGCTGAGGAGAGAGAGAATTTTCCCATTTCACAGCTAGGTACCTGTCAGTTAAGTAGCTTTGGAACCAGGTAAGAGTGGAATTTGATAGGTGATATTGGCTTAGTTTGTTTAGCAGGATTTGATGTGAGACTGTGTCAAATGCTTTGGACATATCCAAAAAAAGAGTTGACACTTGTAGGCCTTCATTTTTGAGACAGTTTACTGTGTCTGTGAAGCAGAGGAGAGCTGTAGTTGTACTATGGGCAGGTCTGAAACCATGCTGAGTAGGTGACAGGATATTGCAGTCTAGGAGATAGTTTAGCATCTGGGTATGGATGCATTTTTCTAGGATTTTGGCCAGGGGGTAGAGTAAAGCAATGGGTCTGTAGTTATTAAGTTCAGTGGAGGTCCCGCCTTTATGTATGGGTGTAACATAGGATATTTTCCAGAGTTTGGGCACATAGTTTTCAACAATTGATCTGTTTATGAGAGTGGAGACTGGGATAGCAATAGCATCTGCTGTGAGTTTCAAGAAATAGCTGGGGAGTAGGTCGGCTGCTGTTGATGAGGTTTTAATTTGGAGAGCATGCTTTTGATTGAAGTGGTGGAAACTGTTTTGAGGGTAAAGCTTGTGTTAGTGTTATTTGTGTTGGGGGGGATAGTGAGGAAGGAACTGTCCTGTGATACTAAGGACAGAATTGAGTTCACAAAGTGGGAGTTGAATTGTGTTTCGATGGGAACTTTAGTGTCAGGGGTGGTTGGTTTGGGGGTAGCCTTTTGGGTTGATTTTAGTAGCTGGTTTACATTTTTCCAAAATTTTGGGGGGTTGTGTGGGTATTTAGTTTGTAATGTTGTGTAGTAGGATTTTTTGTCCAGCCTAATGCATTTTTTTGCATGGTTGCGCAATTCTTGGTACTTAGTTAGGATTTGTGTTTCTTTGTTTTTTTGATACTAAAGCCAGACAGTGTCTCTGGACGTGATGATTTGTTTGGTTTATTTACTGAGCCAGGGGTTTGTTGAGGTTCTAACCTTGATTTTGCGCAATGGAGCGACAGTGTCCAGGTGTTGTAGAAATGTTTTGTTGAAATATGCTACAGCCTGGTCAAATGGGAGGGTTTTTAGGGGGGTCCAGTCACAGTTACAGAGTAAAGTGTTGAGGACCTCAGGAGAGAATTTTTTTTGTTTTTCTAGTGGATATATAGTTAGTAGTTTTGCATATGCTTGTTCTACTACGTATAAAGTATATTATGTTGTGGTGACTTAAGGTGTCTGGGAGACTGCCAGTGTGAGGGTACAATGTGGGGTTGTTAGTTAGGACCCAGTCAAGGATGTATTCTCTTTTAAATTTTTTATCACATCTAGTTGGAATTTGGACTAGCTGCTGGTAGCCATGGAGATTTATTAGATTACTTGGTGGTTCTGATATACCGGTGAACCAATCTAGGTTAAAGTCCCCCAGAATAAGTGTTTCTTGTGAGTATGTGGAAGAACACCAGGATAAGAAGTCTTCAAGGCTAGTAGGTGTATTACCAGGTGGAATATAGATCACAATTGTGGTGATGACCTTTTTAGGGTGAAGTTGAAGTTGTGAGATAATGTTCTGAGTTATTATGTACACGTAACAAGAATGTGAGCCAGCACTCCCAATGAGGTGACACAAGTGGGCTTGTCCACCTACAAACAAAACCTCTTATGTGAGTTTATTTTAAATTGTAAAGGCTTGGGTCAACTATGTCATCACTAGATTAGGCCATTGTTTCAGGTGCGTATGACTGTTTCTGATGATGCTGCAGCCAGGGTTTTCATGGTATATGTGTATGGCTGTTTTTTTTTTTTTTAATATTTAGGCTGCCAAGTACTAGTATAACCTGTATTATAAGCAGTCTAAGTTTGACTTTTATTATAAGCAGTCTCTTCAGCATGATTTTGTGCACTGTGTCATGTCACCTCCATCATTTCCTGTCTATATCCAGAAGAGCTTTATCTCTTTCCCTGTCATATCTTACTTACTTCCACTGTTCCATGCATTGATTTGATGAATTTAATCTGAACTCTTTACAGCAGCTTCAGGTTTCTCTTCTTGTGTGACATTCAGATCTATTATCAGTATTACATCTATATCCATAGCAGGTTCTGTTAGAGCACAGTTTATTAACCTGTTCACTCAGTATAAAAGTTAGCAATTTGATTGTAAAAAATAAATAAATAAAAAATAGCATGGTCGTTCCCTGTTTTCTGTGTAGGCCAGTCCAGATGTGGTAAATACCATTGGGTTGTTTTTCTGCCATTTTGTGAACTGGTCCATTCCCATTCATATTTCCCCAAATGATACTTCTCACAAGAATGGATAAGATTTAAGTGGTGTATTATTACTTGTTTACAACAGACTTTCAGTGCCACCTTTCAGGTCCCTTGGTCAGTTATTTCATGCCCTCTTACAGAATCTCTCTCACTCTCCACCACTATATTTGTCATGATGTCAAAAGAAAATATACTCACCTCTATCCTTTTACAGATATTTGACAGGAATGTCTCAAAGAGTAGTGGACCTACGGCCAAACCCCACAGCACTGTGTTACTCACTTCCAACTTGCTCTCACACTAGAACCCCTTTCCCCTCCCTTCAGCAATGATGCAGTCTATTTCCTCAGTCATGACTCCACTCCATCTCCAGCAATTTACATTGTGGGTGTTTTTTTGGGATCAAGTCAAAAGACCTGGTGAAGTCTAGGTAGACCACGTCTTACTTCTCCTCTCAAGTTCTGCTATAAGACAGTAATAAAACTGAATCATGTTCAGATGACAGCTCCTTTTGTCTATGAATCCATGTTGGTTGATTTTCTGGAGATTGCAGTCTTAAAGGAAAGTAACTAACATTCATGTTCAGACCACTGAACATCACCTGCTGATCCACTACTATAATATTTGCCACGTCAGCCTTACTCAAATATTCATTCCCATATACTGCATTCTACAACATACTGCTATTCTGATAACATTAAAATTTATGTCTGTAGCACAGCTGCATATTTTCAATATCTTATCTTACCGACGTCTTGCATTTCCACTCCAAAATTGCCCTAATTCTCTCCCTCTCATATCAATGGCTTCATCTTTAAACATCTTTCAGGTTAACAAGTCCTCATACTCATCCCAAAGTCAGGCACTCTCTCACGTGCAGTTCATATTGCTAAAAGCATTAGGAACAAGATTGACTAACAGGCCTCCTACTCTCACTTCAGGACACACACTATTCAGTTATCTAAAGACAAATAAAAGACCACAAAAATGGCACACTAAACAGCTTAAATCCCTATTGAAATTATGTGATGAAGCCTGAGAAATGTGGAAACAAAACCCCACTCCCAACAACCTTGACAATTACAATACCTACATCAGCACCTCTGTTTCTACTGCTCTTGTCACTGTCCCATGTTTCTGTGACATCTGACAATACTCACCCTTCCATCCAACATCATTTCTTATATCTCCTCAACTTCTTTTCCGGGCTGCATTCACAGAACAGAAATACTACACACCTAGGCTCTGACTCACCATTGATTGTCCCTGTCCATTTTCTACCTCTGTCCAATGTTTGTATAACAACTCCTTTAGCCTCTGTAACAAATGCTCACTGCTTCCATCTGACATTACATGTAAGATGCTAATCATACTTTGAAAACACAGTTTTCAGCACTTCTGTCCCTCCTCAGTTAAGATGGATCCTGGCCATGACATAGTGGTTGACTCTCTGCCAGGCATTCTACCAGCATCAAATCTTTTCACTAGCACTGGTAGTAGATATACTCCCAAACACTCCTGCATGTTTTCCCTGCAGGCACAGCTGACCTAGTATTTCTCTGCCATCTCTCTGCAATTTCATCCTGTGACTTCAGATGTCTTCTGTGACATGTAATTCATGCCTGCATTCACCACAACATGTATCCATCTATCGCTCACTTTTAATAACATAGGGTTACCTCCTCCCACCTATCACTAAATGAGCCTGGAGACATGTTTAACTGTAACCTGTCTTCTCCTGCCTCCCCGTCCAAGGTTCATAATTTCCTTGGTGACTGATCCTCAAGTCACAGTCACTACATTTCAGTCCTCTCATTGGCTTTGCTTTCCTCATTCAATTCTTGCCTCAGTTTATAGCTCCTCCTACCTACAGTCTTTCCCACTGTAGCGCATGACATCTGCACCCTCATTATTCCAGATAGCTGTTTCCCTCCCTGCACAGCAGCAGATATCATACTTATCCTAACAGACACTGCTACCCACTCCTGGCTTGCTCCAGTCTCCTATTATACCACTCAGCTCTCTTCTCCACTGTCTGCTAGCCTGCCGTCCTTCATTCTCATAAATCAACTTATGTTCATCCTTCAACCTACCTATATTTATAGTGACTACTGCTTTCCTGTACCACCCCTTAGTTTTTCCTCTCTGGCTAAGTGCCTTTTTTACCCCCGCCATGTTAGTTACTTAAGATGTTACTTTCTGCTTTATCGCTTCATCATTAGACACAACCACCTGCCTCTATCTCTCCATCTCTTTGTTGTTCTCAGTGCTATCCATACACACTCTCCTTTATCCTTTAATCGCTGATACTACACCTGCCTGTACTTTTCTGACTTATTCTGTCTATATGTGCCCATCCTATGCCTGTCTCATTCTTATTGATTTTAAATCCTCCTTTTCCTTGGCCTCCTCCTGCTCTCTAATTTTAAATGTATTAATACCTAACTATGCCTATCACTAACATCTTCTCTAATCTGCTTTAGCAAATGGTATACACATTAACAAACAGCATTAAGGATAACCAATAACAGAAGTACTAAGATTTCACCAGTGGTTTGAAAAACACCCTTTTAAACACATTGCCTCTAAAGAAAACATAAAAAAATACACATTTTCATCAAACTGTAGAAAATAAAAGATCCTTGTAACACTATATTATCCAATAAAGGCTCAGTTAAATATCTCAGTTAGGATTTGCTAAACCCTAGCATTAGCAATTCCAAATATAAAAGATGCAGCAACAGAAATAATTGTATCTAGGGTTATTGGAAAATTACATCTACTTCCAGAAGTATTCCCTTACTGACGGGCACGACAGATTCCAAGGGCACATCACACTCCCACCAAAACAACAGACACCTAGAATATTGCATCTGTATTGCAGCAATGTCACTAAATCCCTATGTTGGGGTGGGTGGGGGAGTTAGGTAGGTCACTGATATGTTTGTAGAGCTTACTGCTTCTTTAAGTCAGTAACAGTAACACTGATTAGTCCAGGTGCAAATCAAGTTAGCAGGAGCTAAACTTGCAAAACATCATGAAACACTAGGCAAAATCAAATAGTAGAGCATGTTATACCAAAATAATGCCAAAGAGGAAGTACTTAGTACCATGCAAGACCCCCTCCCCCCCAAAAAACACAAGGCATCATCATCATCATCATCATCATCATTGTAACAACTGCTGACCAGTCATCATGGCCGATGGCACATAGAAAGGTACCTCTTCAGTTTTAAAACACAATGTTAATTCTTCTTCTTCTTCTTTCAGCTTTTCCCGGTTAGGGTCGTACAGCCGGGATCACTTGTCCGCACATTGAATGGCAGTTGCACAGCCGCACCTTCCACAGAAGACACACTCACATGCACACCTAGGGCCAATTTAGAGTGTCCAATCCACCTGCAGCATGTCTTTGGGATGTGGGAGGAAACCCACGTGACCACAGGAGGACATGCAGACAGAAGGCACCCCAGCCTAAAACACAATGTTAATTAATTAAAAAAAAAAAAAAAAGATGGTTCAATTAATGTACTTTAGAAGACCTTCTCCAATGCTGTGCAATAATACAAATCAGAAATTGCATCCCGTACATTCAAGTTTTATCTTATCTGTATATTAATACTTGTTCAAGTTTGAATTAATTATGTATTAAGAAAACTGACTAAAACTGAAATAATATGGATACAATAATATGCCTTAGATATTTTTTTTATTTTATATTTGGTAACCAGGCAAGCACATTGATCCATAGATCCTATTCAGGCATGACATAAGCCCAAGGGGCAAAATAAACACATGAACAGATAGATAGATAGATAGATAGATAGATAGATAGATAGATAGATAGACAGATAGACATACTGATTAATAGTGAAAATAATTCAACAGCTACAAAAGTTATTAACAATGACACACAGAATAACAATATTTAAAATAACTCGCAAAAAACTTATAGATTTTTCAGAATAAACATACTGTGTACAGCTTACATACAGTGAAAAGTACTCTATAAAATATCTGCAATGCCAAAAATATATGAAAGTATTAATATGATACAGTTATGTAAATCAGCTATGAACATGCACCAAGCGAAAGAAGAAAAAGAAACCGCAGTATATAGACATATATATCTATATGTATGTATACATGTAATTTTACTATCAAAACGCTGAAAGTAAAAAAAAATCTATTTACAGAACGAACTGACATTCCGAATTTGGCAATGTCACTTTTATGGAATTTCGAAAATGATCACCTCAACTTCACATTCAAACAAATTCAGAATGTCAGGAGGTGACATCAGACCCACAAAAAGTTGTGCTGAAGCTGCTGTATAAATTGTACATCTACAGTATGTATTTTTACAGTTCTGCAGGGGGGAAAGCACCCCTGCGCCCTGCACACCCCCTGCAAATTACATATTCCAACTCTAAGATTGCACTACAATAGTGCAATATATTATCAGAATGTTGAATGCACCTTAATGAATGTACATCATCATTCTCTAATGTGCATTGGAACATTTTCAGAACAGCATTATGGAAACTGGAAAAGATGCATTTGATCATCCCAGTTTCTCATAAATGCCATTCCACATTTTGATAGTAAATCTATAGGATATTTAGTACAGGCATAGTTAGTACTGGAAATCTCTACCTGCTGAAATGAGTTATTAGGATTCAGCTACTGTGAAAAAAAAGAAATAAAGGCAGGTCTAGCTTCATGTATTGGAAACAATGTCATGTAAATGTTTACTTCAGATCATTTTTGAGAGATTATTGAAAGGGTTGTAGGCCAGTGTAGGCTCTATTTTCTAAGAATAATTTTCTAATTTGCAGAGGCTAGCTTGCCAGCCTGTGTTTATGCATGTCTAATTAAAAGAGTATGACCTGTGCTTCTTAATGTGTATTGAGATTCTCTGGAGCAAAACCTGATTTTAATGGGGGGACAATGACAATCACTTCTTAATTTACAGGTGATTGTGCTAATAACGAATGAGGTCCTTGCTTGTACTGGTAGCAAGCTGGATTTACTGACAGTGCTGCAATAATGGGTGTGGTGTGGGCTTAATTCAATGACCCAGAGTATTTTCATCTTGTTCTTCTGTAATGTCTCTATGTCCTGTGAGGAATGTGGGTCAGTTAATGGTGTTGAGTATACTGGCCTGGAAAGAAATACATTCATGGTGGAAGCTTGTTTTGCTTACTTGGTTAACAGATTAGAAAACTTTTATGTGATTTTTCAGTTCAGCATTTTATTGGCTTGATACTGTACAGGGGCAGCCAGTTCTACAATTTGCAAAATTCATTTTAAAATGTTCACTTACTGTCAAATGTGGAACTATGTGTCCTAGTGAAGACTGAGCCATCAGTGTACAGGACACAGTTAAGTTTGGGAAGATATACCAAATAATAAATAAATGATCAGAAGTGGCATGAGAACAGCTTCTGGAACACCTACATTTTTGTAGTCACAAATTATAAATCAGAAAATAAAGCAGCAAAACAAACTGAAATTACTCTACAAGCAACAAATCTGCAGCACAAAATGAACATGAAGTGCAAAACATAAGCATCTGTTCAGATCTCCATTTCCAGGCAGCCTGTTATTTTATGGCTTTTACTTAATTTTGTCTTTTTACTGTGGAAATCACCCAAGTACTATTTTATGAAAATTTTAGATGATTCAAATGTTAATTCATCATTCTTGAAATTTGAAACAAAGTGTGACCAATTACTTGGAGGTATCTATTTACAATTGCACAGAAGGCCGGCCACTTACTGTGATATGCAGATAGGAGATTATAGGCTGCAAAAACCTGTATTTCACAGATGCAAATCCACTTCATGCTAAAAGGTGGGGTAATGAAGATGAAGGATCATCAGGGCAACTTCTGGTTTTTTTTATAATTTTTGGCATCCTACTGCCTGGCAGCCATCAGTTCCCCTATGACCTATTTGTCCATTCATTCCTCAAAGGAAAAGTAATTTCTAGCTCACTCTTTCCATTTGAGAAGAGACTCAATTAAGGTGCCATCATTTGGGCAGCCATTATCATCAATTTTTTCCCATGCAACCCTAACCCTATCCCCTGGAGGTGACATAGATGTCCATGTCACCTATGAGTGACTGCCTATAACTCAGATTACAGAAGCATGCCAGTTCCTTGGCCTGCCTCTCTGAGGTCTTCCATTACCAGCTTAGTCCTGCACCAAAGCTATCCTACCACAGATCCTGTTCTCAGTGAGACTGACCTATGCTACGTATTACAGTGAGAAGAGCTACTGAACGTTCCCAGCATCTCCCACTCACACCACCTGTTTCCTTGGGTTTCGTGAGCCACTAATCACTCTTAGGTCATATGCAGCTGAGTCTCAGTCAGGGCTTTATACAGCTACCCCACAGAGCTAGGCTATCCAGCATACCTTTCAATCTCTTAGCACAAGAAACAATGATGGCACAAATGCCCAAAAATAAGGACAGATTTTAAACTAGTGCTCTTTTAAAATCAGAAAGTTACTAGGATAATAAGACTTGTTTTCCACTGCATTTTCTGAAAGATATAAAGTCTGAATCCCAAATATAAGTCATTATTTACTGACAGCAATCCTCAGTTATTTTTCATAAAATTGAGAATTTTATGAGGAACAGAACTTAAACATGAAGCCAACGTCTTGACAATCTGCAGAAATCTGGGCATTTTATTCTATCCAGTATGACTTCTGACAGTGCAGAACTGTTTTTTTTTAATTGTAGTGAATGAAACTATTAAAGTGAAAGTAAGGTCTGTACGCTTAGCCCCCATTATTGATACCACTTTACATATAGAGTTTAGCCAAAAGATAAGTTTGAAAGATCTGTTCCTGGAGAATAAGCTTATTAAGGCTAAAGGGAGACTAAATAAAACTGTAGGTAAAATAATACTTTTTAGACTTTTGTAAAGCATACTAGAAAATAAACTCTGTAAAATACTGTGAGGCACATTACCACCAAAGCTGTAGGGACATGCTGTTACTTTGTACGTAAACAATCTAAACATATGCCCACAAGCCACCATGTTGTTAATACATACAATGACAGGGGCCAAGCGTAAGTCTATTTGAGAATATAATGTGATTTACTATGCTAACAATGCAGCATTCAAATCTTTCTATATAGGAAAGAAAAGTATATTGTTGAAGTACTGAGTATTAGATCATGTTTGGGCTATTAGAAACAAAGAGTAAAAATGCTTTGCACAAAAATAGTTCAACATGCATCTTCCATTATATGTTTGAGATACGTGTGCTACTATGGCAAATTAAATTCAACGTCTTTCCTTCTCCAGGTCTTAATGAAATTGTTAAGTTAAACATTTTCATTTTTTTAAACTATATCAATGTTTAGAAATGGTTTGCTGACTGTTAAGTTAATAAGAATGAGATTTAAATTATTGTTTCAGCATTGCCTAATTTTGTTGTCCAGTCAGTGTACTTTACCCATGTTATTATATTACTCTGTTATTATTAAAATATTATTTACAGTCTCGGAGACACTTCTGTGATTTTATTTGGATTTTAGCTTTTGGTTATTACAGCATGATGAGACATGGCTGGCATAATCAAACTTTGATTAATAAGAATTCCGTATCAGACAAACACTATTACCTCATCTGAAGCCATGCACAATCAAATTCTGCAGTCTGTCTGTTCCAAGAGATAAAAGTATCACATCTGTCAACACTGCTTATTTCACCCCTGAATTCCCTCAGTTCCCCTCTGCTCCATTATTCCCTCAGACTTCCGGATAATCTTGTAGATTAAAGTATAGTTTTTCTTAGGTCAAAACACTGTGCTGAGTCACTCCCATTATGTGAATGCTGACAATCTCAGAGCTGAGTCATTTAGGAATCTTAGAGAATGGAATGTTTTCAGATCATATTCCACCTTTCTGCTTTTTCATAATGTGTGTCTTCTTCTTTCAGCTTTTCCCGGTTAGGGGTCACCACAGTGGATCATCTGTCCGCTCATGATTGGCAGTGGAGTTTTACGGTGTTGAGTTGCCAGCCCGGCACCCAACCTTCCACAGAAGGCACACACACACGCACACACTCACACCTAGGGCCAATTTAGAGTGCCCTATCCACCTACTGCATGTCTTTGGAATGTAGGAGAAACCAGAGCACCCGGAGGAAACCCACGCGACCACAGGGAGGACATGCAGACTCTGCACAGAAGACATCCCAGCCAAGAACCGAACCAGAGAACCTCTTGCTGTGAGGCGTGTGTATATGTCATTATTCATGTCTCTTAGGTTCATAGGTAGGTACTAAGCTAACTGCCCGAGGGCATTTATAAGCCTAGCCAGAGTGTGTCGGCTTTCGCCACCCCATTGATTAATTAACTGATCCTCTGTCAAGCAGAGCCAATGAAGTGACCCAGGGGTGTATTTTCTGTTACCCATCCACTCGTCAAGGTTTCGCTTGAAGAGTGTTAGTGAGGGGCTCTGCCTAATGTAGTTTGGAATTTTGTTCCAAAGCATGGGGAGTCTCTGTAATAGGATTCTATCCCTCCAGCATGTTCTACTTATTGTTGTGACGAGGTTTAGCTCACTAGAGCGCGTGGCTCACAGTGACTTGGATTTTTTTTAGGTGGAGCATGTCCATCAATTCTGAGTTGGACATGGCTTTGTAAGTCAGACAGAGATCACCTCTGAGTAAGTGATATGCCACTGAGTACAGCCGGAGATTTTTCAGTCGGGCTGCATAGGACATATGTTTGAGGCCATTAATCCTCTTGGTGAGGTACTTTTGTGGTCTTTCCAGCTGTTGGAAGTGTCTTGTGAGGTACCTCCCAAATGGGGCATTGTACTCTATGATGGGTCTGATGAGTGATGCGTAGAGAGGCACTATAAACTCTTTATTGATAGATGAAAACCCTTTAATAATTAGATGGGCCACATAGAAGGATTTCCTAACTACTTTGGCAATATGACTGTCAAAGGAGAGATTACTATCTACCTGGGTCCCCAGATCTCTTATTACCTCTTCTGTATTAAGGGGGCTGCCACCTATGTGGTAATTCGTGGGTGCTTTATTTTTCCTAAATGGGATGACTATGCATTTTTTGGCATTTAGCTCGAGGCCATGACTTTGACACCAGGTGTTTGTCTCAGTAAGGCCCTTTTGGAGGATGTCTGTGTCAGCCGGATATTCAATTATGGCTCCCAGTTTGCAGTCATTGGCGGACTTTATTAGCCATAGTCCTCCTGTGTTTGCCTGAGAAGTATACGCTGAACAGTAGGGGTCCCAGGACCGAGCCTTGTGGGACACCACTTGTGACTGGTTTAGAGTCGGACCTGGAGCTCGCTATTCTTACCGTGTGAGTTCTGTCTGTAAGCCAGTTGGCAACCCATCTCGAGACGTAGGGGTTTATGTTCAGGCTGGTGAGTTTTTCTGTAATACCAGAGTGGGGAAGGGTGTTGAAAGACTTAGCGAGGTCAGGGTAGGCTGTGTGAACCACCTTTCCCTTGTCTATGCTTTAGTGACTTTCTCGAAGAAATCAACCAGGTTTAGTAGGCATGATCTGCCCTTAACAAAGCCGAACTGGGTCGGGTCAAGTGTTTGGAGGTTCCCAATGTCTTTGTTAATGAGTTCCATGATGATGCGCTCCACAGCCTTGCAGACCAGGCTACTCAGGCTTATGGGGTGATAGTTACCAGGGTCAGTTGTGGCCCCTCCTTTGTGGAGAGGAATAACCGTTGCTGTGCACCATTCAATGGGCACATAGCCTGTGCAGAGGCTGAGGTTGAACAGTGTTTTGGTGGGGGGGTTAGTTTGTGCAAGATGCAGCCTGGGACACCATCTGGCCCCATTGACGCTGTGTGTTTGGCTTTTGAAAGGGCTGTTTTCACCTGTGCGTCTGGGATTTCTGGGACACTACACTTTTCCGGTATTGTTGTGGACCCTTTTGGGGTTGAGAGGGGGGTGAAGTTTGCACCGAATCTATCTGCCAGGATGTTGGCAATATCAGTAGGTTCAGTATATTTTGTGCTATTTTGCACTAGTTCAGTGCATATCTGCTTGTTGCCACTTAGATTCTTAACATAGCTAAAGAAGGCTTTGTGGTTATCTTTTGAATCCTTGGCTATTTTTCTTTCAAAGTTAGCCTTGGATAATTTTATGAGGGACCTTAGTTTTTTACTGATACTGATCAGGGATGTCTTTCCTTCTTGGGATTTGCTTTTTTTCTGAACTAGTTTCCTCCTTTTATTGTATAGCCTGTTTATGGCAGGGGTCCACCAAACTGGTTTCCTTCTCTTAGAGGAGTGAGTCTTGGTTTTGCTAGGGATGGCATGATCCATGAATCCTTGTAGGTGCTCATAGAGTGCATTTGTAAAGGTTTCTGCATCTTGAGCAGCGTTATCCGTTAGAGTGGGGGCTGTGAAACTTACCACCTCTGCCTTAAGTAAGGTGAAGTTTGCTTTAGAAAAGGTTTTTACTGTGGTTTCCTTAGTTGGGGGTGGTGGTGGGGTGTGGAAATCCAGAGTGATTAGTTTATGGTCTGATTTAACCAGTAACAGGTTGACCTCCGGTGTGGAACACCTGTCGCCCATGTTGGTGATGACCAGGTCCAATATGTTTTTACCTCTGGTAGGGGAGTTTACCAGCTGATCCAGGGTGCTTGAGTTGATGAATTCCAGGAAGCATTGGGCCTGGAAATTTGTACTCGAGTAGCTTTCCCAGTTAATGGTACGGTAATTGAAATTGCCCAGTATCAGGGAGTTTGGTAGGACCTTCATGTTTTCCAGTGTCTCCAGAATGATGGAGTGGTGGTCCTGGGTCATGGAGGGTGATCTGTAGCAGGCCACAATTTGCATTGCAGATTTGCCTGATGTTAGTTGCACATGGATGATCTCAGAGGTATCATGCTACACCACTAACCTGGAGGTGTTCTTATCCTTGATGAAATGGATACACCCCCTCCTTTTGTGTTTCGGTCCATGTTCTGTGGCCAAAATGTGTGGTATGAGTTGTAGCCCGGTAGTGCTGGGGTGCTCTCTGGAGCCTTGAACCAGGTTTCAGTTACTGCACAGATGTCAATGTTCTCCATACTGAGGAGTGCTTCAAGCATGTGCATTTTGAGATTTAAACTCCTGGCATTGAGTAGCATAACCCTTAGTTTTTTGTTAATT
This sequence comes from Protopterus annectens, assembly GCF_019279795.1. Classification (NCBI taxonomy): domain Eukaryota; kingdom Metazoa; phylum Chordata; order Ceratodontiformes; family Protopteridae; genus Protopterus; species Protopterus annectens. The sequence continues at coordinate 788,445,900 of NC_056734.1, forward strand.
GTTTATGAAGGTGGGTTTGACTTTTGAGCCTTGCTTAAAAAAGGTATTATGGGGGCAGCAACAGCCTTGGACAGTATTCGAAAGCCTAGGGGTGATAGGTGCAAGCCGTTTCTTGCGAAGCAACGCGGCTTGTCGAGCATGTCGTCCAAGGCTGACAGACATTGGATCCCCTTTGAATGACACCAGAAGCTTAGCCAATTGTTGAAATTGGTAATTTTTTCTTTATACTGAGGTATCATTCTTGGCGAGGGCAGGATGCTACTGAGGGTCAGGGTCATACCAGCCTGGACTACATGATCAGAGAGCTCTTCCATGTCTCTTTTCATGTAGTCCAGGGAGGTACGTCTTAGGTCATTCACACCAACATGATCAATGACAGAGTCATATTTGTACTTGTTCTGGAGTGACATGAGTGCTTGTGTTATGTGGCGGAGTCTGGCTCCCGACAGGCAGCTAACAGTAACCTTCTGCTTGTCCAGCCTAGTGAATGGGACGCCAGTGTGCCTGACTATAGAGTCACCTATTACTAGTGTGTTAGGTATGTTATTTCACCTTAAGGGCTGTGATTGTGCAGCACATTGATTTTGCGTTTTATGTGTTGTCTGGTTTGTGACGGGAGGTGCAGGTTGTTTTGATGTCTGCTTTGGAGGTCTCTGATGCTTTTGTAGGTTTTTATTTAGAGCCTCCGAGTATGATTTTGTGTATTTATGTGATTTTTTGCCAGTGCTGTTTTAGTAGGTCTATGTGTGGCTGGAGGTGTGGTGCAAGTGTTAACCTTCTTCTCTTGACTGTCTGTTCCAGTCTTGGGTGAAGACAGCTTTGCCTCCAGTTTGGCTATATAATTGCATCTCTCGCATATGTTAGTGTTTTGTGGTAGGAGGAGAGGGTTGTCTGTGTACATGAGGCAGTTGTAACATTGCCTCAGGATACCCAGATTCACCAGCTGGATTGGAGAGTACACCTGAAATTGCCCTTTGGTCATGCCTAAATAGTAGGGTGAGCTGCTTAGTCGCTTGGTTGGTGAGGGGTGGATAAAAAGCCTTGCCCTGCTGGGCAATCAAATGTCAGGGTACATTAGTGCTTGCTATTAGGTATGAGCAAGTGCTGGGCTGTAGGATACTTTTTGAGTACTTAGGTTGAGAGTTAGACTAGTTTCAAGGGAAAAACTGAAGAGGAGGCTTAGTGGAGCCGGGAATAATTTAACCGTAGCTAATAGCTAACGAGCGCTGCCCATCATGCAAAATTGTGCAAACGCGAGTTTTATAGTAGGGAAATTAAAGAGATGGAAATTAGCCCAAAATGGCCAATAAACTACTAACTTCTGGGCTGGAACCACTCCTCCAGGGACAGATAGGCTGCTCAAAGCTCCCCTCTTTCACAGGTGAAAAGAGAAACTTCCTTCTATCCAAGTAAGGTATGGACAACTCAGAAACTAGCATCACAGCTCTGAATTCAGCACTAGCCTGAAAACTGGACTATACTAGCTTAGAAAGGCGGGAAACAAGGGATTTTTTTTTGTTTTTTTTTTAAGATACGGCAAAAACAGTAAAAAAATACACTTAAAACAGCTTTAAATGACTACAAACGATCAGAAAAGGCTATTACACTTTAGTGTGTAGCCTGCAACAGTTAAATTATTTAAACAAAAAACGACCTTTTAAAAGTGCATGCAGTCAAATAAGTACAATATGTGAAAAAAACAAGCTTTTAAATCACAATAAATGTTGGAAAACCTGCGTTTAGGCGAAAAACAGTTAAGTACTGCAAGAAAGTACAGAAAACTGATACTTAATCACTCCAAAGTCTATCTTCTAAGCTAAAAGGATTGTATCAGTTTAAGGCTTTCTAGTGCTACCCAGTAGGTTAGTTACAGGAAAGACAGGAAACAAGTGCAGATGTGTTTTTTTTTTAACCAGAAAGTTGAAAGAGACAGACAAACTGTCCAAATGGTCAATAAACTACAATTTCTGGGCCAAGAACCACTCCTCTCATGGTAAACAGGCTACCTATTGCTTACCACTTCCACTGATAAGCTAGAAGGCTTTCCTCTACCACACAAAGGCTTGCGGGGCTCAGAAGCTTACCAACAGTCCTGGATACAGCAACTCTGTATCTGGACTAGGCTAGTTACAGGAAAGGTGATAAACAAGTGCAAGTGTGGCTTTCAAACCAGAAAGTTGAAAGAGATGGAAAAAAAATGCTCAGACAGCCAATAGCTACAATTTCTGGGCCAGGGACCACTCCTCTTGTGGTAGATAGGTTACCTGATGCTTACCACTCCCACTGATAAGCTAGAAGGCTTCCCTCCAACATGGAAAGGCTTGGGGGTCTCAGAAGCTTACAAAGAGTCCTGGATACAGCAAATCTGTACCTGGACTAGACTAGTAACAGGAAAGGCAGGAAACAAGTGCAAAAACAGGCTTTTAAATCAGAAGGTTGAAAGAGATGGAATAGCTTCCCAAACGTCCAATAAACTATAATTTCTGGGCCAGAAACCACTCCGCCTGTGGTAGATAGGTTATGTAGTGCTTACTACTCCAACTAAAAAGCTAGAAGGATTCTCTCCAACACAGAAGGGCTTGGGGGGGGGGGGCTCAGAAGCTTACCAACAGTCCTGGATACAGCAAATTTGTTCCTGGACTACACTAGTTACAGGAAAGGCGGGGACCAAACGCAAAACAGACTTTTAAACAAGAAAGTAGAAAGAGATGGAAAACTGCCCAAACAGCCAATGAACTACAATTTCTGGGCCAAAGCCCACTCGTCCCGTGGTAGATAGGCAACCTACTGCTTACCACTCCCACTGATAAGATAGAAGGCTTCCCTCCAACACAAAAAGGCTTGGAGGGTTCAGAAGCTTACCAACAGTCCTGGACACAGCAAGTCTGTATCTGGACTAGACTAGGTTAGTTACAGGAAAAGCAGGAAACAAGCTTAGATTTTTTTTTTTTACAGAAAAGCAGCTAAAACAGCAGTAAATACAATTCAAATTACAGTGCAGGACAGCACACCCGAGTGTGTGGAAACACTACGGCAAATACAGTTCAAATAAATGCAATTTAAATTAAGAAATGACTAACAAAACAAGTGCAGAAGGCAGCAAATACGAAGGCTGCTAACAAGCAGTAACGTGCAGAGTAAGAGCGACTGAACAGATAGCACACAGAAAAGCAACTACGACAGTTACAGTAAAAGCAGCTGAATAATTTTATATATATATATATATATATATATATATATATATATATATACATATATATATATATATATAATTTATTTATTTATTTATTTATTTGAGGAAGGGAACACAGCAGGATTAAGAGGCTACAGGGGTTGTCCTTCCCAAATGCTCTCTTTGTACACAGTAGGAGTGCCTGAAATCAGAATATGATCTCACTGCACTCAGTTGAGTGAGCAAATGAGATGAGTCCAGAAGGAGCATCCAAATACAAATCTACAAGAGGGGCGGGCAATTTCAAAGCCACCAACATTAACACCAAAACAAGAACATGGAGGGCGGGTGAAGAACTAACTGTAGAGAGACAGCCACAGCTTCAGTTGAGTTAATATTCAGTGAGAAACACAAATAAATAAATACAGTACTATATGAAAAAGAGCAGATAAAAGTGTACTTAAATTCATTTATATATCCAGTTGATTTCAGGTAGATCTTAGCCAGCCAAAGCTCAGAGTATTAAGCAGACATAACCCAAAATGTACCACTTATATAAGGCAGGACAGAATATCAGTGATGAGGTGAAACAACCACCCCCCCACTGCTATCAATGGCTACACATCAATTCTAACAAGTACTCTGTAGAGAGACAGCCACAACTTCAGTTGAGTTAATATTCAATGAGAAAAACAAATAAATAAATAAATGCAGTACTATATGAAAAAGAACAGATAAAAGTGTACTTAAATTCATTTATATATCCAGTTGATTTGGGGTAGACCTTAGCCGGCCAAAGTTCAGAATATTAAGCAGAGATAACCCAAAATGTACCACTTATATAAGGCAGGACAGAATATCAGTGATGAGGTGAAACTACCCCCCCCCCACTGGTGTCAATGGCTACACAGAAATTCTAACAAGTACTCTGTAGAGAGACAGCCACAACTTCAGTTGAGTTAATATTCAGTGAGAAACACAAATAAGTAAATACAGTACTATATGAAAAAGAGCAGATAAAAGTGTACTTAAATTCACTTAGACATCCAAACTTGATTTCAGGTAGACCTTAGCCGGCAAAGCTCAGAATATTAAGCAGCGATAACCCAAAATGTACCACTTACTTAAGGCAGAACAGAGTACCAGTGATGAGGTAAAACTACCCCCCACTGGTATCAATGGCTACATAGATATTCTAACAAGTATCCTGTAGAGAGACAGCCACAACTTCAGTTGAGTTAATATTCAGTGAGAAACACAAATAAATAAATACCGTACTATATGAAAAAGAGCAGATCAAAGTATACTTAAATTCATTTATACATCCAGTTGATTTCAGGTAGACCTTAGTTGGCCAAAGCTCAGAATATTAAGCAGAGATAACCCAAAATGTATCACTTATATAAGGCAGGACAGAATATCAGTGATGAGGTGAAACTACCCCCCCACTGCTATCAATGGCTACAGAGAAATTCTAACAAGTACTCTGTAGAGAGACAGACACAAAGTATAGTTGTGTACCTACCATAAATGTAGATGTTTGGGTGTATTCACTGTGCAGTCATTACACTTGGGTTTTCCTGCTGGTAGGCTACCCGCAGTCGGCCTGAATTCCAAAGTCTTGGTCCGGCATCGGTTGCTGTCACCTCTTCCCTGACGTCAGTGTGCCAGGGGTATAAAAGATGCAGCCGATGCCATTTCCTTAAGTTTTTCTTGCCCCAGATGGCAGGTGCCCTCAAAAGGGTAGGCTAAAAAACATTGCTTATAAAAGCATGCACTAAAATAAACAATACCTTAATCTACAAGAAAATACACCACATAGGTTGTATAGGATAGAGAAGTACAGACAAATCCCAGCAAAGAAAGGGGGATGGTGGGTTGGTAACCTGGACTGCAACAGTGAATACACCCGAACATCTACATTTATGGTAGGTACACAACTGTACTATGTTCATCGTGTTTCACTGTTGCAGTCATTACACTTGGGTTGAATCCCAAAGCTGAGGTTGGGCGGCTGGGTCTAAATAGAATTAGGAGTGGCTATTAGGCCCTGCAAGACTGCAGTGGCAAAAACTGCTCTGGATTTAGAGTAAAGAGGCAAGTGGTAGTGCTTAGTAAAAGTGTACACTGAAGTCCAAGTTGCAGCCTCCAAAATATTCTTGGTTGGTACTCCTCTGAGGAAGGCTGCTGAGGTGGCTGCTGCCCTGGTAGAATGTGGTCTAATGTCCTTAGGCACTGATTTACCATGTTGTGAATAGCAGAAAAAAATGCAGTGTCCTATCCATTTTGAAATAGTCTGCTTTGAAATAGCCTTTCCTTGTGATCCTGCAGCATATGCCACTAAAAGTTGCTCAGTCTTTCTGAAAGCTTTAGTTTTGTCCAAGTAGAAGCATAGCTGTCTGTGTATGTCCAAAGAATGCAGAAGTCTCTCCCCTTTATTCTGCGGGTTTGGGTAAAAAGTAGGCAAATGAATGGTTTGGTTAATAGCCACACTGGACACTACCTTAGGCATAAATGTTGGGTTTGTCCTTAGAGAAACCCTGTCCGGATGGAAGATAATAAAAGGTTCCACAGCCATTAATGCCTGTAACTCTGAGACTCTTCTTGCTGAAGTTATTGCTAGGAGCAGAGCTGTTTTCCATGATAAAAATTTTATCTCAGCTGTAATGGCTGGCTCAAAAGGAGGCAGTGTGTGTTTTTCCAAGACAAAATTCAGGTCCCATGCAGGTATTGGTGCTCTCCTTGGAGGTCTTATGTTTTTGGCCCCCCTGAGGAACTGCCTAAGCAATGGATACAAAAAAATAAGTGGATCTGTATTGTAATGAGCTGAAATGGCAGAGGCATGGATCTTAATTGATGAGAAGGATAGGCCTTTGTCCAGCATCTCAGTTAGGTATTGTAAAATCTGAGGAATATTTGGAACAAGCGTGTCAATTCCTTGTGCCTGGTTCCAAGCATAGAATCTCTTCCATTTTTCTGCATAGGATTCTCTGGTGCTGGGCCTCCTGGCCTCCAAAATAACATCCATAACCGCTTTAGAGAGAGGTGTATTCTGAATGGTTACAGTATCCGTCATGCAGCTAGATTTAGAGTTCTGTGCAGGATCTGATTGTTTTGTTGGGTCAGTAAAGGAGGAATTTGAGGCAATGTCCAGGCTGGGCCTTGGGAAAAGCTCCTTAGGATTGGGTACCAGTGTTGGCATGGCCAATCCGGGGCAATCAGTATAATCTGTGGCTTCTCTTGTCTGACCTTTAGGAGTAACTTGGGGAGGAGAGGAAGTGGAGGAAAGGCATACTGTAAGGTTGTTCCAGCTGAATGACAGAGCATCCACTTTCCATGCTTGTTTGTGATAAGTCCTTGTGCAGAATCTCTGAAGTTGGTTGTTGTGAGGAGAGGCAAAAAGATCTATGTCTGGGCATCCCCATTTCCTTGTTATCATGCTGAAGATTTGTGGATCTAGTTTCCACTCTTGAGGGTACATGAGGTTTCTGCTTAGTTTGTCTGCCAGAGCATTTGTTTTTCCATGCAGGAATTGTGCTTGCAAGTGTACTTGGTAAATCAATGCTGTGTTCCACAAAATCATGGCTTGTCTGCAGAGGGGGTAGGAATGTTTGCCCCCCTGCTTGTTTATGTACCACATGACTGTGGTGTTGTCCGTCTTTTATTAGCAGCTGTCCTGGATGAAGTAGGTCCTTGAAGGCTGTCAGGGCATTTTGTACAGCTAGCATCTCTTTTTGATTGATGTGTAGATGCCTTTGGCTTGGGGGCCATGTGCCCTGAATACATTTTCCTGCCATGTGGGCCCCCCAGGCATAATCTGATACATCTGTTGTTAGTGTCTGCCTGGCTGTGGGTAAAGTGAATGGCTGTCCCTTGTTGTTGTGACAGGCCTGTGCCCACCATCGAAACTCCTGTTGCAGGCAGGGAATGAGTGAAATTAATGATTCCAGGCTGTGGCAATGTTGAGTCCAAACACTTTTTAGGTACCATTGTAGTTTCCTCATATGCAGTCTTGCATATGGAATTAGCAGAATGCAGGAGGCCATGTAGCCCAGAGCCTGCAGAATTTTTCTTGCAGATAACTGGGTCTTTGTTGCCATGCTTTCGAAGTAAGAAGACAGTTGCCTTGGTTTGTCTGGCATGAGATAAGCCATCTGGGCAGTTGTATTTAAGCTTGCACCCAGGAATATTATCTCTTGAGAGGGTACTAGTTTTCATTTCTTTTCGTTTACTGTGTACCCTAGGCAAATTAATAATCTTTTTACAAATGCCAGATGCTTTAGTAGAATGTCTTTGGACTTTGCTTGAATAAGGCAGTCGTCCAAGTAGGGAAATATTTGAATTCCTCTTTGCCTGCAAAATGCAATTACTGGTGCCAGGCATTTTGTGAAGACCCTGGGAGCAGTAGATAAGCCAAAGGGCAGTGCAGAGAATTGGTAGTGCATTGAGACAGCTATGAATCGAAGGTATTTTCTGAAAGATTGTCTGATTGGGACATGCAGGTATGCCTCTTTGAGGTCCAAAGTTACAAGCCAAGCCTTTTTGCCCAGCATGGGCAGAAGCTGCTGCAGAGTCAATTTTGAATTTTGGAACGTCCAGAAAAGTATTTAGAATAGACAGGTCCAGAATCGGTCTCCATGCTTTGTCCTTTCTTGGTACTAAGAAAAGCCTTGAGTAAAATCCTTGTCCCTGCTCTTGCTGTGGTACTCGCTGAATAGCCTTCATGTCCATGAGAGATGAAACTTGTTTTTTTGCCTCTGTCCATTGATTGTGTGGCAGGTCTGGCATACCTTTTGCCTTTGGAAGGGTGTGAAAGTGGAACCTGTAGCCCTGAGAGACTATATTTAAGACCCATTTGTCCTGGATAATCATGTGCCAATTTTGTGAAAAAAAGTGCTAGCTTTCCCCCTAAGGGTGCTGCCAAAAGATAAATGCTTGGCATTGGCAGAGGGAAGTCATTGGGACTGTTTCCTATATGGCTGTGATTTGTCTTCTCCGCTTTTGGAGGTAGAAGCACCCCACTGTTTGGGCCTATATGAGCCCTGGGGCTGTTGTTGGGAAAGGACCAATTCTTAGAAGGCCAGTTCCTGCTAAATCTGGGTGGCTGCACTTGTAAGAAATCCTTCACTGTCTGCATAGATTTAGCTTTATCCTCCATTTTCTTCAACACCTCTTCTGCCTTAACACCAAACAAAGTGCCATGCTGTAATGGAGCATCCAATAATTTTGCTTTAACATGATCAGGCAGATTCTGTTCCTTTAAACATGCATGCCTTCTAATGACAGAGCCTGTTACAGCGGCCCTGCAAGAGGCCTCCAATGAATCATAACCGCATTGCAAAGTATGTTTTCCCACTTGTTCAGCTGCATTCAATAAATCTTGCAATTCCTTGTTCTCAGCACATTCAGAATTTGTCAACATTTTCTGTTTTAACAGATACATTAAATATTGCTGATATTTGAGCATATGAAACTGACAATTTAAAGCCCTTACAGCCAAGGTAGCAGAAGTGTAAACTTTTTTCCCCCATCTGTCCAGTGCTCTAGAATCTCTATCTGAGGGGACAGGGTTTTTTGCAGTAGTAGCCTTGACCCCTTTGAGACCCTGAGAAATAGTTTCTGGGTCATCAGCAGGGTTTTTATATAGAAATTTATGAGAATCTGGAACCCTGTAGTATCTGTCTGGCTTAACAGGGGCAGGAGGTAAAGAGTCGGGAGACAGGCCGGACTCTGAAAATACATCATCTACAATGTCTAGAATAGGTGGAATAGCAAGGGGTCTGTGCTGAGGTAGTAAAAGAAAGTCTCTGAGCCTTTTCTTAGAATCTGAATAATCTTGGCTCTCCCAGTGGAAATGCTCCCTCATGGTATGCAAGGTTTCCCCAAATGAGTAATCCTCAGGAGGAAATGCTGAAGGAATAGATTCTTCAGCATCAGAATCCTTATATGAGTCCGAGGAAATGGAAACCTGATCAGAGGAATCATATTCAGTGTCTTGCCTAGGCCTCTTATCAGGAGGGGGATGGGAACCCCTGATCAAAGTAATTAGGTCTTCGGCCATTTTGAGCATCTGTTTCTTAGGCATGGAAGTCTGTCCTGGAGAATGCTGTACTTGTTTCCTTGTCTTTAAAACTGCTTTAGTCTTTGTCTTTGATGCTGAAGTTGGCTTGATATAAAGCTGTGTAGGTCTGAAAACACCCTCAGAAGCCGATGCCTGCTCAACGGCTCTGGACCCATCTGAGGGATTAGTTCCCGAAGGCCCAATACCTTGAGTATCCAGAGGCCTAGCTGTCTCCATGTGGGAGTTGGAGACGGCCTGTGACTCTGAGGTAGCGGGTGTCAGGGGCTCCGAAAGCACCTCACTGAGAACCGGCGACTGGCCTAGAAGAGGCTTCATCATCGGTTTTGGACCTCGGATGCCTGTCCTTTTCTTTTTCCTTGCGCTTTTTATGAACTTCGGTTGTTGGCTGTTCCGACAGCATTATGTAGTTAAACCTTTGGCCAAAGTAATGAAAAGCAAAACTGTACCGACGCTTAATAGTGTGTTGGTTAAATCTAGCACAAAACCGACAACTAGCAACGTCATGGTCAGGGCCTAGGCAAGGAATGCAGTAAGAGTGAAAATCCTTATGAGGTATTTGCTTCCCACAAGAAATACAAATGTTAACTTTTTCTGACATCGGTCTGGAGCAAGAAAGAAGTTTCCCCAACTGGGTACTTAGCTTTATAGAAGGCTTTGGATCTGAAATTCAATTTCGAAAATCTCAGGAGTCGGCCGACCGGCACTTGCGAATTGCTTTTGCTTCGGGCACTGCGTGGCAAGAAAGACTGAAGAAAATGGCGTTGGCTGCATCTTTTATACCCCTGGCACACTGACGACAGGGAAGAGGTGACAGCAACCGACGCTGGACCAAGACTTTGGAATTCAGGCCGACTGCGGGTAGCCTGCCAGCAGGATAACCCAAGTGTAATGACTGCAACAGTGAAACACGATGAACATCTTCAGTTGAGTTAATATTCAGTGAGAAACACAAATAAATAAATACAAAACTATATGAAAAAGAACAGATAAAAGTGTACTTAAATTCATTTATATATCCAGTTAATTTCAGGTAGACCTTAGCTGGCCAAAGTTCAGAATATTAAGCAGAGATAACCCAAAATGTACCACTTGTATAAGGCAGGACAGAATATCAGTGATGAGGTGAAACTACCCCTACTGCTATCAATGGCTACACAGAAATTCTAACAAGTACTCTGTAGAGAGACAGCCACAACTTCAGTTGAGTTAATATTCAGTGAGAAACACAAATAAATAAATACAGTACTATATGAAAAAGAGCAGATAAAAATGTACTTAAATTCACTTATACATCCAGTTGATTTCAGGTAGACCTTAACCGGCCAAAGCTCAGAATATTAAGCAGAGATAACCCAAAATGTACCACTTATATAAGGCAGGGCAGAATATCAGTGATGAGGTAAAACTACCCCCCACTGGTATCAATGGCTACACAGATATTCTAACAAGTATTCTGTAGAGAGACAGACACAACTTTAGTTGAGTTAATATTCAGTGAGAAACACAAATAAATAAATAAAATACAGTACTATATGCAAAAGAGCAGATAAAAGTGTACTTAAATTCACTTATACGTCCAGTTGATTTCAGGCAGATATTAGCCGGCCAAAGCTCAGATTATTAAGCCTAGCCTAGCAAACTCACTGCCATCACTCTGATACCATGCAGTGCATTCTACCTCCAAACACTGTCTCTCTTCCATGTTACAACCACCAGTTCTGGACACACCGCTCCAAATCTGTCTTTATGACGGCTTACTAGAATATGACAGTAGCTAGCATTTTCCAACACTCCATATGAATGCAATCTACTATCATGTTTTCTTTAACAACTGCCTTATCTCACTTAACTCGAACAGTAATAATTCCATAGGCTTTTGTAGTTGTGAGATGTAACTGTATATACTGTACAGAATCTAGCAATCTGACTGTGGCTTTCCTGTAAGGGTATATTTGATTGCACTCTCCTGTACTCATGAGCTGATTATACGATATCTTTCCAGTATAAATGAAGTGAAACTCCTGCTATCTGCTCAGTAGTTCATTTAATATTTCAATATATATTAGGATTTATTCTGCAGCCTTACCCATTTTCAACTTAGAAATTCTTTTAGGATTCCTTCAAAGCAAATGGCACTTTTGTTTGTTCTTTTCTGTATTTCACATTTTTATGTATGTTGATTTTGATATCTTTTACAGATCAATTAAAAGTTTAGTTTAAAAGCTAGTTTTAATCTCCCTTTTAGTCTGCTTCAATACTCATGGCATGCATACGTCTTTGTCATATCTCCCATTACTTGTTTGCATTTGATGCGCTTAATAAACGTTTGCCTTACTTTCTGGCTTAAATATCAGTTCTTTAATCCTCCAAATGAAGTATCCTTCATCATGCAGGAACCTGGATGGCTTTATTCTACCACAGTTCCAGTTTACCCTCATAGCTGTTGCTAACAAGGGACAAGTGGGACTGGGTCAGTATCTCAGTTGAATAATTCATTCTATTGTCCCATATTTGGGAATCCTGCCAATGATTATTACAGAAATGCTAGGAGGACCCTTTTCCTCTGAAAATTTCCCCAACTACATTTTTATTTATGCACCAAGACTGTGTATTTAGCTTCAGATGAGATAATTGTGTTTGTCTGATACTGGAATTCTTATTAACCTATTGAGTGGGTTGTCTTCCATTTATGCAGCAGGCCTTCATCCAATGTCACTGGTTTTGTACGCCTTTTCCCACTCATAGCTAAGTTCCTAAGATGAGGCAGCAGGACATGGACTACTTAAAATTCCTCTTGAACAGACACTACTGACCCCCCCCCCCATTCCAGATGTGATGCAGAATCTGGGTAATTGACAGCATAATCAGCTACACTCCCTCAGCACCATGAACCTGCATCTTCAGGAGTCAGATTTCTTTCTCACTTTACTGTGTTGGTGCACATTCATTGGCTTGTTCTTCTCCTCCTGACTGGTTTCTTTTCTAGTCAGACAGCATAATAATTGTGCCTTCTCGTGACAGTGCAAATAGTATGCTGCCTCAAGTTTCGATTTTATGATCTTTAATCAGTGCTTTCCCACTTTTGTCACTTTTCTCAATAAGAAGGTATGCTCGAGAGTTGAGTTTCATGTTAATAGTAAGTGCTTTTCACAAATGCTGAAAATGATTGTCCCTTTTTCTGAATTCACTGTGCTAATGCACTTTCTGTATAGTATGACACATTGTTTTTTGGATCGTACCTATCAAATACTGCATCTTTGGAGGCTTTAAACACACTGATTAATGGATCCAATTTATCTAACTCTTCTAACTGGTCTATGAATTCTGTCCATTGATCATTTAACATTGACCCACAGCTATCATCCGTTTAAGACTGCTGCATGACCTGAGATTCCTGTCAATCCAACACTATGCACTGATTTGTGCAGCCTGTGTATTTCATCAATGAATATCACTCATGTTAACAGTTCTGTGCAATCTATGGGTCCTATCAGTCATAGAGTGGACATTGGTCTATGTCTCTTATCTACCTAGCAATTCATGCAGCTCAATGGGCTATCTCTGTCTAAGACTGCAGAATGACCAATGAGCCCTACCCCCATAACACTTCAGTTTGGCTAATAGCACCCATCCATCTACAATGCACAGCGATTGACAGTGCCTAGCTAACCTTGCACAGTGATGAAAAAGTCCTTTTTATTAAATATTGCCCAGTGACCTAATGATCACAGACACTATTTGGTGGACAAGAGTTTCTATACATCAAACATTGTACAGTGATCAATGGATCTAATTCTTGTAAATCTGTACCATGATCATTTGTGCTAAACATCTACGCAAGGAGCTGAACTCAAGACCTTTTTCCACTGCTTACTGTCATGTGGAAAACAAAGCCACCCTACGGGAAGTAAAGAACTCAGACTTTCATTCCTATGGAAGCAAGTACTAGAATATCTTACTTCTCCAATGCAAAACAATGTCATAAGCCAGAAGCACCTTATTATCATAGCTTCCATCAGATGTTAAAATCTGTAAAAAGCATGACATGTTTTCTCTGAATGCTGAAAGCATAATGCCAAGCACATTCATGTGGTAACAATCCTGCTTCTGTATATGTTAAAAGTACTTATATAAACATTCCAAACCCTTGTGTGTCTCCCATCATGACCACACTGTTTTACTTCCAGACAAAAACAGCAATTTCTGTCCCTCTACCCTCTCTGTCTCTCTTCTACAGGAGCATAATATTCCATTGTTACGCCCAGTACACAGTATGTAGTTTAAATATTGGCTGTTAAAATGTGCAAGACAACCCTTCCCACCAAATGAACAATCATCACTCTGTATGTGCTTACAAACTAGAGAAACATACAGCTTAAAATGATGCACATTCTGTGTGTGTGCTCACACTTGCAGGCACAAGTATAAACAACCCCCCCCCACATACACACACAAGCCAACAAAAACAAATTAGTTCACAGTAAACCAAAAAAAGGAAAGCATGACACATATGCTAAGTTTCCACATTTCTGTAAGGAAATGAATCATTCAAAGGTACAAGTAGAGCACAATGTCTTTTCTCAGCTCTCTCACTTTAGTAATGCATACCAGCAAAGCATGCATGTGCTCGTAACACACACACACACACACACACACACACACACACACACACACACACACACACACACACACACACACACACACACATGAGCGCGCACACACACACACACACACACACACACACACACACACACACACACACAGACACACACACACACACACACTTTGTGAAAAGACTGTTTGACTACGTTGGAATTGATTCACTAGCTCAAAGCCACCTGCAGATTCAACAGACATGAAAAAAGGATTAGTCTCGCAAGCTAATAGGGATGTTAATTCACAGGAAAGGGTTAATTGGATTGTGTGGTTTTGCTCATCTCTGCAGCAGGCTGCAAATTATCTGACATGAGCAGAAACAGAAGTTTGTGGTTTCCTGGGCTATAAGCCCTTCCCTGTTTTCAAGACCAGTATTCATCTGAGGTCTGAAGACCAGAACACAGCAGCAATTCACTTAATAAAGAAGACATTTTTAAGCAGAATCGAGAATAAAGAAGTGGCTAATTGCAAATAAGTTAGCCGATCATCACATATCCCTCAATTTGATTAAATCAGAAGACTGCTGCCATTAATCATTGCATTCATAAAATATTTCCTGTATTTTTCCTCAGTATTTTTATTCTGTGCTATGTATTTAGCAGTGAAGGCAAATATAAGTGTCAGGCACAGTGGTGCTTTCACAAGAAATGTAAAGAAATGTATTTTGAATGGTGCTACAAAATGACCTTAAAACGTCAGACCACAGTACCATTAACTGCATGCCTCCCAGATATCTGCACAAATGTAGACCATCTTAAAGCATCTCTCATTATTTACACATTAAAAAAGTGCTGCAACGTAAATCTGGTTTATCTGTTTGTTAGTTTGCTTGCTTTCATGTTCTTACATGTAAATATTTGTTTCTGTCAACTTTCACATTCTATTTTATGTGGCAAATCATTGGCTGTTTTTTTTTTTAAGTAAAACAGTGTGGCCGTGATGGTAGACACACACTTACATGCACAAACTAACACACACACATATCCAGACTCTCGGTTCCCTGACCAATTCCCCCTAGTTCAATCACCCAAGCAAACACATAAATGCACAAGCGAATATACAAACACATTCATGTAACCTCATTCATGCTGCTTACTCACACATATATATGTACGGACACAACACATTATCCATTGTTACATCTTTGCTGGACCTATCCGCAGCTTAAATACTCCCACAGGAGTAAATGGGTGACCATTGTGAATTTACAGTGGTCACTTTTTCCTTCTAGAGTAAAATTTTATATATATGTAGGGTGACAATCAGAAGGTCGAAGTGGTTTTGGTTTGGTTGAACCCACTTCACTCGACATCTGGAGGCCAAATGGCGACAATGTCGAACCCGACATTGTCGAATTATGAATCTCGCCCCCATCTCAACCCATGTTAAAGCACGTCCTGAGGTTTACAGTGAGTCGTATTTTGACAATGCTGGAATTCGACATTGTCAGTTTCGCGAAAGTGGGTCAACAATCCCATCATTCGATGGGGTCAGGTTTGACCTTCTGATGGTAAACCTATGTGTGTGTGTGTGTGTATATTTATATATATATATGTGTGTGTGTGTGTGTGTGTGTGTGTGTGTGTGTGTGTGTGTGTGTGTGTGTGTGTGTGTGTGTGTGTGTGTGTGTGTGCGTATGTGAGTGTGTGTGTGCACTATTCGGTTATCCTGCTGAAAGTGAAAGGGCAGCAGAACACTGTAAATGAACAAGAAAAAAGGGCTGGATATTATTATTATTATTATTATTATTATTATTATTAAATGGAAGGAGTAAAGCAAGGAAACATGGTCAGCTGAAAGCACTAATATATGACGGGCTGGTGGGCATTGCAAAGAAACCCAGGTTGTTAACAAAGAAGGGTGAGAGATAGAGGTGCATGGTTAAACACTGTTTCAGAAAGATGGGAAGCAGGGGTAGCAGTCACCACTGACTGTACAGACAGTAAATGGGAGGCCAGAAAGGAGAAGGAACAAAACCTTGTGAATATATGAAGGAAGGGAAGAGGGCAGTCAGTACAGGGTAGATACACTGAGTGTTAAGACAGAGGAAGGGGGTAGTACTGATGGATCAGTACAGTGATGCATTTTGAGCAGAAGATGAGACTGTTAATTGCATTTGTCTTAAGCAAATCTGAGGGAAACAAGAAAAGGGTCAGCCTATCCACTGACAGTACAAAGACAGTCGCAGCTGTAGGATATTAAAGAAATATTGAAGGAGCATGAGAAAAAGCTCAACAAAGCAGGCAGAAAAGATGTCAGGTTGGGTGCTGCCAAAGGCAGAATAACTACTCATGTCACATCCCCGGTGTGATGAACCACTTTGGGGAAAGGTAGATATGGTGAGTGCATAATGAAAGGGTATAAGAGCACTGATTCTACTTAAAGTGGAGCTCAAGAGAGACTGTCACATGGCAGTGGCAGCAGCAAACAGAGCAATGGAGTGCATCTACGGGGTTGGGGGTACTTCAGAAATAAATATGTAATGCCCCTGCTATTCCATCCATGATCAGGCTACATGTAGAGTAGTGTATGCAACTCTGAAAGTCAAACGAGAAAAGGAACATCACCCTGTAGAAAGGAGATGAGAGTAAGACCAGCAGAAAGTAGTATGGAAGGAGAAGAAAGGATATGAGCAGAAACTATTGGAGCAGGTCCTTATCCTGCAAGAAGCTAAATAATACGGGTAGAAAATACCTTGCTGGTAGGATTTGAAGATGTTGCTCTGAAGAAGAAGGAGGTGAATAGGAAAGATTATAATCATAAGAATAAAAAGACCTTGGACTTCCTGAATTTGCAAAAGTATTTCTTCACAAAGAGGGGTCTGTGTTGATGGAATGAACTACCAGCATGAGCAATGAGACATGAAATCCACTGAGGCATTCGAGACGGAAAGTGGCAAGCAGAGAAGGAGGAAATGGGAAGCGATGCATGGAGGTGAAGAGAAGATATAAAGTAATTCTGTTAATAAATGCTGCTGCTTGTGCTAATCGTGTTGCTTGCATGTATTTTCTACACTGTGCTCAGTAAGCCAGCTCATGTCCATTTCAGATACTGTGCTGTGCATGATTCATTTAGTGGCATTTTCTACATACTTACCTTCTCACTAGTTTCACACACTGTGTACCACATCTATGACGCCCACCCCTCTTCCTTAGACCATGCTGGCAATACATTTTTGGAGCCATAATGTCAGCTATAGTGACACCTGCAGTTACTGCCCATAAAAGCTTTTGAATATGTTCTTGGTGCTAGGTAAAGACAGACATGGCTTAAGGATGTAAAGGACAGGACAGACACCTACTCACATGGGTCATAATAGAGCATGACTAAACAGACAAAAAATATATAAGCCTTTTTGGTTTGGCTTATATAGGCCATAGGGCCAATAGACTAGTACCTACCTATGAACCTATGACCCTATTACAGTCTTGCAAAATGTCTGCTTCCATATCTCCAATATCTTCCCATTAGAATTGTATTGCTTAAAAGAAATAAATTAATTTTGCATAAGTATAGACGTAAATGTTCTCATTTGTGCAGCTCCAGAAGAGAGTGCAGTCTGTGTATGGATCCCAAAAGACTCCATATTAGCTCCACAGACAGCACTGATAAACTTATTATGTGCCTGTCATCTTCATTTTTATATCTAGGACTTCATGGCACCGAAAGCTATGAATAGATTCACAATTGCATTTTTAATGTTTAATAGTGCTTTAAAACAAAATTACCCGTCCTCTTAAAATTAAAAAATAAAAAAGTACAGTAACACATTGCTTTTTTTGTTAGCAATTACAGAGATGGATGGTTGATTATTATCAAATCAAGCTTGAATGATTTTATATTTTGGAACAATCTAAATAATATGTTACTGTCAAAGCCATTACCATAGAAATCATTGTGAATTCATAGCATCAAATATTCTGCTGAGAAACATATTTATTAGCAATGAACACGGTGAGCAAATTATATATTGTGAATGAAAACATCACAGTGGAAACTAACAGTTTTTCAATGCTAGAACTTTTTCACATTTTAGTGTCTGATTAGAATGTCATGTGTGCTATCTCGGTTTACTCAACAAGGTTAACAAATAAGAGGAAATGTGATCCCAGTAAGTATAAAGTTAGTGACTTTTGTCAAACAGCCAGACAAAAAATGATGACAGCTGGCACAGTGTAGGACTATTAGTATAAACTACTTGCATAACAGCTGTAATGGGTGATGCAGTTGCAAGAATATTCAAGAAGGCAGTGAGTTCTTTTTGCATGTGTTACAAATTGTGGTGCCAGGCGAATTCATTACAGACCTGCCTTTACAGCTCACTCAATAGTGTCCTCTTGTGAGAATCATCTGCGTCATCATTATCAACTAGTCTCCATTATGTCTCATGAAAATGACCTATATTATTAGGTAAGGCAAGTGAAAGGCCCAACAAACTGGATGGATTACTACAAAAAATACTGCATTAATGCCATGTTCTAACTCTTAGGGAAGACTGGATCACTTCTGGAGATACTGTAACAGTTGTTTCTGAAACATCATATTCAAGAACTCGACAAAACCTGACACAGAGACTCTAGTTGTGTTGTTTTTCCTTAAGGTTTGAATATTTGCTGTAACACATGCTTGACAGACATACATGCACATAAATATATATGGATCCTTCGCTTGTCTAGTGCTGGAAAATGTAGAACAAAAACTAGCTGTCACTTAAAATGTACTTTCAGTCTGTATTTCACTGCATTATATGAGTACCTGTAATACATACATGCTTGAAGACATGCAGCTAATGAAGAAGATAGATTACTGTATTAGAGCCCCATTTTGCATTTAATTCAAGCCTGTTATTCTCTTGTCCAGCAGCTACCTCAGCCAAAGAACACAAGCTGCCAAACAGCAAAATGTGACATCCACCTACTTCTCAGAGTCTGTAGGGATCCCCAAAAGCTCCATATTAGTTCACTTACTGTTTAACATATTCCTCAGTGAAGTATACAAAATAATACTAAAAGTCTACCTTAGTGCAGACAATTTCGCTTTAGCTTGTCCTTCTGACTCTTCAACATCTTTTGATTGAAACTCAGCAAGAAATTAAAGCATTATAATAGTGAGTAATGAACTACAAGCTAGTATTAACTGACAAAATGGTAAATCCTATGCTCTAACACAACTATAAATACTCAAAAGATAGACTTTTCTATTAATTCACAAAATAATGTAATAATAGAAACCGTACACCACACCAAGTTACTGGGAGTAATCACTGTCTACTTAAAATTTAATAAACATGCAAACTATCCCATCAGGAAAATGTATCAGGAACTGATTATGTTACACAGATCATAATGATTTATACCACAACAACTACTACAAGCAAACATTTACTACGTTCCCTCTTATATATCCTCTCCTTACAAATCTTCAAAAGTCTCAACTGAGCAAGTTAAAAAGCCGCTATAACAGCATAGATCTATTTGCTGCAAATGTCCCAGACAGAATTCCTAACTTTCAAGCATTACAAAAAATTCACTGTTTAAACCTGAAAAGCACCTTATATTTGTCACAGTTATAACTCATACCATACTACCCTGACCACAAAAATATCCATCTCTAACACACTTCATACTCAGATATAAGCCTTCAAGATCCTTACATTCCATAATCCAAACCAAAGTTGTTACCAACAAAGTGCATAACTAGTACAACTCACTTTACCCAGAATTCAATGCTACAAAATAGAATAATATCCCCCTCAAGGCAGGTGAATAGTAAGAGGGGATTCTGTTTCAGGGTAGGAAAAGATCTCGACTACAAGCAGTATTGATCAAAGTGGAAACTGTACTTTATTTATTTACTTTATTTTATTTTACATTTGTTTACTTACTTGTGGGAAGCTAGGCTTTGTTGTCCAAAATTATGAAATGTAGCCTTTATTTTGAAATTTTTATTAAAGGTTATGCTGAACTTTTGAAATAATTTGGTAGTTTTTTTTTTCTTTGCATTTTAGTTTTAGCATTTTGCTCAAATGTTTAAGTGCTAAAATTAGTATATAGGGCTTTGTTGACTTTTATATAAATATTATCCTGCTGAGTTTCCACTTTTCCTTTTTTATTGTAATGTTTCTGTTCCACTCAATAATGATTTTTTTCCTTTTTTGCAAAAACAAACACCAGTTTTAATACAAGGATAATAAATAAATATATAGCATGACCCTTGGATTCAGAAAGGCTTACTGCAATGCAGAAACCTTATCTCAGAAGAATTCTGCATTTCAGTAAGCTTTTCCTTTTCTTATTAACATGTAGACTGGTCTCATGGGTAAAGCTGTATGCTAATACAACAGTCTGTGGAAGTGGCTAATGCTAACTAACCAAGTGTTCTTTCTTGGTAATGTCATTTGGTCAAGTAAAATTTAACTCTACGAAGAAAACATGGACGTTTTCTATTAACAGTTGTCACTTATTCACTCTTAAGGGAATACTTGTATAACAGAAAGACTAGTGAAGCCATAAGGCAGTAACATAAAATTTAAAAAAATATATAAAGTCAAATATTGCAAGTCTTGGTGTATGAACATGTGTGCGTTTGTGCATGTGTATGTGTGTGTGTGTGTGTGTGTGTGTGTGTGTGTGTGTGTGTGTGTGTGTGTGTGTAGGGGTACGGATGCAGATGAGGTTAAATGAATGCCTGCGTGTGTGTCTGCTTGTGTGATCACAATACTGAAGCTAGTTAGTGGATTGTGAGCATAGATAAATGTTTGTGTGTTAAGTATGAGCTCATTAGTCTGAATGTGTGTGTGTCTGCGAGTTTGCCTGTCTGCGTTATCACAGTACTGTGTATAGGTAGGGGATGCAGAGACTGTGCCTGTATATGCGTGTATGTGTGTGTGTGTGTGTGTGTGTGCGTGTGTGTGTGTGTTTGTGTGTGTGACCATCTGTGTGCACTTGTATGGGTGACTGAGTGCATGTGTATGTGCATGTGTGTGTGCTTGCATGAGTGACTGAATATGTGTGTGTGTGTGCGCGCGCGCACATGTGCATGTGTAGGGTGTGCATTTACTGATAAGATGCTAGGGGTAGCACTAGCAATGTCAGGTTTAAATTTCAGAGACTTAGGAATGCGCTGCTAATAAAGCATTTCTCGGTGTGGCCTTACCATGTCCCTGAGTTGGAATTTTACTCTATTAAGCAGTCTGACTAACCCACATTAGGCAATTAGCACGAGTGTAGGAAACTGTTGTGAATAAGAAGGTAAGCCCATTTCCATTACACAGTCTGGAATGCAAGGGATAACAGAACTCTGACTTGGCATTGCATGGCAGGCTAGGAAATACATAGGTAAACTGCACATTACACACAGGTATAAAAAAAATTATGAAACCTGATTTGTTACAGGTTTCTAAGACTGTGCCAACATTAGCATAATGCAGAAATGGGGGACACTTGACTGCTCACCACAGACCCTGCATTGTGATATATTCTGTCACTTTTTCCCTGTCAAGACTTCTCACAGAACAGTATTGCGATTCAGGTGTCTAAAGATAAAACAACTTGTTAACTGTTATGTGGTCTCATAAGGATTTTATAGACACAGATAATCATAAAAATGAAGTCCTACAAAACAAATCATTTCTGCTTCGTAGTGTGTATTTAAGAGTTAAGAAGAATTGCTCAGTTGTTAAGGAGCTGGTATGAACATTTCAAAAGTAAAATGATGTGTATCACAAAGTTGTGGAGATACTCGATAGGTCTTCTAGAATGGATCGCGTCCAAACTTTTTGCATATTTTTACATAATGTTAGGTTAAGGGTGTAAGGAGCAAAACCTTAGTTGATGCACAAAAGGATACTCTGGGTTATCATGTAAGTAATCCATAGATATAGAAAAATTGTGTTCTAAAGAAATATTCTGTTGAATTTCACAAACAGAAGTAAGTAATGCCACATTGTCTTCTTCTGTACCCTGGTATTATAATAATAACATGTTTGTTGGTTCTCCTGTTATGGATAATACAGGGACTCAACTCTAACTAAGATCTATTATGTGGCAGGGCGAGAAGGTATTCTATTAACATAACTTAGCACATTAAGATGGGGCAGAAAATAAGCAAAGCAGGAATGGATAAGTAAACACCATGCAAAGGTGAATACATCAAGTAAGAGAAACTGAAAGGGACTGAGTTTGGACAACTGATGGATATAAAAACTTCTTGCTAAATATGTGTATGTGTTATTTTGCAAAGATTATAAATGTTTCACCATGAAATAACATTTCAGAGAAGGTTTGAAGAGTTCACTGAAGTTAATAGTGTGGTGTGTGTGTGTGTGCTCGCACATGCGCATGTGTGTCCATATGTACATTTATATATATATATATATATATATATAGATATGTGTACCTGTGTGTGTGTGCGCATATATAAATTTATACAGATAGACAGATAGATAGATAGACAGATATAACACAGTACTGCATTATCTGACATTTTCAGTTTTTTAATCATCAGATATAATAGTTTTAATTGATAGTAGTCTGATATTCAGAATGACCAATGGTTGCTTCACTGCTATTAAAAGAGGAACAGAATCAGGATGCATGTGAAGCCAGTCTTTCACAGGAAGCAGTACTGACTGAATTATAGTGCTATAGTGTTTGGCAAAGTAAACATGAACAGCTACTGTCACACATTGTAAATGGATGTCTCTCATCTGTTTCTTTATTTCCCTGCCTTCCTGTGTAGCCAAGCACTGTATTGCCATTGTGAGGTGCTCCACGATTTGACAACACAGACAAAAGAATTATTTTAGATCTAATACAAAGTAATCTCACAGAAATTTTGCATTGTGTTTTGCTTATTTAAAAATGATTTACACAACGATGGTAGTTTTGATTCAATGGCTTGATTTATTTTAAGTACATGGAAACATAAATGTATGATATATGCTAAAAGTAATTCCTAACATTTTATTATTAAGGACATTATCTGCAGTGCATAAACAGCCAGTATTTACTTATGGTTTTCACCCCCATCTTACCTAACATAATGATATAGTTTCTTGAATTTGATCCCACTCAATAATATGAATTTGTATGACTATGGAGCTGTTTTTTGGGAATAATTCTTACATCTACACTTCTGTAAAATGAAGCTGTCACTCTTGACTAGCTGAGCTCACCTGTACTGTTCCTGTTGTTTTGGGGAGACATCTTTAATTACTCCGTGATATAACTCTCATTTCCTCTCATCCACTGTTACCTGATCAGAATAATGTTCCCCAACATTTACTAGTAGAGAAGCATATGATTACCTCTGGAGAGAAATTCAAAGTACTTTAATTCAGAAATGTGAAAAATGCCAAAACACGAGTATGCTTGTTCATTTTGCAATTTGTTCCAAAGTTAGACTGTTTTAAATGCAAGGAAATCTGGATAGAGTGTATCTCACAATGAGTATACAGAAAAAAAAATTCCATTCAGACCAGTTCATAATGTTAACGGTTTTTATAAGTGCCTAACTTCAGAATACTACTTTATGTATTTCTTGATACAGAACATTGAATGTAAATATGTTGACCTGCATGGTCCCCTTGTTGGAGGAATAACTGTAACTGGATTTGTAATAAATGTCATTGGTACCAGCGTTGCCCTGGAGCCTTACAACCTTTGCTGTGTAATATAGTACAAAATATGATGTACAGCATACACCCCATTTACATTCCTACAGATATTATTTGGATACCACATTTCTTATTTTATGGTCCTTCACTATAATCTGGCAGGTGGACATTTTCACAGAGTCGTTTGCTTGTTTAATGTTTCCGAGTCATACGTCATTGAATCTTTACTCTGCATTCACATTAGCTTTACTTGTATAGCAGTGCAGATTTTCATGTGTTTCTTTTTATATTTGAATCTCATTTTGCAAAATAGGTTAAGGATATAATGACTTACAAGCTTATTTTTACAGAGGTAGTCTACCTCAGTCTGTATTACCATTACTAAACTACACAACTGCAGGTAATTCACTTAATGAGACTGAATTCCTTGTAATCCCCCAGAACAGGCACTATTGCCCACTGGAAAAATGTATTTAATGAATGTAAAAATAAATAAATATGCCTTTGCTGCATCTTCCTTTAGATGCAATCATATTTGATGATACAGAATGAACCTTTTAAGATGCGCTTGAAAATGCAATGCAAAAATCCAAAGAATCTGTTATGAAAATAACAACAAGGACCATTGTTCTTTGTTGTCACCAGTCAGTGACATAACAAGATGAAGAGAGCGACAGAGAAAGATAAGATGGCAAAGAATTTATAGCTGTGTAGAGTAGATGCATTGAACATATTTACACCTTCTAAATTATCTGAGACTTGCTTAAAATAATTACATGGGAAAACTCCTAGATCATCGAGTGCAGCCCGCTGAGTACCGTCAGTGCAAGCTATATATATGGTAGCAGGGCCATTTCCTCCAGCACAGCATATAGCATATTTACCATCTGAGTGTATAAATCTCAGTGAAATGTTATTTCATTTAAAAAAAATGAGGACAGAATATTATATTTATTTTTATTGACTTAGGCGGGTTAATTTGTAAATGTGCATTTTGTATGTTAATATTTGTGGATGTCTGAAAGAAGATGGACTCCCTCATGTTATTGTTTATGAAGGTAAAAGGCTATACCTACAACTAATAAAATTAAAACTATATCACTTAAACATTTCACTGTATAGATAGTAATAAAAGATCCTGTCATACTGTTATAATACTTCATTGGTAGAGCTTCTTTTTTGTTTCCCAGGTAGGAGACCACCAGTTCTACCAGCTCCTCTCCTCATTCAACGGGTCTATTGCATCTGCCTTAGTCTCATTTAGACTACTCCAGAACAATGTCTGCAGCCAGCTAGGAGACTGTGGACCCTGGCACACTGTCATTCTGTTGCTGTGCAGGGGTGATTTTACCACATTCCCCATCCCCCGTGTGTATGCTCAGTAACATTTCCAACAACAGGACATGAAACTGGCATAAGTACTCAATAGCCACTCACTACTGCAAGGGACTGATGTCATCATGACACCTCACCCTGTCTCATTAGCCCCTTTGCAGATGTTGTTGCACATTAATGTACTCTGTGAATGCACCCCTCCTCTCCTCTTCCATCAGAATGGGCACGCCTCTCGCCCCTGCAGCCACATCAGAGGCCAAAGCTACTAATTTGCCTTGAGTTGCCAGAGCCATAGTTAGGGCTTTATTCCTCTACACCACAACACCACCTCATACTGCTATCTTATGAGTTAAAGTACCTAAGTTATAGTACACTGGAACAGTATACTTGTTTCTTCCTGTAAAAGTGGTCAGCAGTGTACAGTCTGCCAAATTTTGAATAATTTCTTGTGTGAAACAAATTAACTGCTTCAGGGAACATGGAAGGCTTGCAAATATTTGTGTTTTTCACCCTTTTGTAATGTCATACATATAACTGAGTGCATCACTCACCCTTTTCCTCATTTACAGTAACCAAATTGTTGATGTGGTCATTTTTGTCTTGTTATCTACTTATTTCTGTCTCCCTTTCTTACCTCCACTACCTTGCTTAACACTCTGTCCAGTAAATTATTAGTCCTATTTTTGGTGGGCCAAAAATGTCCATGACTTTGATTACTGCACTTTCTTTGCAACTCAGAATGCTTCAAACTGGTTATGGCAGATTTAAGTCCCCCATGTCTATTACTATATTATTGTTATTTCTGTCATTTATTCAGGCCATTAAACTCCCATCTAGCTGCCGTGAAGTATCAAATTACTTTTAATTATTAAGTGGACTTAAATTTAACAATATTGCCCATTGAGTGAGAACTCATACTCAAATCACCTTGGAAACCATTACAAATGTTGTCATTTACAACCTACATAATACTTTAAATGATGTAACACATTTCATTAATTGATTAATTTTGTCTTCTGCAAAAAGACTAGAGTAAATCAGTTTTATGAACATTTTTTTCCATAAAATAAGTCCTAGACAATTCCTATCCTCAAAACTGTAAAGCACCTGGTGCAAAAATGGATTTGATGCTACATTTTATAAAATAAAAAAAATTACATTTAGTTTTTGTACTGTTGTAACTCCAGTTGTTTCAAGTTGCATTATATTTCTATTGCATCATATTTATTTCTAGTAAATAATATTAGTCTGCATCAGCTTTTAATTTTAAAAGCAGACTTGGTTCCAGTACTGATCAAAAAATGACATCACATCTCCCTTAAATGATATTGTGCAGCAAATATTTTCATTAATTTTAAAACTTCAGTATGGTTTCAGAGAAACCAGGCAAACAAATAGACATGTAAACAAACAATAATAACTTATAACCAGGATCAGTTTTCTGCCACAATGAAATAACAATGAACAACAAGAGGTTTTCACTGTATATGCTGGCAAAGTGTTTGACAAGTTTTAAACAGACTTGGTTTTCCTATTAAAGTTATGTATGGTTCAGACTATACTAGGTGTTCATTGAAGGTTGGGCATCGAGCTGGCACCTCGGCACCATAAAAATCTACTGCCAATCATTAGCGGACTGGAGTTCCGCTGTGGCGACCCCTAACTGGGAAAAGCCAATAGAAGAACAAACATGGTTCAGACTATACTTCCCTTTTTATTAATGCTCAGTTTTTAAATCCGTTTAGGATACTAAATGGTACAAGGCAAGGATGGTCTTTCTCACTCCAAATCATAATTGTTCAGTTAAACCATTGTTCATTAGAATTTCTAGTAATCCCAACACCAAAATTATATGGCTAGGAAACTTTCTGATAATCATCAACCCTTCTGAGAATGATATTTTACTATACCTTCAGAATATCAATAGTGAAATCCCAAACAGTAATAGAAGTAATAATAGAATCTACGGCTTCCAACTACCGGACAAACTTTTGCTTAGAAAAGTAAACTCTTTTTCCTTTCAGCAGCTCAGCCACAAAAATAACCTCCTCAATTGTTTCAAACATTAACATTTCATAAATGAGATGAAACACTTCATTGTTAAGAATAAAAAAGGCTTTCTATAATCTGCCTGCAAGAAATTAAATTTTAACCTTTTAGCTAGATACATATTATTAAAATTAATAGTTCTCCAAGACTTTTCTATTTTGAAATAGTTTAGTTTCACAATTTCTTGAAGAATGTTCAAAGTCAGTGAGCAAAACAATAGTCACATTTCTGTGGTGGGATAATAATTCATAAAAAGAGTTTTAAACAGATATCAGCCCTTAAGGAAAAAGGCAAACTCAAATTCTTAAGTCTCAGACTGTTTTTACTCTCTCAAAAATGGTAAAATCCTTCATGATTTCTAATCACATTAGTATTATGCAAGATAAATACTCTCTCTGTGTAATGATGCAACAACTGGTAGTATCTCTTAAGGATTCTTACCATTCATGGATAAATCATTTAGTATTCTTGTAAGACCTCACCTAATCCTGAACTTCTGGATTATTGAGGTTCAAGATTTAAAAATGACACAGTCAATGAGTTTTAGCAAAAACAATAACGCTAATTTACCAATAAATATCTCAGTGCTAAGTGTAATGACATTTGCTATAATTAAGGAGGCAGGCCTGTGCCACTTACTGATTTCTGTTACAACTCTGAAGAACTGTTTTAATCACAACAGATGCAGAGGTCTATACAATAACTCAATCAGCACAACAGTGTTCAAATAAGCAATTTAATTAGGTTAAACATGATATGGGGAAATAGAACCTAGTTTTGCCATGGTTTAGCAATCCTAAGGAAAATAAAAATATTGTTTGTCTTTTAGTGTATAACTCCATATCTAAGTATAATTATTACTCCACACATCAAAAACTACTGCCTTATGTAGCTTCACAGGGTAACTCTAAATCCTGATTGGTCACTTATCTGGTATAATGCTTAGCAATATATCCCATTCGCTAAGTTTATTGTTCAACAAGTTATGTTGTTACATTAAACCCTCAATAAATAGAAACTTGAGTTGCTTTTTATTGTATCATTGCTATAAAAACAACATGCCGAGCCAGTATGAACGTATAAATACTGCACAGGTGTAAAATGCAAATGCAAGATTGTTCACCCTGTCATTAACCAGATCATAGCCATTGGAGAAAACATCCATTTCCTGTTGGTACATTGTATCCTAAATGTTGAGGCCATCTTCACTTGGGAAGACAAAAAGTGCATGAAAGTTATATGCATTTAAAATATTAACTATCTGCATTTATGTTTATGTAAGTTGGGGCTCAACGCAGAAGAATAATTATCTATGAATATGTGCATGAGTGTAAATGAATAATGAAAGAATTACGTGCTAAATGAAGTCTGGATTATTTCATTATTGCAAGTGTATGTATGTTGGGAAGTCTGTTAATGCATAATACAATATATGAAAGTATATCTGCACCTTGGAGAAGTTTAAGGACTTGTCCTTGAATGAGTGATGTTTACTGTGACCAAGCCTGAGAACATTTGTGCCAATATAATCTGTATAAATTACTCGCACAACTAGCAGCAGCAGTATTTATTTATATGACATACAGAACTGTTTCTAAAATAAAAATGATAAAGTCAACTATCCCGAAAGCAGCCCTGTAAAATTGGTTCATACAGTTTTCCTAAATCTTTTTTTTTTTTCCCCTACATTGAGAGGACAGACACATGCCGTCCTGTTTCAAACACAAACAGGTAGGTCTGGATCTAGATGATACAAATATGCTTTAGTTTTCTAGTGAATGACCCGAAATCAGTATATTCCTAGGTATTCTGCATTCTTTGGTCATACGGTCGCTACTTGTTCCTTCTTGTGTATTGGAAAATAATAGTCTTTCAGCCAAACTCATCTGACAACAGCTACATTTGAAATGAGCTTCCCTGCAAAGCATAAATATTAAAAATCTCCCCTTGTAAATGAGCTGTGCATGACTGCAATCGCTATTGCTAATTTTAATATTATGGTCGCTAAAAGTGAAAACTCATGGTGTTAACAAATTATCACCCATACAAATAATGCATCTAGGCATTAAGAATAACAATTCCAATTATAGGGTATGCTTTCTGTCTTTCAGAGTAATAGTTATCTAGAAATACAAAGTATCAATACGTGATTGAAGATATTAAGCCAGTCATCACATGTGATTGTGACATTTCTCATATCTTCATTAAGCATCTGGGGCTGATGCATACTTATCACATATTTGAGTGCCTGATGTTTCCTCCTTTATGTTCTCTTCAAATAAGTGATCATACTTTTATTTTTTTGCTATTGTCATACCTCAAGAGTCCCACCCTACTGTTGATCTGTAAAGTTTGGCAGTAGTTATTGTTACATCCTTAATGTAAGAACACAGGAAATTCTGAACAAAGCAGAAGGGAGGTTTTCTTACAGAGTTTACTTCTTGTCATGTAGAAGGCAGTAGCACTGACAAAAGTGGGAAGTAGTAGTGAAGCTACAGTCATTGGACACATGACAGTGATCCCTAGCATACTGTCTGAACTTTTACATACACAGAAAGGAAAGCGATCTGTGAAGCTTGTTCTGGAGAAATCTGACATCTAAGTCAATATTTCCTTCTAGTGTAACCAATTTTCTATTAGACATGGTGCTGTGAAGTTTATGAAAACAAACACAGGGAGCAAGGGTGGGGAAATGGACTGCTGCCAAGTCACTGTTGCACTTCTCCTTTGCTACATCATCCTACATGACGAGAAAGGAGAGGGACCATAAAGCCTAGATTCTGAAATGAGTAAACCATTTGCTATATCTGTCTGACCTCACTTCACAGCTTTTGCTAATGAGCAGTTTTTTTATGACTGCCAAGTCTTTGCAAAACCTAGTTACTGGTGGTAATTTACATCTCGCTGACCTTGACAAGCAATTAAAACAGAAAAAATGGACACAGTATTGCAGTTTCACAAAAATCAGCTCACTGTTTATGTATTCATTCATTCATTCATTCATTAACTTGTTTAAGCCACATTTAACAAGGTCTACTCACACCTGATGGCTCTTATTATTCCTTGTCTGTCAGTCTGACATAGAGGGGCAGACATCTTAGGTGCCTCCAACCCACACCCTCAATGTGTGCAATGGTATTAAGTCACCATGCTTTTTTCATCAAAGTACTAATAATATAAAATTATCTTAACTTTAATTGAATACATATGTCAACTGAACTGGTAATGTTTCTTGCCTCCTACTACACATGACTGTACAAAGGGCTTTATTCAGTTTATCTATCTGTCTAGCTATTTTATTTAGTCCTACTAATCAAGGCCTATGTTCAAGATAGCCATACCAGCTGGAGTTTATTTGCTCAGGACACTAACAAATACATTTTAATTCAACAAAGTATCAATAAAGCATCTCTATTTGTTATGTGAGAGTAAAAAAAAGTATAACACATGCTTCCTTTTTCTGGAATGCCATTGTTTGAAAAAATACAAGATGTTTCTGTTTTAAACAGTTAAGTAGTGTCACAATGAATAACAATGCGCAGAGCATATAAAAAAGAGAATATTTTTCAAAAAAATAGCTTAAGAAGGTAGTCTCCGATCATAATCAATGAAATAAGGCTGATTCAATGTGCTGCATAAAAAATGAATAACATAATTATTAGACATTTATGGATATAGGACATTGTAGAAGGAACAATGCAAAAAAAAAATTAACACCTCAATTTTTTTCTGATGTAAGATACGGTATTGCATAATGCTGTATTGACATAATATTTTTTTTTTCTTTAAAACAGAAATTAAGTTTCATTATTTTTTCTAGGGTGTGTTGTGTGATGTTCTACATCCACCTGAGACCACAAACTCAGACACACTTTTAACCTCTACTCTGAAGCCCAGCACCTCCCTTACGTTGCATTGCAGTGTGAGTAAAAAAAAAAAACATGAATCTAAGCACCTGCTCTGGGAATACAACCTATATTCTAGTCTTCTCATCTGTCCTGCATCAAGGGAGATCATGCATCCTCTTCAGTTGTTGAACATATCTGGGGCTTTTCAAAGTATACAGTCTTTTAGATCATCTCAACATAGCTAACATATGGAAGCTAACAGCTTTTCCTCACATTTCAGCTAAATACCATTCTGTACTTCTATGTTGTTGCTGTCCAGTGCAACTGGGGAGGTCATTAAGGTCCAGGGTACGGATCAGTTTGTGACTTTACTTCATGTTTATTTTCCATTGCATCTGAAAAAGCATTCTATGGAAAGATTCAAAACTGGAAGGCATACTGGATCTGTATTTGGCTTTGAAGTGCTGTAGTAACAGACAATTATTAAGTCCTCATGTTTTCTTTGTGCAAATGAGTAACGTAATAGCATTTAACACAATTTTTGACCACTTTAGTATCTATATTTCTGCTGTAGCAACTTTGTGGGAGGAAACAGAATAAATTTTGCATCCAGTTATGGGTCTATATTAATTTGTCAAAAACTACTGCCAAAGAACAGCCATTCATCGAACATAAACCAGCGAAGAGCTGTTCACTTCAGCAAACATTTTTCTAAGGAAAGGGAATTAGTTGGCCAGCATTAGAAAATTTGCACTTTTCCCCACTGTAGTGTGATCTCGGAGTTGGTATATTTAAGTAGGGGGGTGTGGGCTGTGGTGGGCGTAGCCCTCCACCTTGGTGGGTTTGATATAATGTGGTTTGTGTTACAGTCGATGTGGGGGACAAGTAATTCCCTTCCCTTAGAAAAACGTTTACTAAAGTGAATGGTCAATGAATGGCTGTTCACTGATTTGTGTTCGATGAACGGCTATTTGCTGAAATTAGTTTTCGATGAATTAATACAAACCTGCCAATTATATAAGAATACATTTAGTTAAAAAGAGACTGAAAACATCGGACAATTAGCAGACCATGAATAGGCTGGCAAAAGGCTCAGGAAATTTGGCAAAGAGCTTCACTGCTAAAAAAAAGTGCAGAGCAATACATTAGCGAATGGACATTTAAGATAGGGGTAGGGGGCATACAAATACTGGATGGCTTGTATGATTATTTGCTTGTAGAAAGAAGATGAAAAGCAGGGGTTGTACAATTGTCATAAAAAACTTGAGATGCACTGCACAATGCAGGAAATCAGAGAAGAAATTTGGTGACATAATGCTTGCAGTATTGCAGTGTACATGTCATGAGGAATACATTCCTGTTGGACATGTTACAAGGAAACATGATCAAGATACACTGGCTAAAGAAGAAGAAAGAATATGAAAGACTAACTAGAAGTAAATTCTTTGCACTCATAAAAATGATGTGCAAGATGACATGTTCCTTACATTCTAGCTGCTTCTGGCTGCATTAACATGCACTGCACAGGAAAAAGACAGTAATGAAAGTGTCACAGGAGGAATTCACAGGGGAGATGAGAAAACATTCTTTCATAGGAAGGACGGTGGATAGAAGAGCACACACTGCTGAAGGCCTTAAAAGGGAATGAGCCATATCCACTGGTAATTTTAGAGTAGGCTTTGTGTGTCTGTTTGCACATGTGCAGATCTTTATCTCCATCAGCATGCATGTTCATGTCTCTGAAGCTACAAACAATCAACCTCACAGAGTTTTTAATTTTGTGCCTTAAAAGGAAGGCGACAGACACTTTTATGTCTATTTTCTCCATCAGCATTTCACTTTTCTATTATGCTTTGAAGCAGATGCAAGAAACAGATTATCTGGTAGCTATTACTGGACCAATATGGGCATAAAAGAAAATTAGTAGACTTTTTTGGAGTATGTGGCCCTTCATTAATTGTGAATTATTCCTTTTCTATAGCATCTCTGTTCCTTTGAATAAGACAGAATGGCAAAGAATCATCTTTTTTAACTGCATCACGTAAAACTCTACTGCCAATCATTAGCGGACCGGAGTTCTGCTGTGGCGACCCCTAACCGGGAAAAGCCGAAAGACACAACAACAACAAAAACAACATAGCATACTTCTCAACTCCTATGATATAGGAACAGCATTATTATTGTTGCCTTTCTCCGCATAGATTTACTGCTTCTGTTTTAAATGATAGACTTATTTATGGTACAGATACTGCTAAATAACTGATATACATATCTGTGCTCAGATTCCTCATCACTAACTGTATACATTCCCATATTTAAAGACATTCTAGTGTTCTGATATATAAAGTGCTTTCTTTTTAACCCTCTGTTATAGTTTATAAAAGCCAGTGCTGTGATTTTTAATGCTCAGCGAATGAGAAATATGCTTGTTGATCTAATGCAAAACATAACATCTAACATTTCTTCTGTTATTTATTTACATTCTGCTAACAAGGCAGATGGAAAGGACCATGTGTCCTTTTCCTCCAAGTAAGAAAAGCTCATGCTTATTGCAGATGTAGGGCATCTGTCCAGAACACTAGGACACAAAGGAATTTCCCACATCCTTTGCTACTAGGAAAAAGGCAAAATGTGTTATTTTACTAGTAATATTATTATTAGCCACAGCATACTGCAACTATGAGAAAGTTTCTTCACTTCAATCTCCTTCATCCTAGCATATTAAGAATTCTGAAGCTAGTTATTAACGCTCAGTAATTACAGTTTATATCAAAACAGGATTTTGATACTTTGTTACATTTGAATGCCTATGTAAAATGGTAAAATAAATCACTTTTATTTTTTCACAAATTACTATCACAGAGATATAGTTCTACAAATGAAGTTTTACATTAAAGACTCTTGACAGCATTCAAGTTCAGAATGGAAAATGATGGAATTGTACAGGTTAGCATACGTGTAGAAATGCAAACTTATGCTCATGGTAGGCAAACACAGACTAAATAATTGAAACATCACTTCTGTTTGCTGTTTCCCTCAGTCAGCATACAGTAAAGTAGTTTATTATACTTATCATACAAAAAAGGTAGCATCATTCAGTACTTTTGACTCTGCTTCCACTCTACAAGCATTACATATTTTGGTTCTCATAGATTTATCAAGCATGTCCATAAATATTATACCAACCAAAAAAAATAAATAAATAAAAACTGAAGACCACAGACGAAGAATCCACTTATAGCACTCAATTTATTGTACCTCTAGCGCTTCGGCAAACGCCTTCAAGGAGTATCTAGAGGTACAATAAATTGAGTGCTATAAGTGGATTCTTCGTATGTGGTCTTCAATGTCCATAAATACTGACTGAATTTTCCTGCTCTAATACTGCAGACTGGTTCCCTTCTGACAATGGAGAATTTAAGGTGAATTGGCATGCAGCTATGTCATGACATACGTTTTTCCTTTTGAACTTTGAAACAAACAAAGAATAGTTTTTTTTTTTTTTTTTTTTTTTTTGCATGATCTAGGCCAGTGAATTTCAAGAATAACAAAGGCTGCAAAAACTCTAGGCATCAATATCAACTTGATATGCACACTGTGTGTGGATCTTACTATAATTTGTTATGGCTCCATCATCAGCATTTACTTAAATCTAACTATCATCTGTCTATTACATGAGACTGAAGAATGTTAACAAAAAGACAAATTATTGAAGAATATTTTCCCAAGTTTTGGTAAAATGAAACTGCAAACAGAAGCGGTTAAGTCCCATGGCTATCCTTACCTCAGTGGTTGACAATATCTATGTATTTAAACAAATGTAATGAGTAATGACTTGCTCTGTGAAGATTTTACAGAGCATAACTTATAAAGCCATAGTGGTTAAGGAACTCTACACAGTGGGCACAAGCTGTGAGAAAACTTACACCATAAAAACAGTTGAATGTACCACCATGAACAAAACACAAATTCCACATAAAAACTCAGAATGCAACAATGCCAATAAAATAGCAAGCAGGACAAGCGCTTTCAGCCTTAGCCTTCTTCAGATCCTGTTTACTGGGCCTAAGACTTCTTCTTCTTTCGGCTTTTCCCAGTTAGGGGTCGCCACAGCGGAACTCCGGTCCGCTAATAATTGGCAGTAGATTTTTACGTACCGACTTGCCAGACCTAAGACTAAATGTTTAAAAACTTGGATAGACCAACTATGGTCTTTTGAAAACCATTGCATCACTTCCTCATGCAATAGTTGTTACTCAAAAGAACCACGCCTTCAGTTTACATCACTTCCTCACAGTAGCTGTCATTCATATGAAGCATTCCCCATGGTAGTTGTCACTCAAATGAACACTCCCTTAGTTTGGGCCAATAATGTTGAAGCTGCTGCTATTTCTTCCCATTCAGACCACATTCATTCAGAATTGGTTTCAACGGTACAATTCCATTCAAGCCTGGAGGGCAATATGCCCTAAGGTCTATTATCCATTTGGGTTCTTCTACCTTCATGCTGTTCTGCAAGTCACCTCCTCTCGATGTTTCTTTTACAATAGAGATGACCATAAACTTGAATAAGTGGGTGTTATTAAGCTTCACATGTGAATAGAGGGCATTTGTATCTACTTTATTCCTTATGTCCTTTTATCATTCTGTTTGTTTTGCCTATATAATAGGCTGCGCAAAAAGAGCATGTAGCGATACAGATTACATTTTTGGTGGTACAAGTAGCCCGACTTTGTAACCTATAGCATTTTCCAGTTTTCAGATGTTTGAAAATGTTGCTTGTATAAATCAAATGATAAGCCTTACAGCAGCCACATTTCCAAGTGCCTCTATGTGTACATACGATATTACTTGCTCCTTTATTCATGTCGTCCTTATGGCATAATAGCCTCTTCAGGTTCTTCTTATTTCTGAAAGCAAAGCTGGGATTATCACCAACGATTTCTTTTATTTTGCCATCAGATGTCAATACTGGCCAATACTTTTTAACGACATCACATATCATCTTGTTGTCAGTAATGTAAGTTAGAGTGCATCTTACTTTATTTACAGTTGGTACTATTTAACTTGTTTGCTCAAAACCTGGATACTTGGGATAGTAGGGTCTCTCTTTGGTAGATCTCAGCTCACTTGCTCTCATAGCATTCATCCTAATGGCTTTTTCAGTATAACCTCTCTCCTTGAAGTTTTTTAATAGTCCCTTATGCTCCTTCAGGTCTATCCAAGTTTTTAAATATTTGCTCTTAGGCCTGGTAAACAGGATCTGAAGAAGGCTAAGGCTGAACGTGCTTTTCCTGCTTGCCTGTTTTATTGGCATTGTTGCATTATAAGTTTTTATGTGGAATTTGTATTCTGTTCATGGTGGTACGTTCAACTCTTTGTTTTTAAGTTACTCTAGATTTGGACTACCTTCGGTGGTGTGACTTTCTTTTTCTTGAACCATAAAAAGGGAGGTAAGGAACACTCTATGAAAAGAGCAGCAGAATTATTAAACATAACAAAAAGGATCACAAAAGTGCTGTTTCACAACATAGTGCTGATTGCAGAAGAATGCATGGACCAGACTGTCTCTGCAGCATTCCTTTTGGCAAAGTGTTTTTTTTTTTTTTTATTTTGCACCCTACAGCTGGTCATCAGTTAGCACCAGTACCTCTCTTCGTCCTCTGTCTCTTTGGGGTTCTCCTAACTCTCTAATTGCCCCAGTCTTACTTGGACCTATGCTCAGGGGCAGGAGGCAGACGTATCCCACTGCAGCAACATATTACTGCTGGTGGGTTCTATTCGGTCATAACTTTAACGTTTTCCTGCACATTCACCATCTCATGATTGAGTGTGCACTGGGGAGATGCTGGTATATCATCCCAGTTTCCCACCTTCCTATGTCTTGCACCCTTCCCATCTAAGGGCAATGCTTCCTCCACTTCCCTGGTCTCCATCAAAGATTGAATGTGAGGAGTGCACAGGCAAGCAACTTATTCCCCAGGGATGGTCACATCCATCTCTTCCCTCCCACTACTTCAGATTCCTGAGCTGTTAATCAAACCAGGGCCACCTGGCCATAATCTGGGCTTTATACTTCCATGACATGGAAATGGCTGTTCTGCTTGGCAAAGAATAACTTTGGATGAGTAGCCTGGAAAGCTTCAGTGAAATCACAAAAGAAATTAGGATTTCAAGTAAATATTTGGTGGCCCCATGGCCTACATCGTTGCCACAGCTGGTGGCAGCAGATAATCACTAATGAAGCATTCAAGAACAGGTTCAGCTCCTTACAGGAAATGGTGGAACTGTGAATGTCACATGAGTAACGCACGTTTACTGACCTGACATATGAGAGTATGGCATTGAGGATGATACCCCCATTAAATGATAATGTACCCCAAATAACCTATGCAGAAAACAGAGAAACTGCCTGTTGATATAAAGCGATGTATAAAGTACAACACTGACAGATCAACAGAATACCCAGCGTTCATGATAAAAATACAACATATTTTTGCAGAGTCTATAAGGTAATGCTGTCTGCAGATTTATAAATCATCTAGATTTTTCTACATCTTGCACAATCAATCAGCATAATCTTCTTTCAGTCATTGTTAAAGTATTACTGTATATTGTTATGGTGCATAAATGCTTACTTAAGATAAATCTCCACTCCTTCCTGTATCATATTTCAGTATGAACAACTTACAGTTGTCTCATATCTCGTATCTACTAAAAGCATGAAGCCCGCCTTTCCAATTATTTCCCTGTGGCTCACTTTCCAAGCACCACAATGACATCTGTTTGATGTGGAGTGTTGCCAGTGCCAGTAATGGCTTTGCACTAGAGGTCCCAAATTCTTCCTGGGATGCATAGAATGTCATTGAAATTCTTAAACTTAGTAAGTGATATCCCTGGAAGTTCATAACTAACACTAAAATAAGTTATTTTTTTAAGACACTGCTGATGCATTCTTACTAGTCCAATGACAGTCCTCTGAAGTAAGTTATTTTTATTACAACACTTAATGTATTCTTATTAGTCCAGTGGTGGTCCATTGAAATACTCTTGTTTTTATCAGGACACTGCTAATATACTCTCATTAATCCAGTGATAGTCCACTGAAATTATTTACTTTTATTACGTCACCTCTAATGTAAATGCAGTCTTATTAGTCCAATGACAGTCCACTGAAATAAGTCTGATTTTATGGGTCTATATAAAATCAACGAAAATTCATTACATCAAATACCAAAACAGTGACATGTATTACTCGAACCGCGAAAATACCGAACACACTAAACCACGAAATTTATAATATTGAATGTTCATAGTCGGTAAACCCCACCACCCGCTACAAACTACCAACCCAAACAAAATAAATAAACCACATACATACACTAACCAAACCCTACTCCTAACCCTAAAGTAAAGCACCAAAACTCAACTTCTAACTCTACACTAAACCCCACATACACATCTATCTATGCACTATCCTTAACCCCTCCCTAACCCTAAGGTCCGTAACTACCGCACACTTCCACTACGGAGATATACCCAAACAAAATAAATAATACACACAAATACATTTAACAAAACCCTACTTCTAACACTACATTAAATCTTACACACATTACCTATCTATACACGTACCTTAACCTGCACCCTAACCCTAAGGTCCGTAATTATCGCACACTTACCTTACTAATGATTGGCAGTAGAGTTTTACGTGCTGGCTTGCCAGGCCTAACGCACAACCTTCAACGAAGGAACGCCCATTTACGCATGTCGTCACACAGTAGATGCTCTGAGAATCGAACGGCAACGACACTACTAATGTATTGTTATTAGTTCAGTGAAAATCCACTGAAATTATTTGTTTTTATTATGACGCAGCTAATGCAGTCTTATAAATCCAATGACAGTCCATTGAAATAAGTTGTTTGTAGCATGGCACTGCTAACACTTACTTCTACCAGTAAATATGGATTGTTCAAACTTAATAATTCACTGGCTTGTGATGCAACAAGCATAATGAAAAAAAGTAATCTTTTAAGGAAAACAATGGCTGAATAAAAAAGTTTTCCCTGCTCATGTCTGTTTTTGTGGAATTTAAACTTTGATACTCTCACTTATTTCTCTAAAACATGCATTAATGAACAGAAGTGGAGACCTTATCTGGTCTTTCTATACCAAGGTAGTAAAGAACGGGTGAGGGTGATATTTTTTGTTTTTTTTCTGAACAGACGTTTTGTTGTCTTATTATTATATTTTTGCATTTCTTGTGTTAGATATCAATGCAGTACCAAGCAGTGATTATTGACCTAGTATTTCTTATTAGGCCCTTACCGATCTATTGGCCTCAGAGTGAATTATCAACCCATAATATTGGACTGTTTTGATTCAGGCAGCCATGCATGTTGAGTCTGATGCATGGTTTGGCTATGCATAGCACCTTGACAGTGACATTACTAAATCCTGGACCTCCCTTATCAAATGCGTCTCATTTGGAATTAAACAGTGAATTATTTTACACAATTTGGAATTACATAGTTTAGGTCAAGTAATCAAACATGACTTACAAATGTAATCAATTAAATAAATACGTAGTTCTCAGGGAAATTTATCAAACTGTAAAATCCATTGTACATAATTATTCATATTTGCCACCTTACAGATCCTGTAGCAGGAGAAAGTGGATGTAATGTTAAAATCCATTGTAAGGCGCAATGCATATGAAACATGTAAAAAATATGGAAACATTTTCCCTTACAACTTGTCCTAGAAAGAACCTTGCAGCATGATGTCACTATTTGCAATTCAAGAATATGCTAGCTGGAAAGGAAAACCCTCATTACTGTCAAATTTGCATGTTTCCTGAATCACAGTTACTCACAAGATAAGCAGATCATGGTAGTAACCTGCTGCCTGTGTAGGCAGTGGACTCACCCTTCACACACACACACACACACACACACACACACACACACACACACACACACACACACACACACACACACACACACACACACACACACACACACACATACACACACACATACACACACACACACACACACACACACATACACACACACACACACACACACACACACACACACACACACACACACACACACACACACACACCATGGTACCTGCATATTTCCCTACCCTCCTATGGTTCTCTCCACCCCTATAACACTTTAGCACCATTACAGCATGTATGTATTAGGCCCTTGGGTCTACAAGATCCCCCCCAACCCAATAACCGTTACACTGTCAGTGCTGCTACAGCACTTAAAGAGTCATCCTTGGTGGTCTAGTGGTTTCCCCACCCCCTATCAAACTTATGAAATGTGTACCATTATGTCACTAATCCCTGGTGTTCAGTCACCCTCCCCACCCTTGATCTGTGTTGTAATGTTGATGCCATCACGGCACTTAAAGCATCTTCTGGTGTCCTTTGTAATCAATATTGCTGCCATCACAGCACTTAAAGCATTCACTGTCGTTAATGTATCCCCTCACCCCTATCAACCTTATGAAAAGTGTGACATTACGGCACTTATCCCTGGTGTCCCAGTTGCCCTACCAACCCTTGATCTGTGTTGTAATGTTGATGCTATCAGGGCACTTAAAGCATCCTCTGGTGTCCTTTGTAACCAATATTGCTGCCATCACAGCACTTAAAGCATTCATTGTTGTCTAATGTATCCCCTCACCCCTTCTAAGTGTAGTAAAGTTGAAATCAGTACTGCACTTTGGACACTTCACCCTGCTGTCTAGCATATCCCCTCACCTCCCCAGTCCCTGTAGTAATGTTGCTACCAGTACACAACTGTATTCCTCAACCCTCCCAGTCCCCATAGTAACGTTGGTGCCAGTATGGGACATTGAACCTTCTCTCTGGTATCTGGTGTTTCCTCCAAACCCCTGATCCCCATTTTGAGGTCAGTGCCATTATGGCACTTTTAAAGGAAGCTAGTGGCTTCCATCATCATTACCATGTTCACATTTAGTGTCTGAATATGGCCATTACCCTAACTTGCTGGGATGGTGGGGATGGCCATGCTGATTGACATGGCCAGTCACTATACTGAATGGTTTCCTGGGGTGTTCCATATATAGAGCACATGTCTCATTAGCATAAAGCATGGCTGCAGGACCAACCCTTTGAGATGCGGCATATGCTGAATACCAAAAAGGTAACATGTACACAGCCATGCACTCATTGCAGTACTTTTAAGAATTCAACTTTGTCTATTAACTAAAATGAACCTCCTGACACAAAGGGAGAAAAAATGTAACAAGATCTGTGTGCTCTTATCAACTTCACATTTTTAAAAGAGTAGATCAGTTACATAGAAGCACACATTTCTCATCCTTAGAAAATATCTAACTGAGATAATATAAGCAGTCTGTTGATAATAAGCTGCTAAAGAAAGGGCTAATTTTTCCAGTTTCATGTGACAGATGACACAGTAATCAATAACTGGAGGAACTGTGAAAAACATGAGTTGCTGTGGGTCAAGACCATTCCACAGTATGTGTGGAAAGAAGAGCATATGTGTTGAGTGCTGAAGAAAAGGTTTGGCTAAACAAAATAATCACAACTATATCTAGAAAGACAAAGCAGATTGTTATTTATATACTTAGTTAATTTATGTATTTTGATGACTAGACATATTCTACGAATCTGATGGTAGACTATTTTAGGATATTTAATCTACTATTTTTGAGGAGGATTTGCACAGAATACCAGGCAAATTTCAACTAAATTTCTTTCTGTAGCTGCCACTGGATTTTTAACACAGACTTGAACTATAAATAATTCAGACAGGTGGGCCATCAGTTTAATGTATTAGAAATATAACTGCACCTCAGAAATGCACCATCTCCATCTAGTGCACTGCAAACACAATAACAGTACCGCCTTAAATTACCGGTGTTTATGCATGCAGCAATGTTACTGCAGCTCATTTAAACAGGATTAAAGGAGAGTGAACCTCCCTTCTAATAAGCATCAATGGCATCAGCAGTATTCAACGGGATTAAAGGAATTGTAGTAGCATGTCCCCATTAATTAACAGAACATTTCAGTCCTACTGCAGAATTAATGGGTTTAGGGAACTCCATGGCAGGAATACAGGCAATGGGTCTTCCACAACAGGAAAAAGGAATAGGAACGCAGGATCGTAGGAAGCTACTAGGCTATTGGCCTTGAGGCCCTTACAAGTATAGCCAAGAATTTAGCCCATGTACCAACAAGTCAGCACCCTATGCCACTGTCCAGCAGGGACATATGTGGAATCCCACAGGTTTATTTTCTATTCCCCATCCAGTTATCCAGGCTGCGCTTAAAAAGGTTTAATGAGGTACTCTGCTTTACATGGAGAGGGAGTATATTCCACAAAAGGGGGAGTCTTGTGAACACAAATATGTCCTGTCAACAACTCCTACTGATGTCACAGACCAGGCTGAGGTCTCACTTGTGAGTTACTTGAGTGGAGCTTGACTTGCAGATATGCGGCAGTCCCATCAGGGTGGGGTTTGTATGCCAGACAGAGGTCACCTCTGAGGAGTCTGTATGAGACTGAGTAGAGGGACAGGGCTTTTAGCCTATCTGTGTAGGGTAGACGTTTGAGGCCCTGGATTCTCCTGGTGAGGAATCTCTGTGGTCTCTCCAGTTACTGCATGTGCTTTGTGGGGTACATGCCGAAAGGGGCATTGTACTCAATAATCAGTCTTATAAGGGAAGAATACAGGGATATTATGACCACCTTGTCCCTGGATGAGATGAGCCATGTAGAAAGCTTTCCATACAATGGAGGGAATATGGTGGTCTAAAGTCAATTTGCTATCAACCTGGGTTCCAAGTCCCTCAAAACTGATTGTGTGCTTAGTGCCTTATTATCAATGTGATCATTTGTGGGGACATCATTCTACCAAAAAGGGACGATGATAAATTTTTTGGCATTCAATTTGAGGCCATGTTTCTGGCACAAGTCATTTGTTTGGGTGAGACCCTCTTGGAGGATGTCCACATCACTAGAAAAATTGATGACAGCACCCAGCTTGCAGTCAAATGTAAACTTGGTTAGCCATAGCCCAATAGATTGAGAAATATATCCCAAACAGCAGAGGGCCCAAAACCAATCCCTGGGGTACACCGCTTGTTACTGGTCTTCTACTTGAGGTGGCTTCCCCTATTTTGACTAGGTGGGTACTATAAGTGAGCCAGCTTGCTACCCATCTGGTAACATATGGATTGATGCCTAGATGAGAGGGTTTATCTATTACCCCTGAGTGGGGAATAGTATTGAAGTCCTTGGCCAGGTCAGGGTAGGTGGTGTGCAGCATCTTCCCTTTGTCTATGGCCTTGGTAACTGTTTCAAAGAAGTCAAGCAAATTTAACAGACATGACCTCCCCTTGACAAAATCAAACTGTGTGAGATCAAGTGTCTGGAGGTTTGCAATGTCCTCGTTAATGAGGTCCATGATAATCTGCTCCATGGCCTTGCAGATCAGACTAGTTAGGCTGATGGGTCTATAATTTCCTGGATCAGTGGACACTCCACGTTTGTGCAAAGGATGACAGCAGCTGTCCACCACTCAGCTGGGATAAAGCCAGTACTCAGGCTTTGGTTGAATAGGATGCCTAATGGTGCTGCAAGTTCCTGCCTGAGTTCATGCAGAATGCAGCCTGGGATGTTATCGGGTCCCATGGAGGCTTTATTTTTTGCCTTTGAGAAGGCAGTGATGACTTGATCCCTAGAGATTAGGGGAGGGGGCAGGTAATGGGGATGTCCTGTTTTATTGATGGGGGGACAGAGGAGTGAAGTTTTCACTGAACCTTTCTGACAGCAGGTTGGCTATTTCTACCGGGTTTGTGTATGTGGTGTCCCTGACCACCAGTTATGAGCAGATCTGGGTGCTTCCCTTGAGACTGCGGACATATGTGAAGAAAGCCTTATGATGGTCTTTAGTAGATTTGGCCAGTTTGGACTCAAAGTTTGCTTTGGAGGATTTCACTTGTGATCTTATTTTGCTTGTTCAAGCTAAGGAGAGATTGCATCCAGTTAGCCACCTGCTCTTCCTGGTCCTGGACAGCAATTTTTCTCCTTTTATTATAGAGTTTATTTATTGTTCA
The DNA here is from genome assembly GCF_019279795.1 of Protopterus annectens. NCBI lineage: Eukaryota > Metazoa > Chordata > Ceratodontiformes > Protopteridae > Protopterus > Protopterus annectens. The sequence continues at coordinate 788,489,793 of NC_056734.1, forward strand.
TGCCACCAGACAGCCTTGGGTCTGCCTTGAGGAGGAGGATTTTGTTTTGTCTGGTGTTCCTGATTCCATGCAGCTACATAAATGTTCATATAGTACTTTGGTGTAAGTTTGGACATATGTGCCAGTTTCTGTGGAGGGGGAGGGGGCTGTGAAGCTGCTGTTTATACCTTCCCTCAGGTGGTTGTAATCAGCTTTGGAGAAGTTTTTTTTTGTTTGGGCCTAGTCGGGGGGGGGGGGGTCAGGGGAGATGGTGACTTTGAAAGTGACTGCTTAGTGATCAGATCTTACCAGGGATGATGACACTTTAGGGATGCTGCAGTGGTTACTCATGGTGGGTAATACCAAGTCCAAGATATTTTCACCTCTTGTGGGGTTGCCAATCAACTGGTCCACAGCATTTGCACTGACAAAATCAAGGAATCGCTGGGCATTTGTGTTTTGGCATGAATATTTCTTCCAGTCTATAGTTGGATAGTTAAAGTCACCCAGGATCAGGGTAAAGGGTTGAATTTTGATAGATTTGAAGAGGTCCAGATAGGTGGAGTGGGCATCTTGAGTCAGAGTTGGAGGCCTGTAGGTAGCTACGATTTAAATACGGATCTTGTCAATTGTTAACTGCACCTGGAGTACTTCCTGTGCATCATACTGTCTGACCAGCCTAGAGGTGTATATGTCTTTTATATGGGTTCACTTCTAAATCCCTACTCTCAAAATCTCGAAATTCAAAATACTAAAACCAAAATCCCTAAAGCTCAAAATCTCTAAAACTCAAAATACTGAAACTCAAAATATCGAAAAAAACAGTACAGCAACACTACCTATACTGCAGCAGAACCACATACAAAAACATATTACACTTTAAGTATAGGCAGGGGGGCTGTGCCCCCCCCCACATACACACATACACACACACACACACACACACACACACACACACACACTGCTACTTAAATATATCAACTCCGAAATTGCACTTCGGTGTAGTGAAGTGCAGTCCTGGAGTTGATATATTTAAGTAGCAGGGGGTGTGGGGGTGCAGGGGGGCATGTCCCCCTGCAATATGGTTTGTGTTTTATTTGTTTCAGTATGTACTTGTGGTAGAATATGGTAAGAGTTGGTATCATGTGTGTTTTCAGTATTTTGAGTTTCAGTATCATGAGTTTTAGAGATTTTGAGCTTTGGGGATTTTGGTTTCAGTATTTCGAATTTCGAGATTTTGAGAGTAGGTTTTTAGAAGTGAACCCTTTTTATATATATTGAAACTCCACCTCCTTTTGTTTTGCTGCCCACAGCCTTGGGTCTGAATGAATGATAGGATGAGTAACCTGGTATGGCTAGGATGCCCTCCACAGCTTTGATCCAGGTTACTGTGACTGCACAAATGTCAGCTTCTTCCAGGGTTAAGAATCCTTGCAATGAGTGCACCATGTTTAGACTCCTAGAGTTCAGTAGCATGACCTTTAATTTATGTTTAGATTAAATTTTCATGTTGGTAGTTTTGAGCTCATGGCATTGCCTAAAAAGGCACTATGGGGGAGGCAAGAGCCTTTGCCAGGAGCCTGAAGCCCAAGGGAGACAGATGCAGGCCATCTCTGGCAAAGCATTATGGCTTATCAATCATGTCATCCCAGGGTGTCATGTACTGGATTCCCTTTAAATGACACCAGAAACTAAGCCAGTTGTTAAAGTCAATCATTTTCTGTTTGTATTGATGGTAGAATGCTGCTTAAGGCTAGGGACATACCTGCCTGAGGCACATGCTCAGTGAGCTCGATCGTGTCTCTCTTCATATAGTCCAGGGAGGTACGTCTCATGTCATTCCCTCCAACATGGACTGTGACAGAATCATAACAGTACCTGCTGAGAGACTTAAGTGCATTGGTGATATGGTGGATTCTGGCACCTGACAAACAGCTAAGGGTGATTTTCTCCTTATCCAGCCTGGTGAGGGGCACATCTGTGTGTCTCACAATGGAGTCTCCTATGACTAATATGTTGGGTTAATGTTTATGCCATAGTGGCTGTGAGACACAGGTGTGTGGACTATGTGTGGTGGGTGGTGTGGTGGGCAGTGGAGTATGCATGCGTTTATGCCTCGGTGGTCTCTTTTGTTTGGGTATGCTTTTGTTGATGGCCTCTGCATATGTGGTAGGGTGTTATATAGGTGTGGGTGGTGTTTGAAGTGCAGTGTTCGTGTTGCCAACCTTCTCAGTGACAGATATACTGGTTTGTGGGGGACAGAGCAATGACACTAGGTGCTTGATGTATTTGCATCTCTCACAAATTGTGTTCCTCGGTGGTAGTAGTTGAGGGTTGTCCATGTATGAGGTAGTTGTTACAGTATCTCAGGATGCCCATATTGACCAGGAATCATGGAAGTCTGTCCCTCCACCAACACATACTGTCATGATAAATATCTTTTGCTAGGTCACAAGCAAAAGAGAACAAGCCTTCTTTGTCTCTAAGTCCAATGCAACTGATTGAATGCAACAAGAATAAAGGATTTAGGAAACCCTACAAAAATTAGTGAGCACGGAGATTTTCTTCTTGCTAGATATAATTATTTAATCTAAATACTTGATTTTACTATGTGATTGCAGTTTGTAATTTATTTTCTTCCCCACCTCCTTTTGTGTACAATTACGAGATGTAACTAAATTTTCAGGGGGAAGCTGCAATACTAAAACTCATCTTTCATTGTCTCACCATAACCAGTGTTCTGTATCTGCAAAGCTTGACTGTATGCTGCTCTACAAAACATTTGGTTCTTTATTTCTGTATATACTTGTCTACTTTTTCTCAAACAGTCCAATTATCTTGTGCTGACGAGGCCATAAAAAGGTTGAAACATGCATGTCCACAGATAGTGGAGTTTGGCTTTATTGGCCTGAATTTGTCCATAACAGACTTAAAAAAGGGGAAAAAAATCATGGACATTCGGAAGTGCCATACAGCTGAAACAACCAATGTCCTTAAAGGGTTATTTGCATATATCTCGTGTTACCTCTAATACAACAGGTTTTAAGGAATCACACAGTGGAGTCTCTAGCGTGGCTGGGTTATTCTTTGAGTTTTAACTGATTAGTTTACCTATGTTACCTTGTTACTCATTGTTTTAGTTTGTTAGTTGAGATATTTTGCAGGCACCCTAATGCTTTCATCCATAACAGCCTTAAAAATGGAAAAAGTCCTGGGCATTCAGAACTGCCATACAGCTGGACCTACATATATGCCATGCTACCTCTAATACAAGAGATTTTAAGGAACTTTCTTACTGCTTGGAAATCCACGGAGAGTTTTCTTACTACCATTTGTGTGAAAGGTATTCCCTTTTAAAGGTAACAAACAATCCTAAAGGTTGCAGTTTCCAATTTTTAATTAATGGATTCATTTAAAAAAAATTGAGAGCCAAAACCCTCAAGTCAGTGACTTTTATATTAGATGTTACATTTAAGTGTGACGCCATATTTTTTTTTTTTTTGCTTTTGCTTTTATCACAGGCATGTCTTAACATTTATGAGTTTTGACTGAGCTGCAGAATGCGAGAAATGCTTTTGACCTTGGGCCTCTCTGTGCTTTGCACTGTTCAATTCTTGTTTGTCTTTGGAGCTTACAACTTGTGGTTTCTAAACAGTCTGCCAGAGACCACAAGCAACAGTCACTTCTGTGACAGACACTCAACAAAGGGACATTTTAGAGGGCAAGACAAGAATTAAAATAAATAAAAAAGGCATAAAAATGTAAATGAAGTATCACAGTAGTCCTATTAAGACTGAGTGCTGCAGACAACAACTAACATTTCTGGTATTTTGTTTAGTATAAATCCTTCTGGTTTAGTTTAAAAGACAGATTTGCTAAAGGCAGAAAAGTGGTAGAGCTGCTGTTTATGCTGTGTCACATGACAGAACTACGCAGTGAGTCAGCAAACTACAGGCAGAATGCAGAATCCAGCTTAACTGACTGCATTATCCTGCAGATAATGTGACAACTGTAGAGAGATATGATAGGGAGATCTATAAACAAACTGCCCTTCTTTTCATTTCTCTCAGTTGATACAGATCTTTTAGGCTTAAAACTGCTAGAGGTAACAGGGTTATTCTCAATTTTATATCCTGAATTTGTTGCTCTGCAGTAAAATTTGATCAACATATGGCATTGATATTTTTGTAAAACCGATTTTGTTTTAATTTGCTTTTATACGCAAAATAGTAAATTATACTTCCTTGCCTGATTATTGTAAGCCACGAACATCCACTTGGTCCAGAGCACATGAACTTAAAAGTTAGTTGATAACAGTCATACCCTTTCAAAGAAGGCAGTTGATAAGTTTCAAATGTAGCAACCTGGTTTCACAGGGCAGCACCTTCACAAGTATGCTATGCCATTTCCTCTTTTATGTGGTTTAAGCAGATAAGGCAGTAGCTTTTACGTGCAGCATGAAATATGAAAAACAGAACAGGTTTAGCTTAAGATCTCATCTTGAGAAAGCGGCTACCCACGTGTCAATGTAGTATTTATTTGTGTGAATGTGAGAGCGCATGACTGAGAATGCCCTAAAAAAAATACTGCAAAAAGGGTTGAGGAGGCAGGGATGGCTTACTGGAACCGAGACTGTATTTATTGACTTGATGACCTTACAATGAGTTCTGAGGCAATCAAAATGAAAAAATATTTTGTTGTCATATGGAGTCTTACTACTGGGATCATGGGTTTCGGAACTTTTTAAATCATTATACAGGTTTTTCAGCCACACACCATTTGTGGTTGGATGGTGAATTGTTCATTAAATTGTAACACAATATGTATCTATTTTAGGCATTTTTCATGAAACAATGACTTAAAAAAAAATATGAAGGTAATTTTGTGTTTCTTCTCACTTGAAACATTGCCATGGCTAAACCTTTATGGCTAAGTCTATTTACTTGAACAATAAGAATAAGTAAATCCAAGGACAAGATACAGAAACCTGAAAATGTAACAGCCAAAGTGACATTAAAAAATGCTAAATGTTTCAATCCATTTATCAGAATAAACCACTTTGCAGCTGATGCATATGATGTTTGTGTGTGTTTTGATGTGGATGAAATGTGCATTTGTGTGTTTGCCTAGAAATCTCCTGTCAGCAGCAGTCTATAATCAGTCAGCAGATATGTGTACATTTCCTTTCCTAACTGCTTTAATCGATAGCTTGCATTCACCTGACATTACGCCTACCTATGTCGCAGTGTAGTTTCCTCTAGTTCATAGGTAGGTACTACGCTATCAGCCCTAGGGCCTATACAAGCCTAGCCATAACAATTCCCTGACTATTGCTTTCCACAAATATTTACTTTCATGGACTCCTGTCTAGCAGGGCTACTGATGTGATCCCTGGGGTGAATTTCCTATCTCCCATCCAATCATCAAGGTTCCTCTTGAAGAGGGCCTTTGAGGCGCTCTGCTTGACATGTATGGGCAGCCTATTCCAGAGTACGGGGAGTCTATGGGTCAAGAACCTATCCATCCAGCATGTTCTATTCATCGTGATGACAAGGTTAAGATCCCTGAAGCTTGTGGCTCGGAGGGATTGGGATTTCTTTAAGTGTACCAACAACTCTGGGTTTGACATGGCCTTGTATGCTAGGCAGAGATCACCTCTGAGTAGGCGATATGCGACAGTGTACAGCTAGAGTTTCTTTAGACAGTCAGCATAAGGCATCTGCTTTAGGCCTGTGATTCTTTTTGTGAGGTATTTCTGTGGCCTTTCTAGTTGTTGCAGATGTCTTGTGAGGTACACACCAAACAGGGCACTGTATTCTATAATGGGTCTAATGCAGGATGAGTACAGGTGCACAATGATCTCCTTTTTTCTGGATGAAAAGTCCTTAGTGATGAGGTGTGCCACGTAGAAGGATTTTTGGGTCTATATTATAAGCACGAAAAGGCTAAACCAAGAACGCTCACATGAGCGAAAATGCCAGTAATCGAACTTGTACAGCCCCCCACACCCCCCGCTAACTATATATTCTAACTCAGAGATCGCAATACAGTGAGGAAAGGGCAAATGTCCCACTCCTCACTGTAACACGACCCCACAATCACACTTTCGATTCCCGGCATTTTCGCTCATGTGAACGTTTGCGGTATAGCCTTTTCGTGCTTATAATATAGACCAGGATTTTCTAACTGTTGTTGCTATGTGGTTATCAAAGGTGAGACCACTGTCCACCTGTGTCCCTAGGTCTCTTATTGCACTTTCGGTGTTTAGTGCACTGCCACCTATGTGGGAGTTCACAGGTATGTGTTTTTTCCCAAATGGGACAACTATACATTCTTTTGCATTTAGCTGGAGCCCATGGCTATGGCACCATGCATCTGTTTTGGTAAAGTCCTTTTGTAGTATATCCACATTATTTGGGGATTCAGTAATGGTTCCCAGCTTGTAGTCATCTGCGAACTTTGTAAGCCAGAGTCCCTTAGTGTTGGCCTGTACTTCCGAGAAGTAGATGCCAAACAAGAGTGGTCCCAGGACAAAAACTTGCAGTACACAAATTGTCACTTGTCTGGAGCTAGATTTGGAGTTGGCTACTTTTACAGTGTGTGTTCTGTCAGTAAGTTAGTTTGCAACCCATTAGTAAGTTCTATGATTCCAGAGTGGGAAATATTGTTGAAAGCCTTGGCGAGGTCCAAGTAGGTTAAGTGAACCACCTTACCCTTGTCCACAGCTCTGGAGACTGATTCGAAGAAGTCGATTAGGTTCAGGAGGCAAGATCGGCTATTCACGAACCAAAACTGGGTGGGGTCCAGTGTTTGAAGGTTGCCAATGTCTTTGTTTGGGAACACTACTAAATCTCGAACTTTTGAAATCTCGAATTTCAAAAGCTCGAGACCATGTAGCCGAAACCCCACATTACCGAAAGACTAGAAGCGCGAAATTCAAAATCCCGATGTTAAGGGATTTTGAGTTAGCGCTTCTGGTGTTGTGGTTCAGGTAAGTATGTGTGTGTAAGTGTGTTTATGAGGGGCTTTAGTGTGTGTAAGTGTGTGTTGTGACTGTGGTGTGTGTGTGTGTGGGGCTGTAATGTGTGGGTGTGAGTTTGCCTTGTGTGTATGTTTGTGCGATATCGGATAAAGTAGGGGGGTTGTGGGGGCACAGCCCCCCACATGGGGGGTGCAGGGGGGCAAAGCCCCCCCCTGCTTATCTTTAGTGTAGGGTGGTTTGTTTGGTTATGGGGGGAGGGTGTGTGTATGTTTGCGTGTCTGTGTGCTGTATGTATGTAGTACATTCGTGATTTTGAATTTCGCGGTTTTAACATTTCGGTAATGTGGGGTTTCGGGCTTATAGTCTCGGTATTTTGGGCTTCGGAACTGTGTAATTTCGGGATTCAGTAGTGAATCCCTTTGTTTATAAGTTCCATGATAATATGTTCCATGGCCTTGCAGATCAGGCTCGTCAGACTGAATGTGACGGTAGTTCCCGGGATCTAAAGTGGATCCCCCCTTGTGGAGTGGGATGACTGTAGTTGTGCGCCACTCTGTGGGCACGAAGCCTGAGGTGAGGCTATGATTAAACATCACACACAGGTGAGGTGTCAGTTCATTTTGTAGTTCATGCAGTACACAGCCCGGGATGTCGTCTGGTCCCATGGATGCTGTATTCTTGGCTTTGGAGAGTGCAGCTTTTACCTGAGTGGCCGTAATTACTGGAATTTGGCATTCTTTCAGTATTGAGATGAGCCCTTTAGGGGGTGAGAGGTGGGTGAAGTTGGCACTGAATCTATCTGCGTGGATATTGGCAATATCCTTGGGATCAGTATATCTAGTGCCATTCTACTATAGCTCAGAGCAGATCTCAGTATTGTCATTTAGATTCTTGACATAGCTATAGAATGCCTTGTAGTTGTCTTTGGAATTTCTGGTAATTTTGTTTTGTAACTAGCTTTGGAAGATTTTATGAGGGATCTCATCTTTCTACTGAAGCTGGTGAGGGCATTTTTTTAATCCTGGGTTCTTCATCTCTTCTGCAACAGTTTCTTCCTTCAGTTGTACAGCTAGTTTATGGCAGGGTGCCACCAGATTGGCTTCTTTTTTTTTAGAGGACAGCATCTTGGCTCTATTTGGGATGGCTTGGTCCATGCATGAGTGAATGTGCTCATACAGCACCCTAGTGTAGGATTCAGCAGTTGAACGTCCAGTTCCCATCTGCATGGGTGTCATGAAGTTTGTTACTTTTGACTTGAGAAGCATGAAGTTGGCTTTGGAGAAGTTTTTTTACGGAGGTTTCCTTCAAGATGGGTGGGGTTGGAATGTGGATGTCAAGAGTGATTAGCTTATGGTCTGATCTGACCAATGGGGGGGTGACCACTGGTGTGGAGTATCGATCTCCCATGTTGGTAATGACCAGGTCTAGAATATTGGTACCCTTAGTGGGACTATGAATTAGTTGCTCTAGGGCATTGGAATTTATGAATTCCAAGAACTGTTGAGCAAAGGTGTTGGTACAGGAGTAGTTTTCCCAGTTAATGGCAGGGTAGTTGAAATCACCCAGTATTAGGGTGTTTGGTTGTATCTTAATATTTTCCAGTATGTTTAGAAAGGTGTAGTGAGAATCTTGGGGCCTGGTGGGGGATCTGCAGCAAGCTACAACTTGTATTGCAGTCTTGCCTAGTGTTAGTTGCACCTGGAGAATTTCAGATGCATTGTGTTGGGCAACCAGCCTGGAGGTGTGAATACCCTTGGTGAATATGGACACTCCTCCACCTTTAGTGTCTCGGTCCTGGTTTGGTGGCCGAAATGTGTGGTATGAGTTGTAGCCTGGTATTACAGGGGTGCTCTCTAGAGCTTTGAACCAGGTCTCAGTTACTGCACAGATATCGATGTTCTCCATTTTTAGGAGAGCCTCGAGAGAGTGCATCTTGAGGTTTAGACTTCTAGCATTGAGTAGCATTACCTTCAGATTTTGCATGCTTGTATCTGTTATGGTGATAGCTTTGTCCTTTGAACCTTGCCTAAAAAGGCACTATAGGGGTGGCAAGAGCCTTAGCCAGTAACCTGAATCCCAGGGGTGACAGGTGCAAACCATCTCTTGCAAAGATCGTGGTTTGTCGATCATGTCTTCCCAGGCAGACAGATACTGGATCCCCTTTGAATGACACCAGAAGCTTAGCCAATTATTGAAGTCAATCATTTTGTCCTTATACGGTGGTATAATTCTGGGTGATGGCAGGATGCTACTCAGGTCTAGGGTCATACCTGCCTGAGCTACATGATCTGAGAGCTCTTTCATGTCTCTTTTCATGTAGTCCAGGGAGGTACATCTCAAGTCATTCACTCCAACATGGACAATGACAGAGTCATATTTGTACCTGTTGTGGAGTGACTTGAGTGCACGCATTATGTGGCGGATTCTGGCACCCGACAGGCAACTAACTGTAATTTTCTCCTTGTTCAGCCTGGTGAGTGGGACATCAGTGTGCCTGACTATAGAGTCACCTATGGCTAAAGTGTTGGGTATGTTGTCTTGCTTAGGGGCTGCTGTTGGGTGGCACACTGGTGTTGTGAGCTATGTGATGCTTTGGTTCTGTTTGGGGGTGGTGTTTGTTTGCGTTTCAGCTTCAGCGGTCCTTGTTGCTTGGGCAGGTTAATGTTAAGAGCCTCCGCATATTTGGGTTTTGTGTTGCTATGTGTGGGTTTTGGTGGTGTGGGTTTTGAAGGACGATGTGTTGTTTGAGGTATTGTGTGGGTGTTAACCTTCTTCTCTTGACTGTCGAGCACAATCTTGGCTGGAGAGAGCTTTGCTTCCAGTTTGTCTATGTAAGTGCATCTCTCGCAGGTTGTAGTGTTTGGTGATAGGAGGAGAGGGTTGACTGTGTACATGAGGCAATTGCTGCATTGCCCCAGTATGCCCAGATTCACCAGGTGGACAGGAGAAATCACCAGAAGCTGACCCATGGACATGCCTGGTTAGGTGCTTTCTTTGTGTAGTACAAGAGCTGTTTTCCCTTACCTTTTGGCAAGGTACTTGCAATTGTAGGCTGTCTAGTGCCTACGACTTTCTTCTTATTACCGAGGAGAGGTGAGTGCTTGTAACAAATTAAGGCTTCCTAGTGCTTTTTAGCGAGTTTTAGAGCAAGTGCTAGTCACAGGTATAAAGATTTTAGTGCTACTGCTGATAAACTACATAGTTCTAAGGGAAAATTCGAAAAGCAGACTTTCCTGCACCGGAAATAGTTTAACCTTAACCCTGCTGTGCGCAAACATTTATGCTAGAAAGTTGAAAGGGATAAAAATCAGCCCAAAATGGACACTAAAACTGCAATTTCAGAGCTGGAAACCACTCCTCTAGTGTTGGATAGGCAGTACAGTGCTCACCACTCCCACTGGTAAGCAGTAGGACCTCCCTCTACCACAGCAAGGTCTGGATAGCTCTGAACACTGAAACTAAAGTCCTGAAACTAGCAAAGTCTGGAAACTGGACTATTCTAGTCTGAAAAGGTGGAAACTTAGCAAACAAGGTAGCATTTTTTTTGGTTAAATCAGGCTAAAAAATACAGTTATACAGTAAATAAGCACAGAAAGGCTAATGCGCTTGAGTGTATAGCCCAGAAGAATAAACTCAATTAAAACTTTGCAAAATTAGAAATTTGAAAATTTTAACTTTTTAAATAAAGCAAGGCAAGTGCACAACTAGAAAATGACTTACATGCAGAAATACAGTGAAATAAGTAGCTAGTCTATTTTTTAAGCTTTCTGAGAAGTGCAGGTAATAAAAACAACCAAAATCAACAAAAATTAGAAAATTCAGCAAAAAGTATCCTACTGTTGTACAATTGTACCTATTCATACACAGCTAATATACCACTAATTTCTATAATGCCTGAGCTTACATGTACAATTTAAAAACACAAGTTTTTCTTAAAGTCCATTTATTTATTTTATATTAATTGATGTTATGTTTGTTGTTGAGAATTCCTTTAATATTTAGTGTTGAGAAATTATTTTCAGCTGCTATCAGTTTTACTATGACCTTCATAATCTGCTGCAATTTATAATTCTGTCATTTAGTTTTCATATGCAAACACAATAATTTCTTAGAGTTACATGTTTTTTAATTAGGCATAATGGGATGCACATTGCACTGTCCTCAATCAAACTGTAAAAGCAGAATTCAGGAGGCAGGCATCTAGTGTGGTTGCTCAATTAATCATTCTTGTCATCACGTTTATCCCATCTACCAGTCACTCTTGTTTTATTTGACGGATTCCTATTTGATTTTTTTACTTTATTTTGCTTTTTCTTTAGAGATTGTACTTTGCAGAGTCTGTTCCTGCTGCTTATGCTTCTAAGTGCACTCGTTGCTGTTATAACAGCGCACTCCCTGTTTAGTGAAGCCTTAAGTGTCCGTTTTGAAAAAAAAATGATGTGATAGTAAAAGGGGGTTTAAGAGTCCAGGAGCACTCACTCACCATATAACTTTAAGGAAGACACTACACAGTCATACTGGTGCAAACCATTGTTGTTTTGAGGGGGGTTGTTTCTTACCACTCATGTAGTAACTGACTAGGGAATATACGAACCCTCTATACCTGACAACAGCCTACCAGCCCATGATTGTAGAAGGTGATAACAGGTATTAGGAGGAACCTTTTTTCTGTCTCTCTCTAGGTGCTTAACCCTTGATCAGTACCTGCTCTTTCTTCCACTTTGAGGATTTCACCCAGACCCAGGATCTGCTTGATGGGGGCCATCATTTAGGCAGACAAAAAAGCAGCTTTGTTCTATCACTGGCATCCCAGTAATAGGAATATTTGAATAACCTAATAGGTAAGGGGACATGAGAACTATATCACTGTAGAAGCACAAAATGCCTTTCCCCTTGTAAGGGCATACATCTGCAGATATGCCATTGCTGGCATGCTGATTCTAATGCCTGTCTCCAAAGTATCTTTCTGTACCAATCTGCTTCCCACAAGAAGTACTGGCAGTGTATGTACCTAGCTAAACCCCTTCCTCTCCCCCTTCCAGTATGGCCCACATATCCTTCCTGCAGGGCCAGCAAGCTGCAAAGCTATTAGTCAAACTCAGGTCACCGTGGCCACAGTCAGGACTTTAACTTTCTCTGTCACTGGCACTGGCTAGGGTTAATCTTGATTCACACTGACCACCATGCTTCTGTGTTTGCACACCTGCAGCACTGATTCTCTAAAATATATATACAGAGTACTGTTAAATTTCTGCAAGCCTGACTATTTTTACCTAGCAGGCAAAACAATAGGCCTAACAAAGCCGAAGTACACACATATGGACAGACACAAACGCACACACACACATACACACACACACACACACACACACACACACACACACACACACGCACACATACATGACTGCACCTTACCAGTCTAATTTTACTGAGAGCCCCATCCACTCCAAGTGGGACTCCAGCATAGCAAACCACACCAAATCCCCTCCACATATCAGAAATGAACACAGTCCATGACTACTCCCCCATCCACACTGCACATGATTACTTTGAGCACACTGTTCTCTACCACCAACCTAGAAGTATCAGTTTGAGAAATCCCACACCACCCTCATATTCCAGCACTGAGCAGAGGCCTCTAACTACCACATGTCTCGGTGCAGTGACCTGCCTGCCACCTCATACATTACGTCACTGATGAAGGTCTCATTTTTACTCTCACATGGCCATGAAGCAATCATATTCCCCTGCCTACAAAAAACCCACCTGCATGCATAGGAGGCATAACATACATCTAACACATTGAGGTAGTCAACAAATTCTCCAGTTCATTGTCACCTGACCAGTCAACCATCATATTCCCACTGACTGTTTAAACCCTCCCTATAAGTGTAGGAGGTACACCACAAGACTCAGTCATGGAAGGCAATTTCCCCAGCTCACTGTCAAGTAACCTGTCAGCAGTCATGCTCCCTGCCTCTGTATAGTGCTTGCCCATCATGAGTGATCTGAGTACTATCAGTACCCCCTCTGCCATCTCAGTACAGATTAAAGTTTTAGTCTCAGCTGATGAAACATATCAGCATCTCAACTCCATCTCCTCAATCGTATGTTTGAGAATGGGCCCTAACATCCTAGCATAACCCTTTCAGTAAACTGCCAGCTTATCTTCTGTTCCTCATATTACTGGGCTACTGATCATCCCTGTGCTCTCAGCTCAGAAACACATCCTAAAATGACCAGCCAAGACTCCTAGCTGAAGTCATATACTATTTGCTATCTTTAAACATGGTATGGAGTGCCAGACATTAGAACTCCCTACCACAATGGAAATGAAGTACATGATGACTTCATTTAGGATTGTCATCTCCTCAGCATTGTGACTGCTGTCTTGCGTAAAAGGTTTGTGCAGATTACCAGCCATAAAACAAACCTTAGCCAGACCTTGGCTATATTCACCTGCCTATCCTGACCAAATACCCTCTCCAGGCTCATCATATTTGTAGAGTTCTCTAATACCACAGGATGAACAAGTATATTTTGGTCTTTCCTACATACAGAAAGTAAGCTAGTGAACTGTATGGACTACATGGCACAGCAGAAAAAAAATTAATCAGAACACCATCTAAAAATACGGGTATTTGTAGTGTACATTTTTGTGCAAGTGTGTTCGTATATGTTAGTATATTTGTATGCCTCTGGCTCATTCTACATATGTATATGCATAAGCATGTGTGAGGATATGCACTGTGTGTGTGTGTGTGTGTGTGTGTGTGTGTGTGTGTGTGTGTGTGTGTGTGTGTGTGTCTGCATATGTGCACTGACTCCTTTCTGTTAAAATGTCAGGACAAAATGGAAAGTAATGTAATGCGCTATACCTACATATCTGCCATTACGTATATTTGTTTTCTGCATTCTGATTGGCTATATTGTACAAAAAATGCCAAACTGGCAAATATGATATACAATATCACCTATTTATAGCTACAGTCCAAGGAATAAAGCCAGCCAAAGACAGAGGGAAAAAGGTAGACACTGAAACATTAAGAAGCAAACCACTGGAAATTCCAAGACATGTCCTAACTTTCTCCATTACGGTATGTGTGGAGAAAAACAAAGGTAAACTAGCAAGCCACATATACATCTGCTATCCAGATTTACAAAATTAATGGAAAATCTGTTGCACAGCTGGGAAAAGGCATGAGAGGAAACAATACCAAAAATATAAAAATAACTATGTTTCTCCTTTTGTAAAAATGGGTATCAAGTATAAGTTAGAAATTATATATTTCTTAAATCTTTGTATTTTTGTATCAATTACTGAGTCAGTCAGCCTAGCAGGGAAACATCATTGCAAATACAAAAAAAAATTTGGAAGAAAAACAAACACACGTGCATGGACATAAAGGCAAGTACACACATACAGGTATTTAATAAAACAAAAATGGTAGTGTTTCAGTGTTGTGATGTATATGGCTATAGAAGCCATGGAAAAATCATTAAAGTCTGTTGCCAGATGGGGGGGAAGGGCTTCCAGATAACCTAGCTGCCATGGTAAGCTATTCAGCCTTAGACACTATTTCTCTGTTTCCAGGGTTTGCTCTTTTTTTCCAATGGGTGATAAGAAAAAATGTTATTTCCAGTAAAAAAAAAAAATGGATGATCTGTAGATGTACATTCATTATAAAACACACACACGCACAATGCGTGTGTGTTTATTTTCATTTCTGTTATGTATCTGTGTTGCATGCATGCATATATTTATGTAAGAAAATTATTAACATACTCTTCGGTATGTCTCACACTGGGTTTTGTTAACAGGATGAGAAGGAACTGGCTGCATGACTCTCATACAATTTGCAGGTACAGAAATCTTGCAGTTATTGTCTATCTAAATGAACAAAACAATGTGAAGCAGCAGAACAATCTCCGAGAATTACAGTGGAAACAAATTTTACGAGCGAGAGAGAGAGAGAAAGGACAAGATTTTGAGGGTCTGTATGAAACACACCTGCACATAAAATTCCAAATATTGTTTTTTCTGGCTCAAATACATCTGCATCCAAATGGGCAGGTGATGCTATCAAAATAATGTTTTTCTAATATATAAAGAGTTCCCAGAAAAAAAGAGGCATGTTACTCTGGCCTACAGGAAACGTGGCAGTAGAGTAACACCCAGATAATGCATTTGGTGACATTGCGTAGAAAGTAAGACAGGATTGTGCTGTTCAAAATTTCCCACTATGACAAATACAGATAGAGGGAGGGAGAGAGAAAGTGTGGAAACCCAAAAGAAATGATGGCTCCAGAATTTCCATAGGTCATTTAATTTCATTTTTTCTTACCATCCATACGTGGAGGCTTACAAAATAACATCACTTGATACAAATATTTGTCTAGTCACTGGAAGTTCACTTCCATAAAGTGGCCCTGAAAATGTTAAACCAGTTGTAGAAATTCTGCATATTTGGGCGTTTTATGTAAAGAATGATAGCAGGCTAGCAAAATAAACATTAATGTCTGCTATCTACAATAAAACAACGAGTAAAAAAGAGAAAGAGAAAAAAATGAGGCAGGAAGTAGAGATAGCACAAGAAAGAGTATAAAAATAACAGGGAGACTGGCTTCAAAAGCATTACTATCCTGTTAATATAAAGCATTTCATTTGGTTTCCCTGTGTTTGTTTACTGCATTTATAACTGTTTATAATGATACACTCACATGAACATAAACTGAAAAAAAGAAGCCAAACATAACTTTTATAGCATCCACACATTACAATCAGTTAACAAAAATTAATATCCGTTTTTTTTTATTCGAGAAGATAGCAAGAAAATGACCAAGGTTCATCTTTCAAGAACTAAGCAGTAGATAAAAATGAGACTTTGTGAAGCTAAAAAAACTTTTAACTTAAGCTTTTAAGGGATTTAGGTGAAATATATGCCATTGTATAAAAGATAGGCACAGGCTTTCTTTGATCTACTCCATCTGGAGTACGACTGGGACAAGGGGATTTATAACATAATTAAAGTCTGAAAATCCCACTTTCTGTTTCTTTCACATGCTGCATTGTGTTGGCACACTTCCTTTTATTTCTACTCAGATATTATGCATCTCAGATGTTGGCTACATGTGGTTTCAGAAAATGTTAACTTGTGACATATGGTAATCCACATATCAGAGCTTTCATCATCCCCAACACTCCTTCTAAGTTATTACTTCTTCCCATGTATCATCTCAGTACTAATACACTGCCGACAGAGATTGATAGCCATGCAGCATATGTGTCTGCAGCATAGATGGACATTCTGATGTATGCCTAACATCATCCGTCGCTTTGCCTAACATCATCTTTCTCTTCATTCAGTTGCTCTGCATGACTAGTTTCAACTGTCGCTAAATTATGGAAGTAAGTACTGCTTCTGTGGCAGACCTTGACAGATATTCTACTGAACAGTGTCCATCACATCTTCGCTACTAATGGACTGATCATTTCCTCAGTGTTGCATTTCCTAACATCTGCTTGATAATATTACAATGGTGTTATGAGACTTCAATTTGTACAAGTACACTATTTACCTTATTACCATGTTCCCCATATTACTCAGTAGCGGGACCATGGCATTAGTATATTTAATTATTAGTCAGATAGTATATCATGACTGAGTTGGTTCCCTAGTGGCAAACACTTCACAACCACTTTAAATGACATCAACTCATTAAACTGAACATGTATGCTTAAGCATAGAAAATCCAACTAGACTCAGTTCGATGTCCCTTTCTGCCTGTCCTGCTTAGGGACATTTTACAGCCAGATAGCCATAAGACTAGACTAACAGAAATAAAGAAAGGACTCATCCAGCAAAAGGTTATGTCTGGGATATACTTCATTTCTAATGTCAGCAGGGCAGACGGAGCAGTCGGATGCATAGCGGCCAGAGGTGAATGGGGTCTGGACCAAAAAAAGAAAGAAAAAACACTGCTACACAGTAAATGACTGATTAGCTAAATAAATAACTCACAGCAATACATTACATTACATTTCCTTCAGGGCAGAAAGAGAAAATGTTTTTACCTTATCAGTTCTTTAACACATTCCATATTTATCTTCCCACCTTTAATAAGCTCTCCATTATCCCATCTCTAGCTATCCTAATGCATTATTAATCCATCCTTGGATTACTACCCTAGCAGCCACCGCAACACTCCATCCCATAGGTCAACGGCCCTATCCATGAAGAAGTGCTTTCACTAGTCCAGGAAGTAGTGGGTCACTACAATATGCTGCTTTGCCCCACCTCCCTCCACTGTACTTCCCATTCAGGACAAACCCATCCCATCCATTTGTATCCAAATCATGTCCTCCTTGCTTCTTCTAGTCTAAGAGAAGAAGAGCACTAGCTCCTCTAGACTATGTTCATATCCATTCCTCCTAGTCCAACACACCCTCTGGAGAGCTTTACTTTAGGATCTGCCCAGTAAGCAGATGTCTCTCACCTCTGGAGTCTATACCCCTAGGGCAACAGCAAATACTAGCATTTAAATGCAGCATAAATGAAATAAAGTACATGCATGTTGAGGGCTGCTCTCACTGTTTTATCAGTCTCTTTTTGCTGTCCATTCCAGTTCTGATCAATAACTACAAAGGCTTTTTCCTCTTTTGTGCTGGCCAATCCCCCCCTGCCCATCATGCCATACCAGAGCCACTGTAGCCTGGACACAGTAGTCTGTCCGCAATGAAACTTATCTGTCACCTTTAATCTAACTTGGCCAGCCTTTCCGAATTTTCCCTATCGTCTACTGCTAAAACTAACACTGTGTCACCAGAACAGAGGCTGATTCAGTTCTCTGTTCAACCAGCCGTGTTGCAAGCTAACAAATGCAGCAGTACTTAGCCCAGTATTGCAGCAGTACTTAGCCCAGTATTGCAGCAGTACTTATCCCAGTATTGCAGCAGTACTTACCCCAGTATCAATCACTGCTGTGCTGCTCTTGTCACTTTCCTTAATCCTGATGTCATTCTTCTTCATCCAGAAATCTAACCTTGCAGCAATCCAGTTTCTTAGCCTTCATCTTACCGCCAACCTTACCAGTTTGGTAGTAGTTTCCTCTGCTGGACTTAAATCAGAGGTCTTTGTGAAATACCATTAAGCTGCATTTACCAGTTCACACTGTCATGTTTATCTGTATGCTTATCAGAAAACTAAATTAGGTTTGAGATACAGCTTCTTCTGACCATTAGCAGGCCTGTTGTTCCCTGTATTTCACTAACTTCTGTTTTGTGAGCGTGTCAAACTTGCTGTTTTGTAGTCATAATCCATTTCAGCAGTGGCAAAGATCTACAGAAAGCATCCAACAGTCTGGATGATTTCCAAGGACCCTTGTAGGCAGCCCTTGTGATACTTCCCCTTAATCATGTTAGACTCCTCCCTCTTTACCCTATTTACTATTCACTGCTCTCTTCAAACTGTTACACCTACCTACAAGAGCTCCCATTGTTTTTCTGCACAGAGAATAAAATGCTACCTTTATTTTTTCCTCTCTGTTTTACTGTTTCCCTTACATGTTTGCCCAGTCTGTTCAGGAGTGTCCCTGATATTCTTCATCTTGCTATACTTTTAAAGATGCTTTTGTTCACCCATTTTATCCTTTCCACTATTTTCACCTTGTGCGTTTACTGCCCTCACCACTTCATAGCCTTTCTGGTGACTTCCTAGTCCTATGCCTCTCTATTGTACATCCCCACCACTTTCTGTCCAGTTTTATACATCATCTGTTTTGCCCTAATGCCTAGAGACCATTCCTGACAAGACAAACATAATATGCATGCATATTTTATGAATACAGAATACAGCAGTTACTAGATCATATCATATGTAACACAATTATTGATTGATTGACTGATAGATTGACAGATTGATTGACATTTGATTACTGGGGAAGTCTGACTGGGTAGGAGCCCATTTTCAGCACAGGCCCAGTGAGAAATGCTCCAAATTATTAACAAAACATTTTAAGCATAATAACTTTACAATCTTTGAAAATAATACAAAAAACAACTGCAGTTTAAATAATGATACCAAGTTAGATATAATATGAAAATATTGATAAAGAATACTTTAACTAGATAAAACCGATCGACAAACCACAACGCTTTGCCAGAGATGGTCTGCACCTGTCGCCACTGGGATTCAGGTTACTGGCTAAGGCTCTTGCCAGCCCTACAGTGCCTTTTTTAGGCAAGGCTCAAAGGACAAAACCACCACCGTAACAGATATAAGCATGCAAACTCAGAAGGTAATGCTACTCAATGCTAGAAGTCAAAACCTCAAAATGCACTCTCTCGAGGCACTCCTAAAAATGGAGAACATCTCCATCTGTGCAGTAACTGAGACCTGGTTCAAGGCTCCAGACAGCTCCCCTGCAATACCAGGCTACAACTCTTACCACACTTGTCGGCCATCAAATCAAGACCAAAGCACTAAAGGTGGAGGAGTGTCCATATTCACCAATATTCACACCTCCAGGCTAGTTGCCCAACACAATGCATCTGAAATTCTACAGGTGCAACTAACACTAGGTAAGACTGCAATCCAAATTGTAGCTTGCTACAGATCCCCCACCATGCCCCAAGACTCTCACTATACCTTTCTAAACATACTTAAAAATATTAAGATACAACCAAACACCCTAATACTGGGCGATTTCAACTACCCTCCATTAATTGGGAAAACTACTCGGGAACCAACACCTTTGCCCAACGGTTCTTGGAATTCATAAATTCCAATGCCCTGGATAAGCTAATCCATAGTCCCAACAGGGGCTCAAATATCCTAGACCTGGTCATTATCAACATGGGATATCGATGTTCCACAACAGTGGTCACCCCCTCGTTGGTCAGGACTGACCATAACGCTAATCACCCTTGACATCCAGATCCCACCCCAACCCCCAGTAAGGAAACCTCCATAAAACCTTCTCCAAGGCTAACTTCATGCTACTCAAGTCAGAAGTGACAAACTTCATCAGGGGAACTGAAAGTTCGACTGCTGAATCCTGCACTAAGGCAGTGAGCGAGCACATCCACTCATGCATGAACCATGCCATTCCAAGTAGAACCAAGACACACTCCTCCAAAAAAAGGAAGCCAATCTGGTGGTCCCTGCTATAAACAAACTATACAACAGAAGGAAGAAACCATTGTAGAAAAGAGGAAAATCCCAGGATGCAAACTACTCCCTTACCAGCCTCAGTAAGAAGCTGAGAT
This sequence comes from Protopterus annectens, assembly GCF_019279795.1. Classification (NCBI taxonomy): domain Eukaryota; kingdom Metazoa; phylum Chordata; order Ceratodontiformes; family Protopteridae; genus Protopterus; species Protopterus annectens. The sequence continues at coordinate 788,510,021 of NC_056734.1, forward strand.
CCCTCATAAAATCCTCCAAAGCTAGTTACGAAAATAAAATTGCCAAAGATTCCAAGGACAACCACGAGGCATTCTATAGTTATGTCAAGAATCTAAATGGCAGTGCTCAGATCTGCTCTAAGCTACAACAGAATGGCATTAAATATACTGATCCCAAGGATATTGCCAATATCCTGGCAGATCGATTCACTGGCAACTTCACCCCACCTCCCCCTAAAGGGCCCATCTCAATACCAAATGATTGCCAGATTCTGGTAATCACTGCCACAGAGGTACAAATCTCACTCTCCATAGCGAAGAATACAGCATCCTAGAGACCAGATGACATCCTGGGCTGTGTACTACATGAACTACAAAATGAACTGGCACCTCACCTAAGTGTCATGTATAATGATAGCCTCACCTCATGCTTCATGCCCAATGAGTGGCGCACAGCTACAGTTATCCCACTCCTCAAGGGGGGATCCACCTTGGATCCTGGGAACTATTGTCCCATCAGTCTGATGAGCCTGATCTGCAAGGCCATGGAACTGAAAGTTCAACTGCTGAATCTTACACTAAGGCAGTGTGTATGAGCACATCTACTCATGCATGAATCATGCCATTCCAAACAGAACCAAGACACTCTCCTCCAAAAAAAAGGAAGCCATCTGGTGGTCCCTGCCATAAACAAACTATTCCACAGAAGGAATGTAGGGAACATAGCTAGAACAGCAGCCTTTCAAAGCAGAAAACAATCCACTAAAAATCCACAAACGAAGCTAATAAAGCAACTACTTTATTGCACGATCCACTAGACAAGTACAAACACTAGTTAAGCGCTTTCATCTGCCATGCGCAGACTTCATCAGAACTAGTGCATCCACCATTACAACATATTTAAACAAGACTTGGCGCCAAAAACAAAATAGTTTTCTTAAAGATACAATGTAACAAATCTTCTCTAGATATACGTAGTCAATGTAATAAATATAGTACTTCTTACAATTACCTGGTTAAAACTTAAAATGTAATTGACAAGACTTATAAAAACACTTAAAAAACACTTATAAAAAGTACATATATAAATATTGAAAATACTTCATGAACAACTGTACAACTAATTAAATAACTGGAAATCATTGTTTGCAAGTATTAAGACATACTATTACTTACAATCCATGATCAAAAAAGGTTTAATACTGATACTAAGTAATAGTATGCCTTAATACTTGCAAACAACAATTTCCAGTTATTTAATTAGTTGTACAGTTGTTCATGAAGTATTTTCAATATTTATATATGTACTTTTTATAAGTGTTTTTTAAGTGTTTTTATAAGTGTCTTGTCAATTAACACATTTTAAGTTTTTAACCAGGGTAATTGTAAGAAGTACTATATATTTATTACATTGACTACGTATATCTAGAGAAGATTGGTTACATTGTATCTTTAAGAAAGCTATTTTGTTTTTGGCGCCAAGTCTTGTTTAAATATGTTGTAATGGTGGATGCACTAGTTCTGATGAAGTCTGCGCATGGCAGATGAAAGCGCTTAACTAGTGTTTGTACTTGTCTAGTGGATCGTGCAATAAAGTAGTCGCTTTATTAGCTTCATTTGTGGATTTTTAGTGGATTGTTTTGTGCTTTGAAAGGCTGCTGTTCTAGCTACGTTCCCTACACTGCTTCCTGGACGTGTGCCGGTGGTGTTTATTTGGTCGATCATTTCATTTTCAGTTATTTACTATTCCACAGAAGGAAGAAACTCTTGCAGAAAAGAGGAAAATCCCAGGATGTAAAATAATCCCTTACCAGTCTCAGTAAGAAGTTGAGATCCCTCATAAAATCCTCCAAAGCTAGTTACGAAAATAAAATTGCCAAATATTCCAAGGACAACCACAAGGCATTCTATAGTTATGTCAAGAATCTAAATGGCAATGCTCAGATCTGCTCTGAACTACAACAGAATGGCATTAAATACACTGATCCCACGGATATTGCCAATATTCTGACAGACCGATTCAGTGCCAACTTCACCCCTTCCTCACACCCTAAAGGGCCCATCTCAATACCAAAAGATTGCCAAATTCCGGTAATAATGGCTACACAGGTAAAAAATGTACTCTCCATAGCTAAGATTACAGCATCCACTCCACAAGGGGGGATCCTTCTTGGATCCCGGGAAAGTACAGTTGTGCACACTTCCCATAAATGTAGATGTTTGAGTGTATTCACTGTTGCAGTCATTACATTTGGGTAATCTGCTGGCAGGTTGCCCTCAGTCAGCCTGAATTCCAAAGTCTTGGGTCCTGCGTCAGTTGCTGTCTCCTCTTCCATGACCTCAGGTCGTCAGGGTATAAAACAAGCAGCCAACTCCATTTACTTTAGTTTTTCTTGCCCCAGATGTCAGGTGCACCCAAAAAGGTAGCAGAAAAAAAATATATATAGATATACACATATATATATATATATATATATATATATATATATATATATATATATATATATATATATATATATATATATATATATATATATACACACACACACACACACACACACACACACACACACACACACACACACACACACACACACACACATGCATCAACATAAACTTTACCTTCATCTACAAGCAAATACACCACATAGGTTGTAGAAGATAGAGAAGGAAAGATAAATTCCAGAATGAAAGGGGGATGGCAGGCAGGTAACCTGGACTGCAACAGTGAATACACTTGAACATCTACATTTATGATAAGTGTACACAACTGTACTATGTTCTTCGTGTTTCACTGTTGCAGTCATTACATTTGGGTAGAATCCCAAAGCTATGGTTGGGAAGCTGGAGCTAAACAGCATTAGCTGCGGCTATAAGGCCCTGCAGAACTGCAGTGGCAAAGCCTGCCCTGGACTTAGAGTAGAGAGGAAAATGATAATGCTTTGTAAAGGTGTGAACAGAACTCCAAGCAGCAGCCTCTAGAATGTCTTTGGTTGGTACTCCTCTGAGAAAGGCTGCTGAAGTAGCTGCAGCTCTGGTGGAATGAGACCTAATGCCCTTGGGCACAGACTTACCATGGTGTAAGTAGCAGAAACGAATGCAGTGGCTTATCCACTTTGAAATAATCTGCTTTGAAATAGCCTTTCCTTCTGATCCTGCAATGTCACTAGTAATTGCTCATTTTTTCTTAGAACTTTAGTCCTACTCAAGTAGAATCTTAGCTGTCTGTGCACGTCCAAGGAATGCAGAATTCTCTCCCCCTTGTTCTGCGGATTTGGATAAAAGGTTGGCAGATGAATAGTTTGGTTAAGAGCCACACTGGAAACCACCTTAGGCATAAATGTTGGATTTGTCCTCAGAGACACCCTGTCTGGGTAAAATATGATAAAAGGCTCCACAGCCATGAGGGCCTGTAGCTCTGAGACTCTTATTGCTAAAGTAATTGCTAGCAGCAGAGCTGTTTTCCATGATAAAAACTTTATATCAGCAGTAGCAGCTGGTTCAAATGGAGGCAGGATGAGCTTTTCCAACAATAATTGAGGTCCCATGCAGGTATTGGTGATCTTCTAGGAGGCCTTACATTTTTGGCTCCTCTAAGATACTGTTTTAGTAAAGGATGGGAAAAGATTGCTCGCTCTGTATTGTAATGAGCTGAAATGGCAGAGGCAAGGATTTTAATTGATGAGAAAGATAGGCCTTTGTCAAGCATCTAATTGATGAGAAAGATAGGCCTTTGTCAAGCATCTCAGTCAAGTATTGTAATATGTGAGGAATATTTGGATCTGCTGTATCAGTTCCTTGTGCTTGATTCCAAGCACAGAATCTCTTCCATTTGTCAGCATAAGATTTTCTAGTACTAGGCCTTCTGGCTTCCAAAATGACATCCATCACAGCTTTACTGAGTGGTGTTGTTTGTATAACTACATCAGCAATGCTGCCAGATTCTGTGTCTGGAGTTGATTGTGCAGGATCTGATTGTTTTGCTAGGACAGTAGTTGAGGTCTTTGAGGTAAGGTCCAAGCTGGGTATTGAGACAAGTTCCTTAGGATTGGGTACCAGTATTGGTGGGGCCAGTCCAGGGCAATTAGTATCATCTTTGGTTTCTCTTGTCTGACTTTTAGGAGAACCTTGGGAAGAAGAGGCAGTGGAGGAAAGGTGTAAACTGATAGGTTTTTCCAACTGAAGGATAGTGCGTCCACCTTCCATGCTTGTTTGTGATAAGTCCTTGTGCAGAATCTTTTCAATTGATAATTTTGAGGTAAGGCAAACAGATCTATGTCTGGGCTCCCCCATTTCTTTGTTATCATGCTGAAGACTTGTGGATCTTGTTTCCACTCGTGAGGATCCATAAGGTTTCTGCTTAAATTGTCTGTCAGAGTATCTTGCTTTCCTGGCAGGAATTGAGCTTGAAGATGTATTTGGTAAGTCAAAGCTGTGTCCCATAGTGCATTGGCTAATCTGCAAAGGGGGTATAAGTGCGTGCCACCCTGCTTGTTTATTTACCACATGACTGTGGTGTTGTCCGTCTTTATCAGTAGTTGTCCTGGATGAAGTTAGTCTTTGAAAGCTGTCAGGGCATTTTTAATAGCTAGCATCTCTTTCTGGTTGATATGTAAATGCATTTGTTTTGGTATCCATATTCCTTGAGTACATCTTCCCACCATGTGGGCTCCCCAGGCATAATCTGATGCGTCTGTTGTTAAGGTTTGGCTGGCAGGGGTAGAGTGAAGGCCCATCCCATGTTTTAGTGACATGCCTTTGCCCACCATAGTAACTCCTGTTGTACGCAGGGAATGAGAGAAATCATTGTTTCCAGACTGTGACAATGTTGACTCCATAAACTTTTTAGGTAACATTGACGTTTCCTCATATGCAGTCTTGCATATGGAATCAGTAGGATGCAGGATGCCAAGAAGCCCAAAGCCTGCAGAATTTGTCTTGCAGATAACTGGGTTTTTGTTGCCATCAGTTTGAAGTAAGTAGTTGGTTGCCTTTGCTTGTCTGGCATGAGGTAAGCCATCTGGGCAGTTGTATGTAAGCTTGCACCCAGGAATGTTATCTTTTGAGAGGATACCAGTTGTGATTTCTTTTAGTTTATTGTGTACCCTAGGCATGTTAGAAGCCTTTTCACAAATGCCAGGTGTTGAAGAAGAATGTCCTTGTTCTCTGCTTGAATGAGACAGTCGTCCAAATAATGGTATATTTGAATACTTCTTTGTCTGCAAAATGCAATTACTCGTGTCAGGCACTTTGTAAAGACCCTGGGTACAGTAGATAAGCCAAAGGGCAGTGCAGAGAATTGGTAATGCATTAAGCCAGCCTTGAATCTGAGGTATCTTCTGCACGATTGCCTTATTGAGATATGTAGGTATGCCTCTTTTAGGTCTAATGTCACCAGCCAAGCATTCTTGCCCAACATGGGCAGAAGCTGCTGCAAAGTCAGCATTTTGAATTTTGGAATGTCCAGGTATGTGTTCAAAATCGATAAATCCAGTATTGGCCACCAGGCTTTGTCCTTTCTGGGTACCAAGAACAGTCTTGAGTAAAAACCTTGTCCTTTTTCCTGTTCTGGTAGTGGCTGAATGGCCCCCATATCCATGAGGGATGTAACCTGTTTCTGTGCCTCTGCCCATTGGTTTTTTGGCAGATCTGGCCAACCATTTGCCATTGGCAGGGTATGGAAATGGAATCTGTATCCCTGTGATACTATGTTCAGCACCCACTTGTCCTGGGTTATTAACTGCCAATTCTGAGCAAAAAGTGCTAATTTTTCCCCCTAAGGTTGCTGCCAAAACATAACTGCTTGGTGAAGGCAGAGGGAAGTCATTGGGACTGTTTTCTGTAGGCTTGCGCCTTATCTTCTCCAGATTTGGAGGTAGAAGAGCCCCATTGCTTTGACCTGTATGAATCTTGTGCCTGGTATCTGGAACCCTCAGGGCATCTAGATTTGCCCCTTTGAGCTCTGTCTGACACAGGAAAGGACCAATTTTTTGTAGGCCAGTGTCTACTGAATGTTGGTGGCTGCACTTGTAAGAAGTCTTTTACAGTTTGCATAGACTTAGCTTTGTCTTCCATTTTCTTTAAAACCTCGTCTGCCTTAATACCAAACAGAGTATCATGTTGTAAAGGTGCATCTAGTAATTTAGCTTTAACATGATCAGGCAAATTTTGTTCCTTTAGCCAGGCATGCCTCCTAATCACAGATCCAGTAACTGCAGCCCTGCAGGAGGCCTCTAAGGAATCAAACCACATTGCAAAGTATGCTTTCCAACCTGTTCAGCTGCATGCAATAATTCCTGCAATTCTTTATTTTCTGCACATTCAGAAATCAACATCATTTTCTGTTTCAGCAATCCCATAACATGTTGTTCATAGGTGAGCATATGAAACTGGCAGTTTAAGGCCCTAATTGCCAATGTTGCAGATGTATAAACCTTTTTTCCCCATCTATCCAGTGCCCTTGAATCTCTGTCAGCGGGGGTAGGATTTTTTGCTGTTGAGGCCTTAACTCACTTTGGACCCTGTGAAATAGTTTCAGGGTCAGAAGCAGGGTTTCTAAATAAAAATTTGTGTGAGTCAGGGACCCTGTAATATCTGTCAGGCTTGCTGGGAGCCGGAGATAAGGAGTCAGGGGTCAAGCTTGACTCCGAAAACACATCATCCACAATGTCTAAAACAGGGGGTATAGCTAAAGGCCTGTGCTGAGGGAGAAGAAGGAAATCTATGAGCCTCTTTTTTGATTCTGAGAAATATTGACTCTCCCAGTGAAAATGCTCCCTCAAAGTATGCAAGGTTTCTCCAAATTAATAATCCTCAGGAGGTGATGTGGATGGTATAGACTCCTCTGCATCAGAATCCTCATCGGGAGGTATAAATAATTCCTGATCAGAAGAGGAATCAGAAGGAATAGAAACCTGATCTGAAGATTCATAATCAGTGTCTTGCCTAGGCCTCTTATCTGGAGGGGGTTAGGAACCCCTGAGCAAGGTAATAAGGTCTTCAGCCATTTTGATAATCTGTTTTTTAGGCATAGAGGTCTGTGCACGTGGCTCATGCATCAGTTTTTTTAGTTTTAGAAGTTGCTTTTGTCTTTGGTTTTGCAGACGTCGTCGGTTTGATATAAAGATGTTGAGGCCTGAATACACCCTCAGAAGCCGGTGCCTGCTCAGTGGCTCCGGACCCATCCAAGGGGGATACATCTGTGGGTCCAATACTTTGAGTATCTCGCAGCATGCCGGGCTCCACATGGGTGTCGGTAGGGGCCTGCAACTCTAAAGTAGCAGGTATCAAGGGCTGCGAAAGCACCTCACTGAGTACCGGCGAACCGGCAACTGGCTTAGGAGAAGCTTCATCGTCAGTTTTGGACCTTGACTGTCTCTCTCTGTCCTTTTCTTTGCATTTTGTATGTACTCTGGTAGTCAGATTGCTATCCGATGACATTTCTAGGTAGTTAAATCTGTTTCCAAAATACTTTGTGGCAAAAATATACCGACGCTTAATAGTGCGTTGGTTAAATCTAGCACAAAACCAACAGCCAGGCACGTTGTGATCAGGGCCTAGACAAGGAATACAGTACAAATGGAAATCCTTATGAGGTATTTGCTTCCCACAAGTAATACAATTATTAACTTTTTCTGACATCGGTATGAACCAAGAAAAAAGTTTCCCCAGTGGGGTACTTAGCTTAAGTGACGACTTCGGTTCTGAAACTCAAATTTGAATATTTCAGGAGTCGGTCGACTGGCACTTGTGAAATGCTTCTGCTTCTGGCATCGCTCAGCAAGAAAGACCAAAGAAAATGGTATTGGCTGCTTGTTTTATATCCCTGACAACCTGACGTCATGAAAGAGGAGACCGCAACCAATGCAGGACCCAAGACTTTGGAATTCAGGCTGACTGAGGGCAACCTGGCAGCAGATTAACCAAATGTAATGACTGCAACAGTGAAGCACGAAGAACATCTATAGTACCATCAGTCTGATGACCCTGATCTGCAAGGCCATGGAATGCATTATCATGGAACTTATGAACAAAGACATTGGCAACCTTCAAACACCGGACCACACCCAGTTTAGTTTCGTAAAGGGTCGCTTTTGTCTCCTCAACCTGACTGATTTCTTTGAGTCAGTCTCCAGAGCCATGGATGGGGGTAAGGCAGTCCATACAGCCTATCTGGACCTCGCCAAGGCCTTCGACACCATCCCTCACTCTGTAATCATAGATAAACTTACTAAGCTGGGCATTAATCCCTACATCACTCAATAGGTTGCCAACTGGCTTACTGACAGAACCCACACTGTAAAAGTAGCCGACTCAAAATCCAGCTCCAGACAAGTGACAAGTGTAGTACCTCAGGGTTCAGCCCTGGGAAAGACTCTTGTTTGGCATCTACTTCTCTGAAGTACAGGATAGCACTAAGGGACTCTGGCTAACAAAGTTTGCAGATGACTGCAAACTGGGAGCCATTATTGAATCCCCAAATGATGTGGATATTCTACAAAAGGGCCTTACAGAAACAGATGCTTGATGCCAGAGCCATGGGCTCAAGCTCAATGCCAAGAAATGTATAGTTATCCCCTTTGGGAAAAACCATGTACCCATGAATTACCACATAAGTGCCAGTACACTAAACACCAAAAGTGTGATAAGGGACTTAGGGACATAGGTGGACAGTGGTCTCACCTTCGATAACCACATCGCCACAACAGTCAGGAAATTCTTCTATGTGGCACACCTCATCACTAAGGGCTTTTCGTCCAGAAAAAAGGATGTCATTGTTTCACTGTACTCATCCCTCATTAGACCCATTATAGAGTACAATGGCCATTTGGTAAGTACCTCACAAGACATCTGCAACAACTGGAAAGGCCACAGAAATACCTCTCTAAAAGAATCACAAGCCTAAAGCAGATGACCTATGCTGACCATCTAAAAAAACTGCAGCTATACTCTGTCACATATTGCCTATTCAGAGGCGATCTCTGTTTAACATACAAGGCCATGTCAAACCCAGAGCTGTTGGACATGCTACACTTACAGAAATCCCAATCCCTCAGAGTCACACACTCCAGGGATCTAAACCTGATCATCACAATGAACAAAACATGCTGGAGGGATAGTTTCCTGACCCAGAGACTCCCCATACTCTGGAATAGAGTGCCCATACATGTCAAGCTGAGCACCTCTTTGGCCCTCTTCAAAAGGAAAGCAAGAAAACAGAGCCAGCATACAGTGTTCCAAGATTTATTGTAATGAGAATTAAATCATTACAAAAGTAAAAAACAAACCGGTTTCGGCAGGAACAAACACAGCCTTCCTCAGTGTTACTTACATACATAGTGGTGAACAAGGATATTTATACACACAATGACACTCATCATTAATCAAATTGGTTCAATCAAAGATTTTCATTAAGACCAGGTGGGAATAATCCCCCCAGTTTGATTATCCACTTTTTTTCTTTGGTGTTAAGAATGGAGTGTAACCCAGTTTTGTTGTGCTTATTGCCAACAATTCTATCAATTATGATAAAGGAAAATTTAGCCGAAGCATGTACTAAATGGTGTTTATACAGTGCATTGTTCTGTCTCTTGTTTTTAATATTGCTGATATGTTCAGAAATCCTGATTCTTAGTGGTCTGGATGTTTGTCCTACATAAAATGAGCCACAATGGCAGGTGGCCAAATAAATAACCCAGTCAGTACTGCAGTTTGCAAAGAACCTGAGATCATAAACTACTGGACAATTTCTACTTGAGAATTATTTGGACTTATTGATCTTGTCACACTTTGTACAGTGTCCACAAGGGTAGCAACCTATCAGTGGGTCCCCTGTCAGTGTTGTTTGAATAAAATTGGGGTCATCATGCCTATTCCCATGTTTGAAGTGGTTAAAAAAAGAACCCAAGTTTTTTCCTTTGCGAAATGAAAAGAGGCATTTATCTGGTATGAGGCTGGATACATCTGGATCATATTTGAGAATGTTCCAGTGTCTGTGCACACTATCAATCAAATGATTAGAATTTCTAGCATACGTAGTTGTAAATCTTAAAGAAGAATTTCTATTTGGTTTGTGCTTATTGTATTTCAATAGGTTATCCCTATCAAAGGAATCAACCATGTTACTGGCAGCTAGGACATAGCCCATGCCATATCCCCTGGATTTAAATCTGTTGGTGAGGTCTCTCCTGTTAGTCTGAAAAGAGGAATCATTGGAACAAATGCGTTTAATTCTGATGAATTGAGATTTCGGAATGTTGCGTATAACATGTTGGGGGTGAAAACTGGAGGCATGAAGGATGGTGTTATACTCAGGATGTTTTCTAAAAACCTCAGTGGATAAGGTGTTATCAGCCAACTTGGTAACAGCAACATCCAAAAAATATTCCTACGGTCATACTGGACAGTAAATTCCAGTCCCCAGATGTTGTTGTTCAAATATGTGAGAAATTCATGTAACGTGTGTTTCACCTGTCCAAACCAACCAGCAATCATCAAGGTAGCGTCTCCAGATATCAATGTATGGTAAAAATGTATTATTGATGGAATCATAAATAATGTGGTGTTCAACAAAAGCCATAAAGAGATCCGCATAAATGGGGGCAAAGGATGCCCCTATAGCTGTCCCCTTGACCTGCCAGTAACATTTGTCTGAATAAGAAAAGACATTACTGGTAAGAACCAGTTTGGCTAGCTCAATCAAAAAAGAATTGAAAGTGGATGGATATAAATCAGCCTTGTCCAACCAAAAGGACAAGGCCTCAAGTCCAGGAGCCTTGAAGATTGTATGGGAGATAGGAAATTCACCCTGGGGATCACGTCAGTCACCCTGCTAGTCAGGGGACCAGGGAAGTAAATATTCTGGGAAGACATAGCCAGGGAATTGTTATGGCTAGGCTTGTATAGGCCCTACGGCCGATAGCCTAGTACCAACCTATGAATCTATGAATAGATACAAGTTATATGACAATCACTACATATTTAAGAGAAAACGTTAGCAAGTTAATAGATAAATTAAAGGTAAGTAAGTATGATACAAACAGGAATCGCAATATGAAGTGAGAGAAAAGCAGGTTTATGGTATACTTAGAGATAAAGCCGAGGAGAGAAATTGGTAGAAGTAAAGAAGTGAGTGAAGAAGTAAAGAAGTGAGTGAAGAAGGGAAGGTAAAGAGATGTAAGGTATGAACAGTTATTTGTCCACACTTAGAGATATAGTTTATCCTGGTGTTCAGCAGGAACAAAGCCAGTTTTTGGCTAGGACGTCTTTCAGAATAGCTTTGAAAGATGGGAGGGTACTGACCTGATAGATACAAGTATGGAGTTCCATGCCATAGCAACATGATATGAGTACAAACAATGCCCAGAAGTTTTGTGGACACACAGGAATTTTTGGTCATTGGATTGAAATGACCAACTGGGAACATAGTTGTGCAGAATGGTATTTAATGATGGACAAGCAGATGGATGCTGGATAATTTTATAAGTGGTACGAAGCTGTGCATATGTTAGCAAATGGGATAGTTCTAAGTGATTTAGGCTTTACAGTGGTGGGTTTTGAAAGGCGTATTTACTGCAAATTTAGCAACTTTGTTATAGCATTGCTCAAGTTTTGATTTTTGTTATGCCTGAAGGTTAGTAACGATGGGAGCACCATAAAGAATTTTGGGGAGCAGATTAGTTCAGTTGATGAGAAGGTTTTTGGCTCAATAAAGCATCATTAGTTGTTGATGAGTTTTTCTTATGCAATTTTGTTGATGCAGGTCAAATTTAAGATTATCATCCACTATCATCCCTAATAAATTGCTGGGAGTAGTAACTTCAGTTGTTGTACTATCAAGGGAGAGGGCTTTACATTTGATTTTTTTCATGAGAAAGGGATTTGGGGGGAAAGCACTGATTTTTTTTAGGGTTGAGCATGAGTTGTGAGTTGCAGAGTCATATTTCACTATCTGTTAAAGCTTCCTGAGTAATTTTTTTGAGGTGTGCCATGCAGTCAAATGTGCAAATGTGTGTGAAGACATCTGCGTACTGAATTAAGGAGGCCTGTTATGTGGATGTTGTGTGGATATGTGAATGGCATTGGTGAGAATGGTAAAGAGGAAGGGAGTAAAGTTAGAGTCTTGTGGTACACTGGTGGTGACTGGTAGGTATGGATTGAAGGCTGAGTGCCATTTACTGACTGATACCTATTGGATAAGTAGCTTTTGAACCACAGAAAGATGGGATGAGGGATACCTAATGAGGACCTTTCAAGTAGAAATTTGCTGTGACAAATGACTGCTTTAGATAAGTCTAGAAATAAGGAGGAGACTGGTTTGCCATTATGTCTAGCTTTCTAACAGTATCTAGACAGGTTAGAAGTGCAGTGCTATACTATGGGGAGGAGAGAAGCCACGTTGTATGGGTGTAGGAGTTCTTCCTGCAGAAGATAGTTTAGCAGTTGTTTTTGATTACATTTTTCAAATATTTTGGAGAGGGAGGATAAGGTTGCTGTAGGTCCAAAGTTAGTAACTTTGTGCAGACAATGTGAAACTTTTTTAGAAGAGATAACATGGGATTCCTGGATTGAATATTTACAGTTATTCATCTGTTGCTCCAAGCTGCACTTCAAGAGGGATAGGGAGGAACTTTTCTTCATATGGATGGGAACATACAGTGTACATACAGAGCTATATGTCATAACGTAGCAATACACTGATAAGTACAATATAAAACCATCACTTAGTAAACATTCATGGGATTAGCCAGTACATCAAAAGATTGTCATATATACAAAAACACCAGCAACTGGGATTACATGTTTGTTAAAGGGCACAGGTTCAACATACATAAAGCTTAGCCAATATGAATAAAACTGATATACAGCACACTACCAAGGTATTTTCATTATTCTACGCCATCTTAGAACAAACAGAAATATAATAACATATAACACATGCCTGCACTGCGAAGGAAAATGGTGGATGAGGGAACAGGAGACAACAGTGAGGGGATATTTAGCAAACCATTCTACTACAGTGACCCTCCCACCCTCAGGCCAAATTATAACATAAAGTAATCAGTTTATAGCCAGTACAAAGCATTTAGTAGAGAGTTACACAGCAGAGCAGGTTTTCTTTCACTTCCTGAATGCAGAAACCAGGCAGCAAGGGAGACTAATTAACTGGCAAATATAGTGTGATCTATTGGTCAGGAGAAAAGGCACTGGTCAACTTAGTATGTGGCCCTTTGAATACAAGGACTGCTCTTTGGGGAGGGTGTGTTAAAGCCAATTTTTAGCACAGAGCAGGCATGTATTTGACCAGGTAAAGTTAATACACAGCAAGGTTCTTCAAATTAAATATGCTTACATTGTACAATGACAAAATTCTCAGTGAAAGTGTTTGGGAGTTGGGCCTTGCGGCAGAGCTCCTGTACTATTGCTGCCAGAAATAATGACCACAGACTATTGTACAATAACAAAATTCTCAATGAATACGTTTGTGAGTTGGGCCTTATGGCAGATTTCCTGCACTATCAGGGTTGGATGTAGTGACCACAGACTCTGCACTGTGAAGGAAGATGGTGACACAAACTTAGTGTTCTAATTACATTTCAAAAATGAGAGAAAAATAACTTTTTTATAGTCAGATTCATAAATAGGAACATAGCTAAAAGAAGATAGTTGTATATGGGTACTTATGGGAACATAACTATCACACAACAACATGAGCCTCCTATAACAACACATAAGATTATCACCAAGGAACTGTATGGGTAATCAAATAAAATATTTAAAAGTTGTAACACACCTTGTGCTGCTATACTAGTGACAGTGAAAAACAAAGTGAAACTCTTTTCAACCAACAGCTTTAAAAAATATTTGCATAGTTTACGCTGTTGGAGGTAGCTAAATCTCAATAGATATTACAAGGGGTTTACTTACAAACTATTAACATTTTTGGTTCACTATTTGATGAAAATTTAATTTTGAAAATAATGTGCCAAAAACAAATAAAAAGTAAAAAAAGTCTTTTTTGTAGAGTAGCAAGCCACCAGCACTTCAGATTAGGGAGACAAGCCCCCTATGTCCCCCAGAAGTATCTAAACCAACCAAAAACACAGAAAGGTGCACTGTTGACACACTCAGTACAATCTACTGTAGTGAAACTCAGAGCAACGTGCAACTTTTGCAGAAAAAACAGTTATCCAAACAGAGAATGTGTAGTACAGTCATGGGTCACTGATCATATATAGTGTGATATTCAGAGTAAAGTAAATGAATGACTGCAGCTTTATGTTTGTCTGAGGAAACGTTCCCACAGAAAGGTACTCAGAAATTTGTGTGTATTAAATAGGAATGAGGTGACAATTGCTCATTAATGTTATATAAAAGGTGGTTTCCTGTTCAAAGGCCTACAGGAAGGTAATTCCTCATCAGTAGGATCTGCAAAAAGTGAGTAGGAGCTCATCCAATGACATGGGAGGTGTGGAGTGTGACTGTCCATTTGGGGTATTGTGGGACTGGAATTAGATCCTGAACAGGACTTATAGACTGGGTTTTTTCTTGGACATAGCCTATTACTATAAAATATCTATGTGGACTAAAATAATTTGTTGCAATAAAATCCATACAATGTTGTTTGCTTTAAAAGCTGGGTGGACTATGTTTTCACTTGATTTTATGAATTGGAATTCTAAATCTTTATATACATAAGCTGTATCCACTACATCTTTGGACTTCACTAACAAGTTATAATGTGGTCCTGAAATAAATATCAACATTACCTCTTGAACTTCACTCATGAATTCAGTTTCTTACATTCATTTCTCAAACACAAAATAATCTGATTATGATTGAAGATCTTTTAAATAAATTCAGTACACATTGAGTACAGGCTTGGTGGTGAAGAAGCCAGACAAACAATACTTAAAAAACTGTAACATTTCAGTGGAGGTTTGTGTGAGTTCTTCTCACTCCCAGCTTCTCTCTATTTATGTGTATACCTATTTCCTAACACTGAAAACTGATAAACAGATATTATATATATTTTTAACCACCATCATATTCACATGATCAATTGATTATCACCACTGCATGCATGTCATCAGTAAAGGAAATTATATACTATTTACATTAAGGGGAAGAAGAAAAAAACAAAAGTGCACACAAAAAAAAAAACCTAAACGTCTTTCTAAAATGCAACACTGATCAATTATCACCATTGCGTGCATATGATCAGCTAAGCAATCTGTATATT
This sequence comes from Protopterus annectens, assembly GCF_019279795.1. Classification (NCBI taxonomy): domain Eukaryota; kingdom Metazoa; phylum Chordata; order Ceratodontiformes; family Protopteridae; genus Protopterus; species Protopterus annectens. The sequence continues at coordinate 788,525,241 of NC_056734.1, forward strand.
ACATAAATTAAAGGGAAGAAGAAAAAAAAAGATGCAGACAAAAAAATACTTAAATGTCTTTCTAAAATGCAACACTGCTCATCTAAATAAAACTATTAGAAATGAAAAATGAGTAAAATGTAAAATAAAAAAAGAAACTATAGCATGAAAATATGAAAATAAAACATCAATACTCAACATAACAGATCTGAACCTAATCACCTCCTTTTAGAAAAAAAAATATCTAGAAACCGTATCTAGACTTTGACACCAAGGCATCTCAACATGTTGATAAAATAAAGGCACAATTTTTTTCTGGCACTTAAAAAAATAATTAAAATTTACTTCAGAACGTGTGGGTAATAACCCATTAGGTAATGTATTCATAAGAGCCAAAGTAATGCATGTAAAGTCTTGTTCAGTAGTCAGTTACCACATCCCATTTAAATAAAAGGGAAACAAAAAATTCAAAATGAAAAAAAAAATAATCAAATAAGTATAATACATGGTTATCTGTTTTGTGTGGTACATGAGGTATTTTGCAAAGTAGCATTAAACAACAGTTTTTGATTCACAACTTTGCAACTTGTCATGAGACTTTCCCTAAACCTATACAAGATGCTTCATGGATAGCATGCTGTATCCTACCTACTGCATAAAACCATACATACAGTGGATATAAAAAGTGTACACACTCCTGTTAAAATGCCAAGTTTATTTAGTATTAAAAAAATGAGACGACAATAAATAATTTCAAACATTTTCCCACTTTTAATCTGACATATAACCTGTAAAATTCAATGGAAAAACAAACAAATCTATTAGGGGAAAAATATAAAAAATAAAAAAACGTACAATAAGCTGGTTGCGTAAGTGTGCACACCCTTAAACTAATACTTTGTTGAACCATCTTTTGATTTAATTACAGCATTCAGTCTTGGGTAGGAGTCTATCAACATGGCACATCTTGACTTGGCAATACCACTCCAAAGCGCTCCAAATCTGTCAGATTGCGAGGGCATCTCTTGTGCACAGCTCACTTCAGGTCACCCCACAGATTTTCTATTGGATTTAGGTATGGGCTCTGGCTGGGCCATTTCAAAACTTTAATTTTCTTCTGCTGAAGCCATTTTTTGTTGATTTGGGTGTATGCTTGAGATCATTGTCATGTGGAAAGGTGAAATTCCTCTTCATCTTCAGCTTTCTAGCAGATGTCTGAAGGTTTTGGGCCAAAAGTGACTGGTATTTGGAACTGTTCATAATTCCCTCCACCTTGACTTAAGCCCCAGTTCCAGCTGAAGAAAAGCAAACCCAAAGCATGATACTGCCACTACCATGCTTAGACGTGGGGATGGTGTTCTTTTGGTGATGTGAAGTGTTGTTTTTACATCAAACGTACCTTTTTGAATTGTGGCCAAAAAGTTCAACCTTGGTCTCATAAGACCATAACACATTTTTCCACATGCTTTGGGGAGACATGATGTATTGTTTTGCAAATTTTAAACTGGCCTGGATGTTTTTCTGTGTAAGAAAAGGCTTCCGTCTTGCAACCCTACCCCATAGTCCAGACACATGGAGAATATGGGAGATTGTTGTCACATGTACTACACAACCAGTACTTGCCAGAAATTCCTGAAGCTCCTTCAATGTTACTGTAGGTCTCTTAGCAGCCTCCCTGACCAGTTTTTGTCTTGTCTTTTCATCAATTTTGGAGGGACCTCCAGTTCTTTGCAACATCACTGTTGTCCCATATTTTCTCCACTGTTCTATGACTGTCTTCACTGTGTTCCTTGGTATATCCAATGCTGTGGAAATTTTTTTATACCCTTCTCCTGACTGATACCTTTCAACAATGAGATCCCTTTGATGCTTTGTAAGCTCTCTGCGAATCATGGCTTTTGCTGTAGCAGGCAACTGAGTAAATGTCAGGAAAATCCTACAAGGACAGCTGAACTTTATTTGGGGTTAAACAGACTCTCTTTAATTGATGGCAGGTGTGTATCCAAGACTGAAGGGTGTGAACACTTATGCAACCAGCTTATTGTACATTACTTATTTTTTATATTTTTCCCATAACAGATTTGTTTGTTTTTCAATTGAATTGTACAGGTTACAGGTCACATTAAAGGTGGGAAAAGTTTAGAAATGATTCATTGTGCTCTCATTTTTTTATATCACAAAAACATGGCATTTCAACAGGGGTGTGTATACTTTTTATATCCACTGTATATGCATAATTGTAGATACATATATACAAGTTTTCAAGATATATCATTATTATCTTATGGGCTGAGAAATAGAACTACAGTTGTATTAGTAGTGGTAGCAGTAGGGTTAACATTATAACTAGTATTACATTAGCAGTAGTAGTATTAGTAGTGGTAGAAGTAGGGTTAACATTATAACTAAGGTTAACATTACAACTAGCATTAGATTACCAGTAGTAATATTAGTAGTGGTTGCAGTAGGCTTAGCATTATAACTAGTATTAGATTACCTGTAGTAGTATTAGTAGTGTTAGCAGTAGGGTTAAAATTATAACTAGTATTAAGATTGCCAGTAGTATTATTAGTAGTGGTAGAAGTAGAGTTAACATTACAACTAGCATTTGTAATCTTTTGAGGGGAATATTTTTATTAACAGTATGAATGAAGAAAATGCCTTATTCTCAATTTTGTAAATCAGCAGCTTTTGTTCTCCTGATTCATTTATCTTGTTAATACATGTTGCTGTTAATTAACAAGGGTGGATATAATGTGTTGGGAGTGTTGTAAGAATGAAACTATAGCTACCTAGGACTCAAATTAATTAAGAGGACTGTAAAAGTATACAAGGTACATTTCTTTTGAGGTGGACTGGAGCAACAGTCATGGCTGTAAATGCTCGAAATCAATATTTAACATGAATACATAGTAAAACTTATCTATGAATACAGCACTGTTCAAGGCCATGTGCCAGTGAGAATGAGAAAAGGGAACCTATATCGAAGATCACGTGTCATTTCCACTGTAAGAAACATTATCAAAGGTAAACTGACTCCAAATGAAATTTAATAACAAAAACAGACAGTAAAAACATTAGTTGCTCTGCATAATGTCATCCCGACATACAAAAAAACAGTTTCATATGTTTATAAAGACATCCTAATTTATCACTAAGGAAATGAATGTAATAAGATTTCTGCCTTCAATGAACTGTTAAATAACATATCATCAATGTTGATGATCCAAATACTTCCCCTACATTTAGTTGACTCTGGCTTGACTGAAATTTCAACCACATGACTCAAATCCATTGAAATTTCAGCCTGACAAAGAATATAAAAATATTTCTCACTCCCACTTTCTTAAATATACTACATGGTTCATAAACATGGAGAAAAGAGAAACGATAAACATGAAATTGTTGCCAGCATGAAAACTGAAATAACACGAACAACAATTTTCAATAAAAAAATGATTTGGGGGATGCAGCATTATGGAATTGGATTTGGCAGGTTTAAACCTTTTTACTTTACATCTAAAAAATAAGGAAACCAATGTAAAATATGTTGTACATTTGACATTCTGAATACATTCCAGAAGTGAAAACTTCTTCCAAAAACTTTTTAGCAAAGTCATGGTATACCAACATGAAACAACAAATCAATAAACCACTTTAAAAAGAAAAAAGATGACTTTCAAAAAAGTTAGGAAAAGCAGCTAAAACACATTCTAAATAAAATAGGTGGCAGTATATGTAAATAAACGATGACTATAAGCAATGAGGGTAGATAGCACAGAAGAAGAGAAATATTTCTTAACAGTATATTCAGTAAATTTCACCTCATGACCTTTAACACTCTTACAGTAGCAGTCAATTCTCTCTGACTCTTTTCCTTCACAATGTTTCTTTACATACTATCCTGTCTGCAGAGTTACCCGCTCAAACACTTTATAGGTAATGCAGTCTTTCTCACCGGACTTTCTTTCCTCCCACAGTCCGTTTTGAGTCTCTGTTAGTAGCATAGGCATTTCCCCTTCTTTCAGTATAACACTCAAATCGAGTCATATGACTCCTGAGACAAACTCACCTAATTACCTGCACTTACTTCAAAAAACAGGTGTCGTCACTCCTGTCAAGTACAAACAATCAGTCAATAACTGAACTCGCCCTCTCTCAAGCAAAAATATGTCACTAGCCAAACTCACTATCTCTCAATGTTCATGTAATCTCTCAGTAGTAAAATCAGTCTTTCACCATTACTGTAGCATCGTCAAGATCACTTGATATTTAAATAATTGCATAATTTTATATATATATATATATATATATATATATATATATATATATATATATATATACACACACACACACACACACACACACACACACACACACACATGAAAATGACTTACAGAAGTAGTGCTGTATGAGGACTAGAGAAAGGCCTTTGTGATTACAGTACATAAACTTAGTACAACAAAAGACTAATTAGACTTTGCTCATGTCAACAGTAAGAACTGTCGTCTAAACTTGAATACAGCCTCCCCAACATAGCCTTAGCATCAAAAATAAACTCCACACACATACAAACAATAACCAATCAAAATTAGTAGATTATTCACTACCTTAAAAATGAACACCACTGCAAAGCATTGCAGAAAGCAAATCATTTCCCTCTTCAGCACAGGGTTATCCTTCTCATAAGACCCAAACTAATCTAACCCCTAGTCAAGCAGACCTTCTCTATGCTAATAGCTAATTTGACAACCTTCCTCTAATGGACTCAGAAATCACAACCACTCTGCCTGAACAATCCTCCAAAATTAAACTCCATTGTACTGATCCCTGCTACTCTATAATTGGTCCAAAACTCTAAAACAAGTATTCCCGCACAAAATAAAGACACATTATCTTATCCAAAACTTAGTACTCAACTAAAGGTCTAGCTCCTCTCATCAGCCATATGTATTCCCTATCATCTTAGCCATAATGTGAGCTACAACATTCTATTTCTTTCTATAGCACATTGTGTTACTGTCCCTCACATGGCAGGTTCTGTTGAACCAGTCTTCACTTACGTTTCCAACAAACTACTAACAACCTGTCCAACATCCTTCCCTCCACTCTTGTCATTCTCAATTAGATAAAACACTAGTGTAATTATCACACCTCATGCTGAGTTTTGTCAATACTGTACATTACAATTTTGGTTACGCTTTACATTTTTATGAGCTGATAATGCTGTTTTGCAGATGTGTATTTTCATTGTACTCCTGCCTTTCCTCACTAGATGTAATTCTGATTTTCTTTGTATTCACTAGCCAGGACTGGAAATCATCACTTGTGATCAGAGGTCTATCCAGGTATATAATTTTTAAATGAATAAACAAATAAAAAAATAAAATATCAGGTTAACTATAGAAAAAAAAATACAGAAAAGGGACTTTGTATAATCAGTGGAATCACCTGTCAGCACATATATAGAAATGGAGGATCATTCTAGCCTGCAGCCATTAATTATATAACAATTTATGTCCATTATCACACAGCACTTGGGCTACAATCTGGGTGCTTTGGGCAGTTCTTAAGGCTTTACAAGAATAGGACACACTATTGTTGTATAAGGTGCTGAGGACAGTGACTAAGATGGTTAAACAAATGCAAGGTATAATATAAGAGGAGAGGTTAAGGGAACTCCACCTTTTTCCTCTTGAAGAGTGATATAAACGGGTTGAGCTGGAAACATATCAGTAAGGTATACTGGTACTATAAGGTAGAAATTCAGTGGCAAATTTGGAGAAGTCTTTGGCAGTTAAATTTAAGTAAACCAGAAAATGATGGAAGTCATAACATGATGGAGCATGGATGGCTTGGTGACAGACTGAATACACTCTTGCTCAAAAGGCACATCATAGCATCTTATTTTGGAGGATTCATAGATTGGTACTATGCTAACAGGCCAGGGGGCCTTTTTAAGCCTATCCGCATGTTCCCAAAAGAATAATGCTGACCTGTATTCAAATAGGACATTGAAGGCCAGGCATTTATAAGCTACCTCTGTTCATAAGGGACATGGGTACCAGGCCTTGTATAAATTTCCAATTCCCCATTCACTGGTCTAGGTTGCACTTAAACTGGGTAATGGATGAACTCAGCTTAACATGGATGGGAAGCCTGTTCCACAGGAGGTGCAGTCTCTGGGACACATATCTGTCTCTCCAGCACATTCAGTTTAAGTCACAGACAAAATTCAGGTCCCTAGACCTTGTATTTCTGGTACTGTTTCACTTACAGATATACACGAGATATGTGCGGAGTTTGCAGATGCCTTGTAAGCAAGGCACAGATCACTCCTCAGAAATCTATAGGAGACTGAGCAGAGGGAAAAGGACTGTAAGGCACTCTACATAAAGCAGGTTTGTTACTTCTTTTATTTTGTTTGTAAGAAACCTCTGAGGTCACTTTAGTTGCTGTGAATGCCTGGTCAGGTACATATTGAAGGAAGCATTGTACTCTATGATTTGTTTGATAAGGGCTGAGTACAGTGGGATAATGACCTCTTTGGACCTAGGTGCCATGCCCTTACTTATAAGTTGCACAGCATAAAGAACTTCCTCATCACTGTGGCCACATGGTGGTCAAAGGTAAGGCTACTATCTATGTGCATACCCAGATCCCTGACTACTGGGTCAATTCTTATGTGCGTATTATCAACATGGTGATCAGTTGGAATGGTTGAGTTCCTAGAGGGTAGAATTATGTATTTATTACCATTTTATTTAAGACCATGGCTTTGGCACCATTTGTTAGTCACAGATAGGCCTTCTTGAAAAATGCTAGCATCTGCAGGGGAGTCGATGATAAGCCTCATCTTACAATCATCTGCAAACTTAGTAAGACATAAACGTTCAGCATTTGCTTCGATTTCCGAGAAATAGATGCCAAAAGGGAGCGGGCCAGTACTGAGCCCTGAGGGACCCCTCTAGTGAATTGCCTCTTGGTGGATGTGGCCTTACCTATTTTGACCTCCTGGGTCCTATCAGTGAGCCAGCTGGCGATCCACTGGGTGATAAAAGGTCTTAAACCTAATTTAGTGAAGTTGTCTATAATGCCTGAATGGGGTACTGTATCAAAAGCCTTGGCCAAATTGAGGTAAGCTGTGTGGCCAGCCTTGCCTTCATCCATTTATTTGGTGACCCTCTCAAAAAAGTCCACCTGATTTAACAGGCATGACTTTCCTTTCACAAAGCTGAACTTTGATGGGGATAGCATTTGCAGGTTATCTATGTCCTCATTTATCATATCAATGACAATTCTTTCCATGGCCTTACATATGAGGCTGGTCAGACTAATGGGCCTGCAGTTACCCATATCAGTGGCTAAACCTCCTTTGTGCAGGGGAATGACTGTAGCCATCTTCGATGCTTTGGGCACAAAACCTAACTGCAGATTTCAGCTTAAAAGTGATTCAAGTGGACCAGAGAGGTCATGTTTTGTGCTATTTAATAAGCATCCTGGGATGTAATTGGGGCTCATCTATGTCGTGCTTTTGGTCTTGGAAAGTACATGTTCTCTAGTAAAGACTAGGGGGACTGTCATAAGCACTATTTCTTTTGGACTACTGAGGGAGAGTTGGGGGGAGAAATTTGAGCTGAACCTCTCAGCCAAAAAGTTGGCAATGACTTTCGGTTCAGTGTGGGTGATGCCATTCACAATAAGTTCTGAGCATTGTTTCATATTTCCCCTGAGGTTATGGACATAGCTGTAGACAGCAGCATGGTTGTCCTTTGCCTGAGAAGCTATTTTTTCTTTAAATGTAGCCTTGGAAATATTAATTAATCCTCTTAGCTGCCTGTTTAGATTGGTTAGGGAGCTTTTAATATGTATCGCTTTGCTCCTATGTTTAGCTAAGAATTTTTTTTTCTTTTGTTGTATAACTGATTGATACTTTGATTCTACTAGGGAGGCTTGTCTTTTGCATGCAGAGCACCAAGTTTGGCATTGAGCATGGCAAAATGGAAAAGGATTTGAATACTAGCTAAAGAGGAGCATGTGAAGGCATAGGAATGCAGATCACTACATGGCACTTTGATAAATAAGGTCTTACTGACAGGTGGAGTTGGGAGGCACATAACTAGCAGTATGACTGTCTCATGATCTCTTGGTGTTAGGTACTTGCTGCATGCACTGCTACCTCAAACAGGAGCACTGTGCAGTTAATTCTACTCGGGAGACAGTCCTCCTTTCTTCATTACGATGATATGCAATAGCAGGGTTTGGGATTGGATTAAGGAGTTGGGGACTGGCTTAACGGTCAAGGTTTTTACCTCAGAGATACAAGGTACGTGATTTGATTCTCACCTCTTTAAAGAAACTGGCCAGATTTAAAATGGCTTGCAAGGGTAGCCAGCCTAGTACTTAGTATACACCTATGAAATATTAACCTATGAGGGAGGTGAATGGAGCAGATCCAGAAATGATGGAGGTATCTGAGAATTTGAGGTCAGAATGCGTAAAAGAAAAAAAAAACATAAATCTGAAAGTAAAAATGTGCCCCTTAATGCTACAGATGGATTGGATAAAGTATGACACAAGTAAACAACACAGAAGTAAGCCGAATCGTAAACTTACAATTAGAGAGACATCTCGTTCCTTTTATTTTCCTTTTTTTAGTATTTAGTTTTCATTCCTTCTACATTCTCAAGATATTATACATTAAAATTCCAGTAAACATTCTCTAAGTTAATATTTAGGTAATAATTGAAGAATTGATCATTCAAATGTTTCTGGTTTTTATATATATATATATATATATATATATATATATATATATATATATATATATGTGTGTGTGCGTGTGTGTGTGTGTTTATTTATTTATTTTATTTTACATTTGTTTACAGGGAAGGTCCAACTGGGATAACACCCTTTTTCAGTGGAGACCCCGGGAGAAAAGCTCCACATATAGAGATTACACAAAACTTATACAAGAAATTATACAAAATGTATACAAGAAATGATACTAAATATATACAAGACATACAGTACACCAGAAATTACATTCTATGCTATAATAGCTGACATTTGTATCATACAGTCATCTGATATAATTCCTTATTGTAGTGTAGACATTGTAGTTTCTCAAAGTAAGCAGAAGAAGGGTTTATAGGAGGGGAAATTGGACAGAAAAAGATGAGGTTAGAGATTATCTAGACATGAGAGAGAGAGCATAGATTATCAGATGGTCAGGGAAGAATGAAATGTATAACCAGGAGCAATTAAAACTAGCTAGCCTGGAGTCGTACAGGAACAAAGCCAAGTGTCATTAAGATAATTTTCAAGACTCTTTTTGAATTGGTTGGTATTTATGTTGGTTCTGATGCTGTGAGGTAGTGAATTCCACCTTATTGCTAGGTACATGATGAGAAGATAGGGATTCGTCTGCTGTATTACTGTATTTGCACACTTGTAGATATTTATTTGTTGAAGACTTCTATTTTTTTTAATTGACTTTATTTTTTTTCTTGCAAAGACTTCTATTTGTGGTATGGGGAGAATATTTAAAAGGGCAGGGTTTTTTTCAGGTTGATATACTAGTTTATGTGTTAAGGTTAACTGATTATAGGATAGAAGTTGTGGGAGTTCTAACCAGGAGAATTTTTTAAGGAGTGACAGTGGTGGATATGATGTGGGCAGTCAGTTGCAAATTTAGGTATTTTATTATAGTAGGTTTCAAGTTTAATTGAATCTGTCTTTTTAAGGTTGCTGAGAATTGGGGAAGCATACAGAAGTGTTGATAGAAGATGGGTTATAGCAATGGCAACCCTAGAGGTGTTAGTTAGATACTTTTTATTTCTGTAAAGAGTACCCATTTTTTGTGAACTTTCTTAATTGTTTGTGCTATATATAGAATAAATCATAGGTTCTTATCTATTATTACTCCTACTAGTTTTGTTTGTCAATCAGCATTAATTTTAGTATTATTCCTAGCTGTAATATAGAATGTGCTGGGGCGGGGTCTTGTGGGTTGGAAGATCATGAGTTTTATTTTATTGGGGCTGAGTATGAGCTGATGATTTATATATATATATATATATATATATATGTACACATATATAGACACACACACACACACAAATATATGTATGTCTTCCTCTCCAACCTGCCCTGAGAGGGTGGAGATTGAAACACTGAAGTGTGATTGGTTGATGCTGACTTTTAAATTCTTACACTTAGGAGAAAGTACTAGATCTGATGAAGGGTACAGCTATGTACCTGAAAGTGTTTATCTTTTAGTTTTAACACCAATTTTCAGTTATTACAACACAAGAAGAACCTTTAATTCAGTTCTGCACTGCAGAATCTTTCTGGGGATTCTAAAAGGACCACATGGATTTTGTCAAATCATTTTTTGGAGACGGTGGCCCTTGGAAATGAAATGAAAGAGCTGTGGTGTCCCTCTACAAAAACACAACAAGCAAATCACCTGGGAATCTTCAGACTGTGGGCTTCGCATCAATAGCAAGTAAAAAGATAAAAATAGTACTAAACTCAAGGATTGTGGGTTAAAATTGGTCGAATCATGAATTCCAACATGGATTTACAGAAAGTGGATCTGTCAGGTTAATATTGTTATATTGCTATTATATAGTTCAGTAATTTGGTAACAAAGGAAGTACATAGAGATTATATGGATTTCAGGAAGGCCTTTGACTCAGTTCTGAATCATATGCTTCATTTGAAAATGAGAGGAGTAGGTGCAGATAGCAAACAGTGCTGGCGGTTGGACAATTTGGCAAATATCAAAGAGCAGAAAATAAAAGCTGGAGTGTGGAATATTCAGAGGGTAAAAAGGTGCCAAAACGTATCACACAGAAACTGCCCTTGTATTTACTCTACTTAATGTGTTCATGTCAGACCACAGCTAGGACACGGACAGTTGGATCATTATCTTGTCACTGGCCACCACCAAGGTTGGAGAAGTAGTAGCAGATGGAGTCCAACTCTGAAAGGCACCTAAAGAGGCTGGGACCTTATTTAAAAGGCAGTAGGCAATATCCTTGTGTAAGGTAACATGAAAGCAGAAATCAATCCAAAGACAAAAGAAGCAACTGGAAGAGTCAGGCCAAGGAGTCCATAGCAAGAATTATTATTATTACTTTTAGAAAACCTAATCTAAAGAGGTAGAAAGGCAAAGTCATATTTGGATTATATGTACAGAAGGGGTGGAGTCTAGAGAAAGTGATAGATGGTGCCCCTACATCAGGATTTATATAAGCCTTATCTAGATTACTTTTGCAATTATAGAGATTCTTCATGAAAACTGAAATCACAATGCAAGGGAGGACACAGAACAAGCTGATGAGGATGTAAGAATAATGAAAGGATGTGGGATATAAAAGATATGTGAGTCTCGTTTGCATTAGGAAAGGGAAGAGAAGATGGAGAGAGAAATATGCCATAAATGCATTACAGCTCTGACGCACAAATGTGATATAATTAATGTCGATAAAGAGAGGGCAAGTAAGAAAATTAATGGTCATCAATTAAAGGGAATACAGTTTAAACTTGATATAACAATTTTTTTTGTTTGCAGAAACTGAAACTGATAGGAAAAATTAAGCAGTGAAATGAGGTTGATTGGGTTGGGATCCATTTTTTAGGCTTGCAGCAACATTCATCCAGACTAGACAGCCTCACTATCTCCTTCTGCTGCCTAGTTTGTGCAACATAATGTCATGTAATGTTTGACATTGCTTGGAACAATGTATACCTCAGTAAATTTAAAATGTGACTAACAGCTTCTTTAAATGAAAGAAAATTCTCTGTTCCAACTGAAGATGTCTTTTCCTCCAATAATAAGACTTCACCAATTTTCATTAAGAATACACCATCTAAATAAGACTTTCTATTGAATGTTCTCCAGTAGGAATATGATTTCTTCTATTATATTATTTGCCTTCTTATTACAGCATTGCTAAGACTGAAAGGACACTACTGCTTTTCTGTAAAATCTGTCATTTCTTATTATTAAAACTAAAGAATATTATGGGACCACATTTAAACCAATTCAATGGTGGTGCTGCGGTAGCATTGTCGCCGCACAGTAAGACGCTGTCCGGTTTAATTCTCAGCTAGAACGTCTTCTGCGTGGAGACATGCGTGAATGGGCGTATCTTCGTTGAAGGTTGTGCATCAGGGCTGGTAACTCGGCACGTAAAAATCAACTACCAATCATTAGTGGACCGGAGTTCCGCTGTGGCGACCCCTAACTGGGAAAAGCCGAAAGACACAACAACATTTAAACCGATTCAAGCATCCGACATACTTATGTACAAATGACACCTTTATGTTGCATCAGCTGAGAGGAAGAAGAGAAAAAGAAGTTCGACAGTGTTTCTACTCTTCAAGTGTTTTACGCCCTAGGGCTTCAGACATTCAAAACAAAAACATTAACTTTCTGTTTTTTTTTTTTTTCTGAGAACCATGTACTCTGAGGAAGGTTTTTCTCATACATGTTGATGCATTTCTCAGTAGTTTATGAACCTTACAGATGGTGAAGTCTAAATTAGTTTCAGACATTATCCTTGACTTTTGTTTGCATGCTGTGTGACTCTGGGCAAATCACTTAACCAGCAAATGCACCTCAGCACTTCTTGAAAAAAGGCACTTGTTTTAAGTGCACTCATCTAGTTAATAAATAAAAGATTATTATTGCAAAAACAAATTACCCAAAGTAAGACTTTTGCTGTGACTTGTAATAGTGACGAAGTACTGAATTACTTCTACATATATAAATAAAACATTAAAAGAGAATGCTGAATGCCTCTGTGTTTCTCATTTGAGCAGGTCAACACTTTTTAACTTGGCAAAAGAAACGGTATAGAAGGTAAACAGATAGGTATCACGATATGCATAAATTATGCAATTTGTAAAAGACTGTTAAACATGTAAAATATTTGCAGCATATTTAACATTTAAAATTAAAATAATCTGTGAACAGTCTTAGATATACCAATTGAAAGCTAAACTGTTTCGTATAGCATAAGGTAAAGCTGTCATAATTTTCCATTGCAAGTGATTCAGTTAACAGCCATGTATGATTTCAACTTACAGTGGTTGCTGAAATCTCAGACTGCAAAATGCTGAGCTAGGTTGCTGTTAAGTTCATATGCTAGCTGATCAAATTATCCTTGTTGGCGTAAACATGCAGGACATTCTGGTGGATGCTGGGAGCGTTGGAAAAGACAAGATGTGACAAAACCCTTTCCTTGCTGTTTGCAGTGACGTTTTTGCAGTAGCAGAGGGTAGAAGTTTACATTTGAGATAGGTGGCAGGCTGCCACAGCAGGTACTGCCTATGAACTACACAAGTAAAACTCAGTCTGCATTGTGGCTTCAGATAGGCATTCAGTACCATTCACCAAAGCCAATTGTGCTGCCTTGTTTCATATTATCATGTGACTTAGGAGGGTTCTACAGCAGGGCAGCAAAGAGAGCTATTCATTTGCAGTCATGAAATCCACATTTTGATAATGTTCCTGGCACAACATGCAATACAGGCATCCAAACTTGGACTCTAGACTACATGCAGTTTTGTTCTGACATGATTAAAGTGCAGACACTCAGCTTAAAGCAGCACAACAGTATGTATCTCCTCAAATACTCTGCTCCTTCCTTTCTTTCTTTCTTTCTTTTTTTTTTTTTTTTGGTGTGGTGGAATGGACAGGTAAGAATCAGAATTCATATACAAGACTGGTTAATAGAGGTAGTAGCTTAGAGGTGCAAAATCTCAAAGTGCTTCCCTTCCTCAGCAGCTGCTTATATCATTTTGTTTCTGTGCAGGAACTACAGAATGATCACAAAAAATGAGGTTTCCTTTTTAAGTGACTCTTCAGTTGTAAGAAAATGCAGCTCTCCATAACAGCTTTATCGTTGGGAATTTCCAAATAACTGATTCAGTTCAACATTGCGGCATAGTAGTGAGAATTCTGTTTAAAATAAAAATTGTATGCCTCAAGACAGCTAAACTGGTCTGTATTAAATGGGTCTGCCAATGATATGATACCTTCATATATTAAGGGTCCCTTGCAGTGCTTTCTCAAATGGTCTGTGTGTGTGTGTGTGTGTGTGTGTGTGATATATATATATATATATATATATATATGTGTGTGTGTGTGTGTGTGTCTATATATACAAAGATATTTATTTACTTGTTGTGACTTACGGCTTTTCCCGGTTAGGGGTCGCCACAGCGGAACTCCGGTCCGCTAATGATTGGCAGTTGATTTTTACATACCGAGTTGCCAGCCCTGATGCACAACCTTCAAAGAAAGCACGCCCATTCACGCATGTCTCCACGCAGAAGACGCTCTAACTGAGAGTCGAACCAGACAGCGTCTTACTGTGAGGCGACAACGCTACCGCAGCACCTAAATAATTTAATTGTTGATGAGGACATTTTACTGGGTATAACCCATTTTCTATGGAGAACAGGTCAAACTTTACATTTAATGAACAATAAAGGCATATGTAAACACACATGGCAAAAAGTTCAACACTATTTACAATAACTACGAAGACTTTACAATATGTAATTATACAGCTATGACAAGCATGATTATCAGTTAAAATACATAATTCAGGAGCACATCAGAAACTGGCATTATGAGAGATACAGTGTCAATCTGACAGGCTGAGCAGAAAAGATGGTTGTGGTGCAAAATTAGTAATGGAACATAAAACGTGCTCTGTCATTGGCTTCTGCTTTAAGATAATTTTCTTATTACATTCTTACTGACATTGCAGTGAAAATAAATTGTGCAATATGATGGTATGATGTGTTATATTCCATATCCACAAAAGGAGAGAAAACAGCTTAATAAGCATCTTAGTAAAAGAGGATTAGACAGAGAGATGACAGCTTAGGTGCAATTATTGACTTAGGTACATTTAGTCTACATTGGTCTTGAATATCAGAAATACATAAAGCACACAATTGTGTGACAGGCATAATGTTTACCATGAATTCAAATGAACACTGCCTACAGTAAGGAGGCATGCTCTGGATCAGCAGGAAAAGGTGGCAATATGGCGTGGGAAAGTTTTTTTTTTTTTTCTTTTTGTGTGACATTTATGCAGCCATAAAAAACATTTTTTTTCAAATATGTTACAAATTCTAAAACCGTTACAAACTTAAGAGTGGATGACTAGGCATTGACATTTTTTCATGAAAGGTGGCAATTCTAGGTGTTTATTAATTTATTTTAATTTGTATTTATTGTTTTTGTTTACCAGGGAGAAAGGCACCAATATGCAAACAACCACAATAGATAGCAAAACTAATATTTATTTTTATTTACTTTACATTTATTAACCGGGTTAGTCTGGCTGAGCTTTTGGCTCATTTTCAGCAGAGACCCGGGGAAAAAAGCTTCGCAGGACTAGAAAACAATTTATTAAATTTTAGTAGCATAGTAGTAACAATCAGCTATAGGATCCTATAAGCAGAGACCTGGAGAGAAAAAAAGCTCCTCAGGCAATTTAATTATACAGAGTATTAACAATTGGCAGACTGGAGTTCTGCTGTGGCGACCCCTAACCGAGAAAAGCCGAAAGACAACAACATTAACAATTGGCAGACAAGTATGTGAGTTGCTACAAACAAGGTTTTAAACAATTAGCAGAAGAAATGTGACTAGTTACAATATTATTTATGCTGCTCAGAGCAAAATGAGTTAATTTGAAAGATAATAATATACAATAGTCTTTACCTTTTTCAAAAAAAGGGAGAACTGCATTTCATACCTGATAAAATATTCAGGCAGCCATAATATAGCTCTTTTCAATAGAAAGCAATATGTTTTACAAGCAGTATAGTGGTGACAGATTCAAGAAATAGAAGACAACTGTAGTTGAGGATGGTGTATTAAAAAGATGGGAAAGAGAGTGTGTTACATTACAAGCAGGTGGAGGATAAGGAGGGAGTTGGGCAGGGATGAGGATGAAGAGGGGTGACGTGCTAATCTGGTGCAGCAGGAGTTGAGTAAGTGAGACTTTAACTGTCATTTGAATGATTTTAATGAAAATCCTGTCTTACTATTACGAGGATATTTTTCCAGGTATTTGACATTTGATGGAAATAGAGGGAACAACCTGCTAAGTTATTAGGGTCTGATATATGTAGAAAGACTTTGTCAGAAGAGAGCAAGCTTCTGTGTGTGTTGCGTGCTTGTACAAAGCTGGTTAGAGATGGACATCCATTTGTTTTGTTTTTTTAGATTGTAGATAATAGGGAGGTGTGCATTTGTGAGTTGGTGAGGCAGTTTAAGTCACTGAAGGTTTCTGAGAGACAAACAGTGATGTGATCTGAGGGGGAGGTTGGCTGCAAATTTTGAAATCTTGCTGTAGCACTGCTGAAGTTTGTTTAGCTGAGTTAGTTGGATGTTTGTCAGTACTAGTGCTGAGTACAGGAGAGAAGATAGCGGAAGGGTTTGGATTTATTGGGTTTTGCCCTATAAAGAGTGTTCAGTTTTTGAGTTGTTTTTTCTTTTTTTTTTGAAAGTAAAGGAGGGTGGCCTAATGGTTAAGGTGTTTGCCTTACAAACACAGGGTGCAGGGTTTGAGTCTCAGAAGGGATAACTGGCTAGGCTTAAAATGGCTCGCAAGGGCAGTTAGTCTAGTACTAATCTATGAACCTATACATCCTGACAAGATGAGAAAACAGAGTATCAGTTTGTGACAATATCTACAATTACAGAACAAGCTACTCTGCCCTGTTAAATAATGTTTCTGTCTACTTTAAAGAAATCACTTTTGGATTTTACAACAGTAAGAAATACAGCTTCATGATTATGGCAATCTTTAAGACAAGTCTGCTGGACAAGAATAGGGTGATGGTTAGCTGCTTTTCTGAAGGCAGGACAGTGACAGAATGAGGAATCTTGGTTCCCTTCATTGCGGAACATATGGTTACAGACTGATGGTAGCTTACGTAAAAATGATGTGCAGAAGGATACGATGGTGCTTGCAGTACAGGTATCCAGGACCAGAAGACACTGGACTTAAGTAGCATCCTTCTATCATTGAGAATGATGCTGCAACCCAACAAAGTAACTGGCTTTCAAAACTACTTGAGTAGTTGGTGTACTCTATGGAGGTCCATCATATTACAGCATTTGAAGAATGCTCAATAGGTCTTAGTGCTTCACCAGGGGTGGCTTGCACCTCTCATAACATGGCTTTCACTTACTGGCTAAAACTTTTGCAGCCCCCTGAGTGCATTCTTAAGCAACAGTCCATTTATTATACATTCCACTGTAACAAATTCTAATTCTTATTATATCATTGCTAGGAGTTTCAGAAAAATATCCAGAATTATGGCCTTCACAACACCCGATCACATACATTTCAGTGCAGTTACAGAGACTTGGTTTCATTTTACTAATGCCACTTCCTCTACAGATTGATTAGATGTTTCCCATGTCTTCAGACCTTCTAGTAACTGTCTCTATATGCTTTTATTAAGGACCCCACTATCTTACAGCAAAACCATTATAATATTTTTGTAAAGTTTCTGGAGATCCAAGTTACAGTGAATACATCTAATTAACATGATGTTGCTTGCTAATAATCCCCTGCTATGCCTCCTGTTATACAAAATCATTGCATAAATGCTCCAGATACAATTATCTATCCCAACCATATTATTCTAAGCAAGATTAACTACCCAACTATTAACTTTGCAAGTCAATTCCACCATTAACAAATTCCTAACATTTCTTAGTGTTTAATACCAACTTTCTTGAACAGGTTAACAATCTCCTAGAGGCCCCATTAGGCTTAGCAGTATATCCTCACAAACATTGCTCCTTCTTACAACTGCATCCTGTGTCTCCCACTTCCTAATTAAATCTAATGATGAATCTGTTATCTTCTCCTTCAGAAAAAAATGTATTCTTCCCACCTGCAAATGCAGTTGCTTTCAGTCATTTATCTAAAGCAGACCTGATCTAAATAAATTATACTGTAGTCTTCAACCTACTGACTCTATCAGTGAGGCTGCTGCCTACCACCTTTGATTCCTACTTACACCTAAATCCGATGCATTGAGAAGTCTGTCTCCATCTGCTTCAAATATAGTAGAAAATTTAAGAACAAACTCATATGGTGAAATATCCATTACCATAACTGGTGAGGGTGCAAAGTGTTAGGGGAACAACTGGCAGAACCCAATCCTTCTTCAGTTCATAACAGCAAAATGTTGGTATCACTGTAGTGATCTATGTGTATATTAACTGTAGCAGCTAGCTACTACACATGAAGCAAGCAGTTTTCTACAGTTTAAAAGTGAAAATACCACTTTTTTAAAATGAAGAGCTGTAGTCAGATGAGGTTTTCTATAAGGGGTTGCCAGATCGATGGACAGCCTCAGATACAAAAATAGCTAGCTGTGCCTCTACTCTTATCAATACATTGCTTAATTAAAGTCAGAAAATACATCTTCATATCCCCAATTTAAAAAAAGCACTGCAATGGGTTGGTAAAAATCTTAAAACCACAATTAAAAAGTTTAATGATTATGAACTCAGGATAGCCATTTTCAACAAAAAATGCTTCTTCAACTATGGCAAGAAAGTAATAATTAACATCCAAATATGATTTGAGCTTGCTATACTAACAATATCCACTTGGAGCCAAGAAAACAATTATTATCCCATCAGATAAATTTAGCTCTAACTTTACTCTTCACACACATACTCACACACATACAAACAAGCACACATCCACTCATTCCCCATATTCCCACAAACCTCCCACTCTAAAAATACCAATTTGTATCAGCCCCATCCACAGTGAAAATCACATATTCCATGGGCCCTCATAATATGCCTGGCCGGCTATTTTTTTAGCTGTAAATATAGCCTGCCTGAGTTTTTCCTTAACCTTTTCTAATCTTTGTCCCACTGCAAGTTACATACTTGATTTTGGAAAACAGCTTCTGTAATCCCACTACACAATGGAAACCTACCAACAAGCCAGGCAATTACAAAACAAGTAGTCTCACCAGTCATATATGTACTGACATGGAGCACATCATATACAAGATCAGTAAAACTGATTTAGGAAACATACTGGCCCCTGACCCAAATCCGTTTTGGTTTGTCAGATGCAGCATTGACAAAGTCTTTAATATAATCTCCCATGAAGGTATTTCTGATAGGTGTACTAAGCATCATATAAATCCATGTGTTTTCCACTGGACAGTTAATTGATTGACTGCTCAACCCATGTTGTGAAAGTTACGAGGACATCTACAAATGTCAACAGTAGTGTGTCCCAAATGTTTGAATATGAGGAATCTAACCCCCTTTTTGGCACCTGACTCTGATATCCAAGTTACTGTTCCAGTCTTGTATTTATTTAAGTTGGTTGATGACTGTAACCTAGGTGCAAATGTCAGCTCACCATTTTGACTCACTTACTTCAGCAAGGGCTAAGAAATTTAGTGTGATTTTATTCTCCAAACACATTTTTCCTGTTGTCTATCATATAAATGAGTCAGGCTTCCAAACTAATATTGTCATCAGAGACTTAGGCACCTATGTTTACAATTTACTATCACTTGACCATCAAGTTTCCACCTTTCTATCTGGCCCAACTAATTTCTAAAGGCATCTTCTCTAGAGCTAGTTAAGTCTTACTCCCTTTGTTTACAAACCTCATAGGGCCCATATTTGAATAAATTGTTCCTTGTGGCATGCACATTTCTAACTGAAGTGTTCAACTTGGGAAGCCTCTGAGACAATTTGCTAAAAAGGACATTGGCCTCAAGACTCTTAAT
This sequence comes from Protopterus annectens, assembly GCF_019279795.1. Lineage (NCBI taxonomy): Eukaryota > Metazoa > Chordata > Ceratodontiformes > Protopteridae > Protopterus > Protopterus annectens. Next base: position 788,545,047 of record NC_056734.1, read on the forward strand.
TACCCAGACAGATTGGATGCCCTGTCATTTTACTCAGTCTCCCACTGACTCCTTGGTATTTGAGCCATGAAAGCCCATACCAAAAAATGTTCAATCTCCACTACCTATATGGAAACTAGGACTCCAAAAAGACACCTATACTAAGGATTTCAGCCTATAAGAACAGATAAATATGACTCATTTGTGGGACAGATACCTTGCCCACTGTTTCATGTCTGTAGAACAGCTCCTTATGCATGACAAACAAAGCAATACTCTGGCTGCTTTCTAAATGAATGTAAATAATTGGCTGTGCAGTCATAAATTCCCCCTGTGTAATTTCCCCATTAAGAAAAGAGGGAGATTACTGTTGAAATACAAAAGTAATCTAAAGAGCTTATTTGACTAGGCCTTTAATGGTCTGAGGGACTTCTTGCCTTGTGTCAACCTAGGATCCTGTACAATGAAAAGATCACAATTTTTGACATTCAGATGTATGAATCTTTTAACATGCCACTACATTCTATGATTTTCAAATTATAAAAGAAAAATACAAATATATGTATGAAATACTGTTCAGAAGCTGGCAAGAAGATTTTTTTAAGTATTTATAAATATGTGGTTAATGAAAGCCTTGTGGATGAAAAAAAACTAACTAAAAGACTGGATTGTATTATTTACATTATTTTAAATAATTAGTGAGCCTGTCATTCTTGGAAGTGATAGGCCTAGGATACTCCAGGTCAACAGACAACAAACTATCATAGATTTACACAGAGGTTGGGTTAGTTCTTAAGTGTCTGTAGTGTCCCTAAATCCTTTACTGCTGTAATGTTATCAGTGGAGTTGTCTTCTGACCCTGATGTTTCACATGCTACAAATTGCTGCTTAAGTCAGTCTTGAATTTTTTATTTATTTATTTATGTATTTACAGTATGATTGGTTGTTTTAATTTACATCTCAGTATCAAAACCTGGTAAGGTATGCAGGGAGTCTGCAGTTGTATACCCTGAACGTTCCTGCAATAACTTTGAAATACAAGGCATTTATAAAAAAAAAACTTGTCACATACTGAAAATGTAGCAACACCATTACTGCTTACTTACAAAGGACAGTTGTATGAAAATCGAAATCTGCATTCAGCTGACTAACCCTGCTTATATAAAGCTGACATTGTAATTCCATTCTGCAAGTACATCTGTTAACGCAGCAATGTTTATGACACCACAAAGCATTGGGACACTGGCAAAGCAAAAAAATAATGCTTAAGTAAACAAGATCTTTCTTTCTTTTACACTAAGTTTGATAAATAAAGATAAATAAGGAGTGAGTTAAAAAAAGAAACAGCATCCGTTTTAGCATCTTTCTGCATCAGATATTACAAACTACAATGTTAACTGCATGTATAAATGGACTTCTAACACTTCTATATATGTTTTATTCCCTGTACATGGAATCTCACTGAGAACATATAAGAAAGTAAAGCATTCTTTAGAATACCAAGCTTATCCCTGACTCACCAGCACTTTATGTGGGAATCAGTCTAGGAATGCCTTGCTGCTGACACTGTTGTCATCACATGACCATACAACTATCAAGCCAAGCCAGGATCCTCCACCTCTTTTAATGTAAAACTAAATTTTTACTTTTGCAAGGAACCTGGTATGAAGTAAAGCAAGGGGATTCATTTACCTATAAATGTCCTCCATCACAAGATGCCCTTGAGGGAATGACTCATCTAAGTTAACTTTAGGAGTGTGTTCAGCAGGGAACCATATGAAACTGATGCAAATTTTCTGCTTTCTTTATAAAGGGATCATTGTTTTCAGTTTAGTATGTCCTGTCAATTATTCTATTACTGTGACCTTTTTTGTTCTGACGTTTGCAGGGATACGGCAACCCATTACTAAGTGATACGACTGAATATTAGCAAAGTATCCCAATTAGCTCTAGATGACTACATAAAAAAGAAGATGTAATGTTTTATGTGCTGGAGTACATGCATTACTGAAAACTTCCATGCAGCTTATTTTTGTTATATAATTATGTTTAATTGTGGTTTCACCAACTTCACAGTTATTACCATGACAAAGTCTGTACAAACTCAACAATTAAATTTCACCATCATTTGTCACAATGCATATTGTCCCTGAACTGAAACCAACTTTAGTATGCTTCTTTGTCAGAAGGAACATGCTAGCAAAAGATCCAATGAGTCAGTGTTAAGCACCTCTGAACAATAAAAAAATTGTCACATAGGGGATACAACACATGTGGACTAGCTTTTGCAAAGTCACATCAATTATCTTTTCTTGTCAGAGTTTAATGACAGTTGCTGGACACTAGAAACAACAGGAATTATTTCATTTCTGACCACTGACACATGGCTTGGGCAGCATAATATTAAAATACAGTTGTAGGTTGGTCACATTTGGATTAGATTTAATATATTGCAATTTCCAGTTTATCCATGATTAAAAATAGGTACAGCCCCTAAAGAAGGGGAACTTATAATGGCAAAAAAAAAAAAAAAAAATAAAAAATCAACATTCATATCATTAACATTGAAAAATATTCTACAGTTATTTTTCAAATACAAGTCATTTTTGTGCAGCTTAGAGAAGCAGACTCAAGTCCATTTGTGTATCAAATATGGCTGCACTGACTCAGTTTATTCAGGATATCACAAAAAAGATATTGAAATAGAGGATTTTGGATTTTACTGTATAAAAGAGAGTGAGATTGTTATTTCTTCTGTAAAATTCGGATCCATAAGTAATACATGCAAAATGTATGCATATATACATAGCTATAGCTATGTATTTTTATACATACAAATTTTTCATTCTTTGTCTCTCTCTGCATATATTTATGTTTATATTTATATCTATATCTATCTATATATCTACACAACCACACACCCACAAGTGTGTGTATTCATACATATATATGTATATAAATACACACACACACACATATATATATATATATATATATATATATATATATATATACACACACACACACACACACACACACACACACACACACACACACAAAACAAACATATGTGTGTGCGAGTGTATGTTTATGAGAGAGAGAGAGTGAGAGAGAGAGAGGTGTGTGATATATAATGTGCTTGGGTCTGTTGTTCATCTTTTGGCTTTTCCCGGTTAGGGGTCACCACAGTGGAACTCCGGTCTGCTAATGATTGGCAGCAGATTTTTGCAGTGCCTAGGTGCCAGCCCGATGCCCAACCTTCAACGAAGGCACACCCATTCATGCATATCTTCTGAACGCCACTTGACCGCGGAGAGGACATGCAGACTCCAAACAGAAGGCGCTCCAGCCGAGAATCGAATGGGAGAACCTCTTGCTGTGAGGCGACAATGCTACCCCTGCACCTCCGCTTGGGTCTATATTACCAAACTGAAAAGTCATGTAATCAGACGGAATTAACATCGAAAATGACGTTAATTGAAGTTGCTCTTGTGGGGGTCTGCACCCTGCATACCCCTGTTAATTACACATACCAGCTCTGAGATTATACTAAGGTGAGGAAAGGGCAAATTTTCAGTTCTTCACTGTACAGAGACCTCACTATAAACACCTCAATGAATGGCAGTTCCATGTGAAATGCTGTTCGATTACATGACTTTTCGATTTGGTGCTATAGACCCAATGTGTTTCTTCTTTGAGTGTGTATCAATCTATGTATACAAATAGGTATTTTAAACTAGGTTTGATGGTCTGAAGAAGCTGGTGGATTATTGCCAGTGAAAGCACTTACCAAAATAAAAGAGTCAGTTTTATAAGTCCGCTCTCCTTGTTCTGTTTTGTACCAGTTTGTGATTTTCGTGAGTGTAGGATCTATATATACAGACACACACACACACACATATATATATATATATATATTTAGAGTGAGAGGGAAAGCACGAGAGGGAGATATAGATATAAATATATAGATGGATGTGGCCCCTCTCTCTCTCTCTATATTATATATATATATATATATATATATATATATATATATATATATATATATATATATACATACATATATACATACACACATACTGTTTTTTTAATCAACCGCATTTGGTCAGATAAACATATGGTCAACATATGTGCAATTTTGCATAATTCTCATGGTTGGGGAAAATGTCCTTACCCAATTTTGTGCACTAGTTAAAATATATATATTTTTTTTGCCGTAAAGTTTTGCATGCTCCAAGGTTGTTTCTCAGAGCATGCACAGAAGCACATTGAGGTTCATGTTTTTGATGTTATGCATTTGGCATTTGTAACATCATCTTTTTGTGTTTTAATTGTGCATGGGTGTGTGTTTGTGTGTGAGAACACCTACTGTGGCAGTGAAGTGTGAGTATCTTTTTTTTCTGACCAAGGTCTGCTTGTCTGCTTTATCAAACAGCAAAAAAATGTTATTTAACAGAACTCCAATGCACCTAAGTGTGGAGAAAACAGTGCATTCAGTTGCAGGACGTCATGTGACAAGAAGCATATTTTTAGGCCACTGAGAGCCATTTTTTTTCAACAGAAATTTATGGTCATTTCTGGCATATGAGATTTTTGTCAGGTAACTTGTAATTAAAAAATAATTAGGAATTCAAAAATGCAAACAAAATAAAGTATTATTTTAATACTAGCACACATCATCTTCTGGTTCTCCTATATTTTTATCCAGTAACTTCTATGACGCAGCTATCCAAATGTAAAATTGTGAAATATTACACCAGCACTCTATCATGTAAACATATCATAATGATTTGAAAACAGCTGATAGCATTAAGTGCTGCTGATACATACAATAAAAATTGACTAAGAAAAGAATGGAAAATAAAAAATAATTTTCAAAATGTTTGCTAGCGGAATCTAAAATATACTTCTATAACTCAAGTGAAGAAAGGAAAGGACTAGGAATATTACTCTGATATGAACCTTCTATTAAGATGTTTTCTTTTACCAAACATTTATTAATAGCAAAGGATAGTCAGCTTTCCTCATGGTGTGTGTGTGTGTGTGTGTGTGTGTGTGTGTGTGTGTGTTTACCACAGGTACAACAAAACATGAATTGCAGCTTAAATGAAGAAAACTTAATGCAGACATACATTACACTAAAGTAATTTTTTTTCAAATGTGAGCATTTTGCACTTGTTTCATTCAAACTATTCAGTGAATATTTATGATTTCACCATACAACTCTTCAATGTGGCTCTACTAGAACTATCTGAACACTGCTGTAACACATTAATGCTGTAATGTGTGACGTCACTTATTACTATACATTGCTGACTTCAGTCAGAACACTCCCTGAGCACTGAGCAGTGATAGTTGGTTAGGTTACCATAAACTGCTAGACACCTTACCATAAATGAAATCATTCATTAAAGCCATGCTGTAATTGGATTCTAAACTTGTCTCCAGGGTCTTACTATGTATTATCTCTGTGGCAGTAAAAAGTCAGAGAGGTTTCATCAGTAACTTAACAAAAGGTGAACTTTTATTCCACAGTTTTAGTTGACTTAAGACATTAGCCTAAAAATCAAGTCAAAAGTAAATGAATGTCAATAGCATACCAAAAGGGGTCCAGGCATACATTTCTTACGTCTTCACACGAAGTTCTCCTTTACTAGATTCAGACCATGCAAGATGAATTCCATCTCAGATGACAGAAACAATGCATTTCACACAGGAAATAAAGCCACTAATAAGGTTTCTTTTTAATCAGTCTTCCTTACTATGAATAAGCCAATGACAGTAATGCAAGAACTTCCTGTACTCTCTTCAGTAGCTGGTTGAATGTGCATTAGATCCCACTGTATCATAATGTCATTCCACATATAAGACATAAGATGCTGATGAAGTACTCAGGAACAGGCAAGAGAATAGGGCTTGGGGAAGGTTTCAAGTACAACTCAACCGCACACACACACACACACACACACACACACACACACACACACACACACACACACACACACACACACACATATATATTTAGAGTGAGAGGGATATAGATATAAATATATAGATGGATGTGGCCTCTCTCTCTCTCTCTCTCTCTATATATATATATATATATATATATATATATATGTATAGATGCGCATATATATATATATATATCTATGGATGCATTGTTTTTTTAATCAATCGCATTTGGTCAGATAAACATATGATCAACATATGTACAATTTTGCATAATTCTCATGGTTGAGGAAAATGTCCTTACCCAATTTTGTGCACTAGTTGAAATATATATAAATATTTTTTTTTTTTGCCGCAAAGTTTTGCATGCTCCAAGGTTGTTTCTCAGAGCATGCATAGAAGCACATTGAGGTTCATGTTTTGATGTTATGCATTTGGCATTTGTAACATCATCTTTTTGTGTTTTAACTGTGCATGAGTGTGTGTGAGAACATCTATTGTCGCAGTGAAGTGTGAGTATCTTTTTTTTTCTGACCAAGGTCTGCTTGTCTGCTTTATCAAACAGCAAAAAATTTTATTTAACAGAACCACAATGCACCTAAGTGTGGAGAAAAAAGTGCATGCAGTTGCAGGATGTCATGTGACAGGAAGCATATTTTTAGGCCACTGAGAGCCATTTTTTTTTTCAACGGAAATGTATGGTCATTCCTGGCATATGAGATTTTTGTCAGGTAACTTATAATCAAAAAATAATTAGGAATACAAAAAATGCAAACAAAATAAGGTATTATTTTAATACTAGCACACATCATCTTCTGGTTCTCCTATATTTTCATCCTGTAACTTCTATGACGCAGCTATCCAAAAGTAAAATTGTGAAATATTACACCAGCACTCTATCATGTAAACATATCATAATGATTTGAAAACAGCTCACAGCATTAAGTGCTGCTGATACATACAATAAAACCTAAGAAAAGAATGGCAAATAAAAAATAATTTTTAAAATGTTTGCTAGCGGAATCTAAAATATACTTCTATAACTCAAGTGATGAAAGGAAAGGACTATGAATATCACTCTGATATGAACCTTGTATTAAGATGTTTTCTTTTACCAAACATTTATTAATAGCAAAAGATAGTCAGCTTTCCTCATGGTGTATGTGTGTGTGTGTGTGTGTGTGTGTGTGTGTGTGTGTGTGTGTGTGTGTGTGTGTTTACCACAGGTACAACAAAACATGAATTGCAGCTTAAATGAAGAAAACTTAATGCAGACAAACATTACACTAAAGTGATTTTTTTTCAAATGTGTGCATTTTGCACTTGTTTCATTCAAACTATTCAGTGAATATTTATGGTTTCACCATACAACTCTTCAATGTTCTACTAGAACTATCTGAACACTGCTGTAACACATTAATGCTGTAATGTGTGACGTCACTTATTACTATACATTGCTGACCTCAGTCAGAACACTCCCTGAGCACTGAGCAGTGATAGTTGGTTAGGTTACCTTAAACTGCCAGACACCTTACCATAAATGAAATCATTCATTAAAGCCATGCTGTAATTGGATTCTAAACTTGTCTCCATGGTCTTACTATGTATTATCTCTGTGGCAGTAAAAAGTCAGAGAGGTTTCATCAGTAACTTAACAAAAGGTGATCTTTTATTCCACAGTTTTAGTTGACCTAAGACATTAGCCTAAAAATCAAGTCAAAAGTAAATGAATGTCAATAGCATACCAAAAGGGGTCCAGGCATATATTTCTTACTAGGTTTTCACACAATGTTCTCCTTTACTAGATTCAGACCATGCAAGATGAATTCCATCTCAGATGACAGAAACAATGCATTCAACACAGGAAATAAAACCATCAATAAGGTTTCTTTTTAATCAGTCTTCCTTACTATGAATAAGCCAATGACAGTAATGCAAGAACTTCCTGCACTCTCTTCAGTAGCTGGTTGAATGTGCATCAAATCCCACTGTATCATAATGTCATTTCACATATAAGAAATAAGATGCTGATGAAGTACTCAGGAACAGGCAAGAGAATAGGGCTTGGGGAAGGTTTCAAGTACAACTCAACCACACACACACACACACACACACACACACACACACACACACACACACACACACACACACACACACCTATAAATTTATGTGTGTTTGTATATATATGTGTGTGTGTGTGTGTGTGAGTATATATAAACAATATGCACACACACACACATAAACATATATATATATATATATATATATATATATATTATATATATATAAAATGGGGTCTATATCATATAGTCTAAGCTTTAGTTAATCGAACACCTAAAGCTCGACACCTAAATGGCAAAAGCAGTAAACCGTGAACGGCCACTTCAGTGAATTATTTCTTAGGGAAAAAAATTGCTTGGCCATTATTGGGAATCTGCCCTTTTCTCCACTGTAGAGCGATCTCAGAGTTGGTATATTTAGTTATGGGGGTGTGGGGGACACTCGATTAGGGCTTGAAAGGTTTTTTTTTTTTTTGGTCCAGCTAAGCAAATTTTTTTCCCTATGAAAAAATTTGCAGAAGTGGCCATTCGCAGTTTACAGCTTTCGCTGTTTAGTTGTTGCGATTTAGCTTCTATTAGCTAATATAGACTATATATATATATATATATATATATATATATATATATATATATATATATAAACACACACATATTTATTTGTGTGTGTGTGTGTGTGTGTGTGTGTGTGTGTGTGTGTGCTCTCCTATATATTCAGTTTTTTAGAAATGCTGTAATATATCCTTGAGAAAGGAAAATGCTACTTGCTGATGTGTTGATAACTATGATATTTTATGTATATGCATATACATACATATAAAATATATATATATATATATATATATATATATATATATTTTTTTTTTTTTTTTAAAAAACGCAGCTACAACTAATTTTGGTTAAATGTACCCGTTGTTAATATTTTTTTATGTCATAATTGGTCAACTGATTGGATCATCAAGTGCAGCAATAGTAAAACCATTGAACATTGTATGTAGGAGAAGTGAGACTGGGTAGGATAGGGGCAAAAACCCTATAGTTTCAAAAGACTTAAACACATTACAATGACTAAAATAAACTAATTCAGTCTGCCACAATGCTTTCTAGTCTAACTCATTATGTAAACCATATGGTTTCAGGTTGCCACATTTTTTAATTATTTCAACTTCCTTATGAAGCAAATATCTGTCAGCATTATTGTTATCCCTAATATTAGCTGTATCCTGCAACAAAGCTCATGTTTTAGAACTCTCAATTCTCCCCCAGATTATAAAATTACATGTTGTGCCACTGGATTAACCACATTTCTATTTCTGATATAATTTAACTGCTCCTGAAATCTAACTTTACATTTCCTTTTAGCTTTGATTTTATACACGCACACACACATATATATATATATATATATATATACACATACATACATACATACACACACACAGACAACATCCTCGGTGGTGCAGCGGTAGCGTTGTTGCCTCAAAGCAAGAGGTTCTCCCGTTCAATTCTCGGCTGGAGTGCAGGGAGTGCCTTCTGTGTGGAGTCTGCATGTCCTCCCCACAGTTGGGTGGATGTTCGAAAGACATGCGTAAATGGGCGTGCCTTCGTTGAAGGTTGAATTTTGAGCTGGCACCTCGGCATTCGTGGAAATCTACTGCCAATCATTAGCGGACTGGAGTTCCACTGTGGCAACCCCTAACCGGGAAAAGCTGAAAGACAAACAATAACAACATATGCACATACACGTATACATTCACTGGCAGACTAAAACAAAGAATATTCCACCTATAACTGAGGGATGTTAATAATTAATATAGGGAATATATATTCATTTTTTTTAATGTTTTTGAATAAATAATCTTATTGAGAACAACTGGGTTGGTGTGTTTAAGGAAACTCCAAAATATTATTTTTGCTCAGAGGTGTACAGAATCAGAGAATGGAAGTAGAGATGGTGGGAATCATTCCCAAGTCTGTAGCTCTTACTTAGCCATTTCTTTTAACATTATATCACTGTCTCTTTATGTAGTTATGCATCTATCCATCTTTCTGTCTGGTTGTCTGCTTCACTAAGTTTGTTTTTTTTTTTTTATGATAGAGTAGGAAAGAAAGCAAGATTCTATGGCAGGGAAGTGTGGATAATAGGAGAGCATTTAACAACATATGGCCATGTTATCTGTAGACTGACTGCTGAAGGACAGAAGCTTTTTACAGTTTCAGCTGACGTATACTGCAACTCTGCATAGTAGATAGCATCCACAATTGTTTGTCATCACCAGTGAGTATGTAGTTCCTATATCTCTCAAAGCTACTCAAATATGAAGCAGGCCATCAATTCATTAGACACATTCAAACAACAACAGTTAAATGATGCATATAATAAAGGTACAGGGCAAACAGTTATTTTAAAACATGTCAACTTCTAATATTAACCTGACACAAATAGCTGAGTAACAGTCCTGCAACTGACTTTTGTTACCTAGGATTTTAAGGGGTTACTTTATTGTTGTAGGCTGAATCCAGATCTCAAGTATACTTTATTTAGCTTCTGCCATGTATGTAATGAATTAATTTTGTTTCTAGTTCTGTACGGCAGATGCAGTTTGCTTTTTTCTAGGTGCATAGCTACTGAAAAGGAAATTGTAGGAAGTGGAAACTTGGGGGCAGGGACATCTAGTGAATGTTTACTTTAAAATAATGATTAGAATCGACTGCCACAAGTCTGTTCTTGTCTAAGTGCACTCTGGTTTGCAGAATTTATAAAAATTATAATCCGTGTGGAGCTTCACAGAATGGTAATTACAATTGATTACAGTGGTTAAGAGGTGGTGAAATACGTAATGCAATTACTATTTTTTTCCTTAGTTATTATTATTGATGTTGTAACTACCAATAAATAATTGTTTAAATATAACTAAATAACAGTGTACATTTTATGAACATGGCTACTGGTCATATACTGTGGCTATTTTTCAGACAGCCATATGCAATTGTAGTTTTTGTCACCAGTTAAAAAAACATCAACATTAAATGCTTTCAGGTCCAGTTCCATGAATACAGACTTATACTAGCATCTATAGGGATGGCATATTACTTTCTCAGAACTTTCAGGTAAGGCAGAGTCTTTTGTGACCGTCATAATGGAAAAATCAGTGATTATGCGGGTGAAAGTTTAAGAACTAGTTTTTACCACTGATATAATACATGCCACATAAGGAGAAAATATTGACTGTATTTGCTAATGTATGTTGCGATTTTCAGCATTTTGAAACACATGGCAAGTCTATGAAATTGGCATGATAACCAGATAATCTTTACACATTGTTACCATATTATCTCTTGAAGGACAACTAGCCACTTGGCTTTTTTCAAAGAGTCTGTGCTGAACACTTACAATATATATGGTGTGGCGACCCCTAACCGGAAAAAGCCGAAAGACCCAACAAGTAATAAAACATCCTAACACTTCCACCTCTTTGTCTTTCTTGAGTATTTACTGAAGCTTAGAGAAAAAAAAAAAAAAAAACACAGAAACTTAGCAGCATTTTATACAGCAGATATTTCATAAGCTATATCTGTCCAATAATTAAAACATCTAAAAGATGGAAATAATATTAATGTGTCTGTGCTGCAACTAAGTAACTAGCTTAAGGCTCTTTCATTTGTGTTCATTTTTAAATGGCAACAAATCCAATAAAAAGTATGTATTAAATATTGCATTGTATACACTATGAGATAGAAGGAAAACAGTGAAATACCCAGTCAGCTATCTGCAATATAATAAAACTACTGCACCCGTCCTCTTTGCAAGAACCTATGGGAATTACATAGATTTCCTCTGCAAAATCTAAACATTTCTATAATAATAAAGTCAAGCATTATAGATGTCCAGTAAATAATGAACTGGGTGTACCACACACACACTCAGTTTTTAAAGTAATAATTCAAACTGCAAGAATTCTGTAGCAGGTTTTGTGCCAGGCACCTGACAACTGGCAGTTAAAGATAAGACAACACTGAGTGAATTCAAACTGCCTTGAGGTACTTTGCTTCTAATTCAGTTACAGAACCTTCTAAGGTGGTTCCGCATGAGTAATATGTGATGGGTGTGGTAACTTGCAGAATCTTAAGTTATACTGACTGTTAAAGCAACATGTTTCAGACCTAAGAAAGTTTCCGCCTTTTGTTTCAGTGAGGCAAATTTTATTTACTGAGTGTAAGCGGAACCTGGCCAGAACTGAGTGTAAGCAGAACCTGGCCAGAACTGAGTGTAAGCAGAACCTGGTCAGAAGCCTAGCTGAAATACTATATACTGCTTTTTTGTACAGTTTACGTGTCTCCGAAAGTCTGTATAGACTTTAAACTGCTATCTTTTCTGCTTTGACCTTCCTGCCTGTTGTAATGCCAAGAGCATCAAGCATAGGGTAGTCCTGCCCTCTAGTCTAGACACCTGGAAGATAATGCACACCATTATTTCATAAAGGCCTGCAACACCCAAGGGTAGACCACTTTTGTCTAGGATGCCCTCAAAAGCACTACGGAAAAAAAAAAAAAAGGCAAACAGGCTCTGCTGTATACTTTAGCTCTTGCAAAATATATAATGAAAACATTTTGTCATGACGCATCATTAAACTTAACAAATTCCTGCCCTTTAAAGGACAAAAAGGCTGCGCTAGTTTTTTATACTATTTCTATAAAAAATATGGGGAAGAGAAAGCTTTCATTTTCTAACTTATAGTACAAATCACATGACAAAATGACACAGCATTCTTGTAAAACATCCTCAAATCATTTTGATGCTTACTTCTACACTGTGCTTATGTGACGCACTACAAAACAGTGGGGAAAAATAAGAATTATGCAGGGCGTCTTCCTCCCTGTAAACTTGGCAAGAACCATACTGTACTGAAATACAGCAGTCTCCATATAAGGAAACACAGCTAAACATGTCATGCGTAAGTTATATGCAGTAGGCAGAGAGCAAACATTTCAGTGCACATTATTTGGCTCACTAGCTGAATGGCAGAGAGATGGTAGGCAGACAAAAATCAAAGATTGAGACATTTCTTCTTATGCTCTTCTCAAATAAGGACACCTAAATTATCATACATTTTTGCATAAGAAGGATCAACAAACTGATGTACTATTTGCATTCAGCCATTTCTTTATACAAGTACTGGCAAATAATGTTTCACTGGAGCTATATACATAAAACTGCCTTCAGCCCACCGACAGGAAGAGACTGCAGCTGTGACCTTCTGCTTTCTTCATAGCTATAGATGGTGAGCGATATGAAACTGTAAACCATGGTAACCCAGCCTCTGCCTGTTAAATTAAAACCCAGTGAAAGCTTAGTCTCACTTCTGCCTTCCACCTCTGGATTCTACCCTGTAACTAGACAGCTAGCAGCTTTACGAATGGAAACTTACCTCTCACATTTTTTTTCAGATGCAGTCACTTTGTAAACAGGATGCCCAAGGCATTGTGGGGCTCATTGTAAGATGATGGTAGCAGTCTGAAATTGAACTTGTCAATTCCCTGTCACAGAGTCATTATGTGAGTGGCAAGTCTCACAATTGCAGATGAAAGGCTGTTGAATATAGCTAGGCACACTCTTATCTCACTGTCTGGCTTGC
>NC_056734.1:788563670-788593670 GCF_019279795.1 Protopterus annectens
CAGCTGAGGTACTTTGTGACATGGGTGCATGACTTTAGCAGGCAAGCCCGTTTTATATTTGCTGTGCTACAACTAGGTGAGTAATTCTAGTTGTCAAACAGGTTCACCAGACTCATTTGCTACCTCCATTGTTTTTGTCATATCAGACAAGCATTTTTATTTTTTTTTTGGTTGCTATTGCAAGTGGAACTGTCAAAGCTCTCTCTACCAGGGCACTGGCTACTTTCAATGATTGCTTAAAATATCCATCTGCAGTTGTTTGCCCTGCACCAACTTGATTCTCAGGACATACCTTCATAAATTCATAGGTTCATAGGTACTTACCAGGATATGGATCTGTGAGGTTCTTTAGGTCTAGCCATACATTCCTATTATGTTTTAGCCCTTATTTTTAAGGATGAATAATCCTGATATGGGCATGGCATTTACATGTTACCACTATTTATGAAGGTCAGGGGTGCTAAATCAGAGGTGAATTTGCAGTTACCCATCCAGTTGTCCAGAACATGTTTGAATAGTGTAAGATAAGTACTTTGGCTTATATGGAGATGAAGATGATTCCAAAGAAGTGGTATTCTTTGTGATACATAAATATCTCTCTAACATGTCCTATTTATGTTGTAAAAGAGATTGAGATCCTGTGAGCAGGTGTTTACGATGCTATTGGAATGTGCAGTATGTATGAGGTAGGCTTTTCAATGGCTCTTTAATTGAACTAGAGATTGCCATCTAGTAATCTGTATAACATTGGAAAGAGGGTCAAGGTTTTGAGACAGTCCACATTGTTTTTGTGATTTAAGCCCTTGGTATTCTTAGTAAGAAAGTGTTGGGGGCATTCTTGTTGTGTCAAATGTTTGAATGGGTGCATACTGAAGGGGCATTATACATGATGACTGGCCTGATTAGTGCAGAATATAGTGGAATGGTGCTGCTTGATTGTCTACTCAGATTCCCAGGTCACTAACTGTTAGATCAATTTCCAAGGGAGTGTTGTCAATATGATATTTACAAAGGACTTCTGGCTTACTGAAGGAAACTATTATACATTTCTTGGCATTTAGTTTTATTCCATGGTTTTGACACCAGCTATTGGTTTGGGAAATGCCCTACTGTAGGATCTTTGCATCCTCTTTTTTTGATGGCAACAAGTTTACAGTCATCCATAAACCTTTAAGAGTATGACTTCTAAGAAGTAAATGCCAAAGACCAGTAGTGACAGGTTGTTTGCCGAGTAAGAGCTGCCCGTCCTATTTTTTTTTTTTTTTTGTTCTGCTATCCGATGACTTACTTGTAGATTTACTTTTAGCTGCGATACTGTATTGCATAACTTTATATGGGTTGGCAAATCCCTTTACTTTAACTAATTTGAAACAGGAAAGAGTTATTCAAGCACACACACCACACACACACACGCACACACACACACACACACACACACACACACACACACACACACACACACACACACACACACACACACTGCTTAGATTATTTCTTTACTGTCTAAAATGATCATAACTTTTTTATTTCAGAAATTTCTCTCTGGGTTGACTTTCCCTTTCTCCAAACCAAGCTCTGTCATAGTGGGATTTGGAAATATCCCTCTATATGGAGGGCCCACTCTAAATTAGAGACCTGCTCGTGTTAAGGATATGGCTGACAGGAACAGCTCGTCAACAGTATGGACTCACCAAATTTACTATACTCAAGCATAATCAGGCATGTGTGCTAATCTTAAAAGGGACTATCACCTTTTTGAGAAGGCACGTCTTTCCATTTTAACCTGCCTCATCTTTCCACATATTAGAACATGTCCCCAACCCAAAACACACCATTGTCTGCAAGATGAACAGATGAGCTCTAATTTTTTAACAGGGCTTCTGCTACCACAAATGGTTTAAAGGAAGAAAGAATGAGTTGGCACTTCTGCTTTGTCCTGAACTAGTTTCCCACAGATGAAGACAAACACAGTGCTCTTCCAAAAGTGAGCATGTGTGTGTGCTGATCTCAAAAGGCAGTCACCCATGTTCAAAATTCTTCAAAGGATAAAAACTTGCAAAGTTACTTCTTCCTCTGTTTTACCCTCTTCTCATTTATCACACCAGCGCTATCTGGAAGACTGATGCTCAGTGTACTTTGAATAGATTGTCTCTAATGCATGTAGATATATATATATATATATATATATATATATATATATATATATATATATATATATATATATATGTAGCTCCTACTGTATTTCATGTAGAAGTAATAGACTGTAGTTTTCCATTACACCACAAGGTGGAGATCCTTTTCAGGGATATAAAAGACAATTTCAAAAGTGAAAGGGGGAACTGGAACCCTAGCTAAAGGAAGGAAGACTGAAACATGTAGCTGAAGGGAAAAAAGGCCTTGCAGCATGACTGGATTTTCTTTTCTAGTGTTTTGGGATAGGGAAGTGAAGTAGCAGATTATGTTTGTTTCTTGCTGAAATCCTGGATATGGTATTTTGTGGAATCTGGAGTGAAGTCTGAAACCAGTAGTTCCACACTTGCTATGATTCAGCAAGAAAAGGAGTTCCCTTGGGCCTAGTACAGAGAAGCCATAGATGATTACCAGAGTTCTGGTAGGTAGTTTTCTACTTTTCTCATCAGAGGAACCATGGCGCCTGGTCACTGGTATATTCTCGACAGAGTGGTGAGAGGCTCTGGCCATCATTTTATATTTTTATAAGATTGAGGTCCCCTCCCCCCTTTAATGCTTTGTGGATCACAAATAACTGGGATCCACATGAGATCCAACTTGGGCCCCATCATGCTGGCAGAAAGACTGTAAGTAGTCATTTGCCAGTGAACAAGTTATAATAGGGTGTTTCATAGTTGGGCTGTTTAGAATTGATCAAAGGGTGAAGAGGGTGTTAGTACTGTTATATGACATTGCATTCTCTCATATTTGTATTGTGGCAGTATAAATCTTTATTGTTCAATGATAATACATTTTCCCATGTTAGTACTGTTGCTCTAAAGAATCTTTACCGCTCAATGACATTGCATTTTCTCATATTTGTATTTTGGCACTATAAATCCTCATTGTTCAATGACATTGCATTTTGCTCGTGTTAGTACTGCTGCCTTCAAGAATTTTGCTGCTCAATGACATTGCATTTTCTCATATCTGTATTGTTGTATTATGACTTTTATTGCTTAATGACATTGCATTTTTCCTGAGTTTGTATTGCTGCATTATAAAGCTTTACTGCTCATTGATATTGCCTTCTTTGTGCATGTTTGAATGTCAAGACCTTCTTCTGTTGAGTTCTGGGGAAAAGGGTGAATGTATGTTTTCATTGCATGCATATTGTCACCTTGCCTTATTGCTAACTGGTGCACTGTTGAAATAATTTGTATATGGTTGTGCTATGGCTTTTTTAAACTAGATGTGTTACCTAGAATAAAATCTGTCCCTCTTGTCACCTTGGTGTGTTGGGCCTAATAGGGGTGTCAACAGAGTCAGGTTAGGAAGAACCCATATCTCTTCAGCTACACCTGCGGGTGCGCTACATATATATCAGAAATATACCAACCAATCTATGGTAGTAAGCCATTCAACCCTGCATGTTTTACTAGAAAGGAGCCATCTTAATATACACAAAGACCACTACATTTGCTTACCAGGGAAATGATTAGTTTGTTCCTACAAGGATCTCAGTAGCATTTTAAAGATACAAGTCTTGTTAGCAATGAGACTTAGAGACAGAGCACCAGTAAAAGAATGTATACACACACAAATATATATATATATAGAGAGAGAGAGAGAGAGAGAGAGAGAGAGAGAGAACCGTACTATCTCTTCAGAAGAATAATAAATGTATTCCTTCTTTTCACGAATGTGTACTCATCATGCCTCTCAACATCTTAGTACAAGAAATCTGGACAAAGGCAAAAATAATGGCAAGACAAAGGCCCAAAAATGGTGTGGGGGCAGATTTTAAATATTGCTCTTAAAAACTCAAAAAGTTCCTAGAATAACAGGATTTGGATGGCATTTGACAAGTGGGTCATTGGCAGATGGGACATTGATTTACTGGATCACACCCTTCGATTTAAAGTGTGGCAATTTTCAACAAAATAAATAAAAATTACAAAACTAGTATCTGAGCAGACACAGATTGTTAAAACATTTCTTAATCTTAGGTAGAAAATGGATTAGTCCTCAGCTCTAAAGCAGGATTCAAAGTCCCATATAGCTAGGGTATTATGAGGAGGTGGAGTAGACTGAACTGATTTACTACTTAAGAAATATCAATTTGTAGATAATGGAGAATGCACAGAAGAAGGGGCAGAAGGAGACAGGTAGCTTTCGTGACACAGACACAGAATGACATTCAAAGAAAAAGTAGTAGGTAAAACAGTTGGCTTTGTCCTGGAGTAGATTCAGTCCTGAAGGCATTTTTGTTAGGAGTAAAAGCATTAAATATTAAATGTTAAATGTAACAGTTTGGAACAATTTCATGAGAAGCAAGTGGCACATTAACAAATGTGTTTCAGATGTAGGGTATTATAACCCAGCAGTGAAATCATCAGTTGTCCTTGTCAGATAGGGAATTTACACAGTAAATATAAAATTCCTTATGCCAAAGAAAATATTTTTAGTTGAACTTCCTGGACAATGAGATATGGCATAAGATTTAGAAGCCATTATATGGACAAATCTTTGCTTCTTGATGCAAACAAATGGAACATTCCATTCCCAGAATTATATCATAAAGAAGCAATGCTGATACAAAAACATGTGAGAGCATGCCTTACAAATGTGAAGCTACTTTATATAAATAATAGATGCAGAATGACTGCTATAGCCATTCACAAACTGGGACTGAATATAAATAACGCTACAGTATACATCCATGAAGATCTCAGAAGTGATGTAAAGGCAAGATGACCTTTTTTACAAATTCAAAGAGAGTTACAGTTGAAAGGAATAAAAAGGCAGTTTTCCTTTTTTTGTGTTTTGTTTGAAGATACTACAATCTCTTCTGATACTAATAATGAAGAAGAAAATAAACTCTGAACCATGGGTTTATGGAATGTTGACTCCAATTCAGGCAAAACGTGCACTCTGTAATTCAGTTGTCCTTTATGCTTCTTGCATATTTTTTCATTTCTCTTATTTATTTTGTTTGTTTTTCTATTATTTTTAAGTTCCTTTGCGTGGCAATTACCAACACAAACGTGGCTTATTAGAAAAGCCTTTATTAAACCCAATTCACAATGCTGAATGCAATAAAAAAGTACAACCAAGCACTTTCGCTCGGCTACTACCGAGCTTTATCAAGGTGAAACAGATCAGCATTGTGAACTGGATTTAATAAAGGCTTTTCTAATAAGCCGTGTTTGTGTTGGTAATTGCAACGCAAAGGAAATTAAAAATAACACTGATTTGTTGAGCTCTCTGGGTCCTGTTGTGCTGGACTTTGGTACTTCTTGGTTCAATTTTGTTTTTTTTGGTTTTCTTTGTTTTTCTATTATTTCACACATGGGTGTTTTGTTTTGTTCCTTTTTTTGAGTAGTATTACTTTAATAATTAATATTAACGAAAATGTCTTGACTCTGTAGCTGTGAAGAAAAGAAGTAGCTGTGATAGTGCATAATACCTCACTGTCTCTGGTACTTTTTTAAGAGAAGTAGGTAGTGAAGAAAGCATGACTAGCAGAACTGTATAATTAGTTTAAAGATTACTGTTATGCATTTGCAAACCAGATAATAATTATCCAGATGTTTTCTTGCAAAGCCGAGTAAAACCATGACGAAGATGCCACACTAACTTTACATGAAAGACATAATTCTGCTTATCAAATGCAAATACCTGTAATATTAAATGTCCTGGAATGTAACAATGGCTCTACAAGAAAATTAGAAGATAAAATTTGACTAGTGCAACGTATTTTTTTTTTTTGTTTTTATTTTTTATTTTTTTTGGAATTTATACAATCGTATATCAGATTTAGAATAACTGGCAGACCAATTTTGTTTTTTCACAAAAATAAATATGACTCCTTATCTTACAGGTCAGTTCATGTGTCAACTACTTATTTATTTATTTGTTTGTTTATTTCTATTTTTTAAATACAAAATACACTTCAATAATAGAAATGCCTGAGATATAATTAAAAGCAAAAGGAATACTACATTTTAGAATATGTAGTTATGGGACGAAATGATCGACAGACCACAATGCTTTGCCAGAGATGGTCTGCACCTGTCGCCCCTGGGATCCAGGTTACTGGCTAAGGCTCTTGCCACACATATAGTGCCTGTTTTAGGCAAAGTTCAAAGGACAAAACCACCACCGTAACAGGTACAAGCATGCAAAATCTGAAGGTAATGCTACTCAATGCTAGAAGTCTAAACCTCAAAATGCACTCTCTCGAGGCTCTCCTAAAAATGGAGAACATCGATATCTGTGCAGTAACTGAGACCTGGTTCAAGGGTCCAGAGAGCACCCCTGCAATACCAGGCTACAACTCTTACCACACTTTTCGGTCACCAAACCAGGACCGAAACACTAAAGGTGGAGGAGTGTCAATATTCACCAAGGATATTCACACCACCAGGCTAGTTGCCCAACACAATGTGTCTGAAATTCCCCAGGTGCAACCAACACTAGGTAAGACTGCAATCCAAACTGTAGCTTGCTACAGATCCCCCACCATACCCCAAGATTCTCACTACACCTTTCTAAACATACTGGAAAATATTAAGATAGAACCAAACACCCTAATACTGGGTGATTTTAACTACCCTGCCATTAACAGGGAAAACTACTCATGTACCAACACCTTTGCCCAACGATTCTTGGAATTCATAAATTCCAATGCCCTGGATCAACTAATCCATAGTTCCACCAGGGGCTCCAATATCCTAGACCTGGTCATTACCAACATGGGAAATTGATGCTCCACACTTATGGTCACCGCCTCGTTAGTCAGGTCTGACCATAAGCTAATCACCGTTAACATCCAAATCCCACCCCCACCCCCCCATTAAGGAAACCTCCATAAAAAACTTCTCCAAAGCCAACTTCAAGCTACTCAAGTCAGAAGTAACAAACTTCATGACACCCACGCAGACGGGAACTGAAAGTTCAACTGCTGAATCCTAAACTAAGGCACTGTACGAGCATATCCACTCATGCATGAATCGTGCCATCCTAAATAGAACCAAGATGCTCTCATCCAGAAAAAGTAGGCCAATCTGGTGGTCCCCTGCCATAAACAAACTTTACAACAAAAGGAAGAAACTGTTGCAGAAAAGAGGAAAATCCCAGGATGCAAAAAATTCTCTTACCAGCCTCAGTAAGAAACTGAGATCCCTCATAAAATCCTCCAAAGCTAGTTACGAAAATAAAATTGCCAAAGATTCCAAAGACAACCACAAGGCTTTCTATAACTATGTCAAGAATCTAAATGGTAATGCTCAGATCTGCTCTGAGCTAAAACAGAATGGCATTAAATATACTGATCCCAAGGATATTGCCAATATCCTGACAGATCAATTCAGTGCCAACTTCACCCCCTTCTCACGCCCTAAATGACCCATCTCAGTACCGGAACATTGCCAAATTCTGGTAATAACAGCCACACAGGTAAAAAACACACTCTCCAAAGCTAAGAATACAGCATCCATGGAACCAGATGACATCCCGGGCTGTGTACTACATGAACTACAATATGAACTGGCACCTCACCTAAGTGTCATGTTTAATCATAGCCTCACCTCAGGTTTCATGCCCACTGAGTGGTGCAGAGCTACAGTTATCCCACTCCACAAGGGGGGATCCACCTTGTATCCCGGAAACTACCGTCCCATCAGTCTGACAAGCCTTATCTGCAAGGCCATGGAGTATATAATCATGGAACTTATAAACAAAGACATTGGCAACCTTCAAACACTGGACTCCACCCAGTTTGGGTTTGTGAAGGGCCGATCTTGTCTCCTGAACCTGATTGACTTCTTCGAATCAGTCTCCAGAGCCATGGACAAGGGTAAGGTGGTCCACACAGCCTATCTAGACCTCGCCAAGGCCTTTGACACCATCCCCCACTCTGGAATCATAGATAAACGTACTAAACTGGGCATTAATCCCTACGTCACCCAATGAGTTGCTAACTGGCTTAAAAAAAAAGTAGTTGACTCCAAATCAATCTCCAGACAAGTGACAAGTGGAGTACCTCAGGGTTCAGTCCTGGGACCGCTCTTGTTTGGCATCTACTTCTCTGAAGTACAGGCCAACACTAAAGGACTCTGGCTAACAAAGTTTGCAGATGACTGCAAGCTGGGAGCCATTATTGAATCCCCAAATGATGTGGATACTCTACAAAAGGGCCTTACAGAAACAGATGCTTGGTGCCAGAGCCATGGGCTCAAGCTCAATGCCAAGAAATGTATAGTTATCCCCTTTGGGAAAAAACATGTACCCGTGAATTACCATATAGGTAGCAGTACACTAAACACTGAAAGTGTGATAAGAGACTTAGGGATACAGGTGGACAGTGGTCTCACCTTCGATAACCACATCGCTGCAACAGTCAGGAAATCCTTCTATATGGCACACCTCATCACTATGGCTTTTCATCCAGAAAAAAGGAGGTCATTGTCCCACTGTACTCATCCCTCATTAGACCCATTATAGAATACAATGCCCCATTTGGTATGTACCTCTCAAGACATCTGCAACAACTGGAAAGGCCACAGAAATACCTCACTAAAAGAATCACAGGCCTAAAGCAGATGCCCCATGCTGACCACCTTAAAAAACTCCAGCTATACTCTGTTGCATATCGTCTACTCAGAGGTGATCTCTGCTTAACATACAAGGCCATGTCAAACCCAGAACTGTTGGACATGCTACACTTAAAGAAATCCCAATCCCTCAGAGCCACACGCTCCAGGGATCTAAACCTTGTCATCACAATAAACAAAACATGCTGGAGGATAGGTTCCTGAGCCAGAGACTCCCCAGACACTGGAATAGATTGCCTATACATGTCAAGCAGAGTGCCTCTTTGGCCCTGTTCAAAAGGAACCTTGACGATTGGATGGGAGAAACAAAATTCACCCAGGGGATCATGTCAGTCGCCCTGCTAGACAGGGGTCCAGGGAAGTAAATAGTGTGGGAAGAAATAGCCAGCGAATTGTTATGGCTAGGCTTGCATAGGCCCTAGGGCTGATAGCCTAGTACCAACCTATGAACCTATGAACCTGTGAACCTATTACACAGTTGGCAAAACACCAATTCAACAAGGATTGTTTTGTATTAGTCTAAAAAAAAAAATATATATATATATATATATATATATATATATATATATATATATATATAGGTTCATAGATTCACACGGAGGTACTAGGCTTTCAACCCAAGGGCCTATGTAAGCCTAGCCAACAAGGTTCCCTGGCTTTCGCTACCCAAAAAAGTTATTTTCCTGTGTCCCTGTTGAGCAGAGCTAAAGAAGTGATCCCTGGGGTGACTTTCCTATTTCCCATCCACTCATCAAGATTTTTCTTGAAGAGTGCTAATGAGAAACTCTGCTTGACATAGATGGGTAGCTTGTTCCAGAGTATGGGAAGTTTCTGGTACAGGAATCTATCCCTCCAACATGTTCTGTTTATTGTGGTGACAAGGTTTAGGTCCCTAGAGCATGTAGCTCAGAGGGATTGGGATTTCTTTAAGTGCAGCATGTCAAGCAGCTCTGGGTTAGACACAGCTTTGTATGTTAGGCAGAGATCGCCTCAGAGTTGGCAATATGTTACGGAATAAAGCTGAAGTTTTATGAGGCGGTCAGCGTAGGGCATCTGTTTGAGTCCAGTAAGCCTCTTTATGAGGTACTTCTGCGGCCTTTCCAGCTGTTGCAGATGTCTTGTGAGGTAAACTCCAAAAGGGGCGTTGTACTCTATAATGGGTCTAATGAGAGCCTAGTAGAGAGGAACAATGACCTCTTTTTTCCTGGATGAGAACCCTTCCGTGATGATGTGTCCCACATAGAAGGATTTCCTGACTACTCTGGCGATGTGTCCACCTGAGTCCCAAAGTCTCTTATCACACACACACACACACACACACACACACACACACACACACACACACACACACACATATATATATATATATATATATATATATATATATATATATATAATCGGCACACATAATTTTATCTTCAATTTAATTGACTGGATATAAAAGAAAATTTCTCACGCTCACTAATAGGCTAATATAGACTGGTAATTAGCATGATGGAGAGAGAATCTCTCCTTCAGTGACATGGTAAAGCCACATGGAAAAACCTTTCATTAGTGGGTCATCACTGTGTCTCTGAATTGAACATATGTCATCAAATTTGACAATGCAAATGTTTGCCCTACCAACCCATGCATCACAGTAGCACAGGGCTTCCCTTACATGCAGACACATGTGCACTAGCATACACACATACCACACACACACACACACACACACACACACACACACACACACACACACACACACACACACACACACACACACACGCACACACACACACACACACACACACACAAAACTGTAGTACACTCTTTACTGTGCTTGCTCCCTTTAGGAGTGAATGGATGGATGCTATCAAAAGATGGAAAACCATTTTTTCCTACCAGAGAAAATCAGTAGCAGAGTAATAATCATTTTGATGAGTTAATCTGGAGCTGTGGTGATTTGTAGGAGTGAGCACAGGGCTAATTTGTTTTAGCTGATCC
This sequence comes from Protopterus annectens, assembly GCF_019279795.1. Lineage (NCBI taxonomy): Eukaryota > Metazoa > Chordata > Ceratodontiformes > Protopteridae > Protopterus > Protopterus annectens. Next base: position 788,574,443 of record NC_056734.1, read on the forward strand.
CCTGTGACTAATGCATTAGCATGTAACTTTCCCAGCAAGCCCCAGTTTGTGCTATGGCCTCTTTTAAAGGATAACAGTAGTGGGAGACTGGTTTCTGAATCAGAAAGGCTTGCCATGATATGGAAACCTTCTGTGTTATGATTCTATACTGTAGTAAGTTTTTAGGAAAACCAGAGATCGTGACTGCAAACATTCAACATGTGTAATCATTACATACAGCCTGATCACTTTTCATTGATTATTCAGAGTAACCTGACTCTGCCTGTTCTATCCTATTTCTTATTAAACTGGATGTAATGGATCCATATATTTTTTTACAAAAAGCAAATATACTCATTGTATTATTAAAAAAATAAAACAAATTTATTTAAAAAATAAAATTATGCTTATCTATCAATTATTGAACATACATCATAATTTATTTTTTATAAAAGTTTCAAACTGTATGCACAGGTAAACATTTGGATGCGATTTTTAATTTCAATGTACTAGCAAAATACTTTAGCTCTTTAAAAAATAATCTAATATTGACCTCACTGAGCTGACAAATATTTAACAGAAGGTTTAACTAATATTTATCATCTAAACTGGTTTCAAAATATTCAAGTCACAGATTCTTGGATTCTTTCTACAATTAAAATAGTTCTGCTGTTCTAGTCTGGATTAAATCCCCTTGACTTAAATGATAATTAGGAAGCTCTGGGGTTTTATAGGTTTCCATCCAATTTTTTTTTTCTGGGTTTTGTATTGAGTTAGGCACGTATAGTAACACATAATTAAAGCATTTTCTTTTCTCTTTTAAACTAAACCAAAGAGGGAAGTACTCAATTCTATATAATAGGCAAATATAGCACTAATGAAAAAGGTACAAAAGAGAATTATGCATCTCATTGTAGGCAAGTTCTCATCTTAAATGCAGACTAAATAAACATGATCAGTAATAGCACATCTTATAAAAAAAATCATGTCAGCAAACAATAGCTCTACCAATCCATACAAATTTGACTTTTTCTTCAATATCCACTTTTACATCACTTCAGTTTTCTGCAAGGTGGTACAAACCATGGCCACTGTACATTTTTCAAAAAATGTACATGCACAAAAAAAAAAAAAAAAAAAAAATTTGGTCAAAGATCTGCAAATATATTTATCAAGAACAGGACTTAACATGTCTGAAAATAAAACATTACCAAAGCAGAGCACAGTGTTCTTTTATCACGCAAAACAGAAAATGTGATCAGACTTTTTATAGTCTCACAATTTAAATCTGTGGGAAAAATTATATCGTCTGTACATAAATGTTACATAAACAAAGCATAATTTCAAACTTATTCTCCTTAGAGACTCAGCAGCTTTGCACAACTCCATAAAATTTCAGTGATTGCAGTACTTTTTCTAGAATGCTTAACACAAGCAGTGAGTGGGATTCTGTCTTCAGTAAGCCATAGTTTTTGAATATTTAGTATGGCATGAGCAAATATCACTCAATGTATGAATTAATTCTATAGAATTCCAAGTCATTACTTTTCACTCACTATACCTGGAACAGTATCCTTCATGAATCATCCATATCACCAAAATGATTGAATTCCTTATCCATACCAACTTATGCAGTATATTTCCATTAAATCACATTTCTTGCAATCCGTTTTTAAATTGTTATACAAAGCTCTGAAACCACACAAATCTAAATGCATTGTTTAAATCCTTATTTTAATTCATTTTATTTCTCCAATTCAGCAACACTATCCTGAACTATGTCAAAATAGTATTTTTAGTGCTTTTAGCTATTTCCACAGCATGTTCTTTGCCATTTAAACTCCAAATTTTCTTCTTACTCCTCCCTGCTTCTCTCTCTTTTTTATCTTTGTTTCCCCAACATTTTAACTTTTTCATCCCAGCCATATAACTTAAATGCATTTGCATATTTGTTAAAAAGAATTGTTAAATATCTTGAAGTAACAAACACTGTCCATCCAGTAGTTACATTTTGAGTCTTTTGACCTGTCCTTTTATCCATAACACTTTGCAATACCCCACCATACCAGATTGATTACAAATGTAATTCATCTAATACTCCATCTCCTCATCCCCCTAAGACAGCATGTTTTTTGTGCCCTTTCTCTAATTCATCAATGGCCGTTCATTTCCGTGTTGACAGGGTAAGAAAGTTCTACTGCATAATCGTCATGCAAACAGCAATTAAGCATTCTTCTAACTATCTTTAACCACATGCCTATATCCTCAGCATGATGTTTGCAGGCTCCCACACTCACACATTATTAGAGCTACCACCACCAGCTTGGTATTGCCAAGCTAATGTGGCCTAGTCCTATGCCCACTGGCAACATGCCTTCACATGCAAAAGAGCCAGTTGGACATTTGTAACCACTAATAGACTCTCCCTCCAGGATAGACAGGCTGGCATAAGCCACTCTGTCCCCCTCTCCCTTGCTGGGCTCTAACAGCACATGAGCTGTTAGTTAAACTCCAGTCATCTGGTTTGTAGTCAAGGCTTTATCATTCTGGACAGCAGTGGTAGGGGATCTCAACATATATTAATTCAGAACAGAAATATTTTGTGTCAGGTCACTTATCTCTGTTCTGATTTCCTTTTGTCTGTAACATTTCTTAATGTCAGGGGTGACGGATCCTGCAGATAATCAACTACAACTGATATATATATATATATACATATATATATATATATATATATATATATATATATATATATATATATACACACACACACACACACACACACACACACACACACACACACGCGTGTGTGTGTGTGTGTGTGTGTGTGTGTATGTTTCAATTTACTATGGTAAAGAAAAGATCTCATGACTATTGCAGTACTGATCTCATCCACACTTTTCACTGATCACATCACTGTGGGATTTTCCTTGTCGACACTGTTCAGTGGGAAATAAAACAAGTTTAACCTGCCCCATGACATAGCACTAGGGCCTGAAGTTGTACACTGGATAGCAATTTCATCTTGAAAGCTGATGACCCACCCAAGTTGGTGTTATCCCAACTAGTCAATAGTAGAGGTAGAAAGTGGATGAGGAAGGAAAAAAGTGAAAGAAGAAAAATGTAAATAATGAAAGAATAAAGCGGGGAACAAGAATAATAAGTAATATAATAGATATTGGGCTGTCTAAAACTTAAGACATACAAGAAATTTTAAGTGTCAGGTTTTTTTATTGAAACGGAGCTCTACTCAATTTATTTACGCAGTGCTACTTCACTGCACTTTATTAAATTAAGCATCAAGGTGAGAATGAAAACATTTAACCCACTGGGAACCGATCCCAGCAGTCTTGATTATCTTGTTGATATGCAAACCAATGAGAAGCAGCTTGACTTGGATGTTTTGACTGCATCTTCCAGGACACACTTTCTTGGCAAATGCATGTTTCTTCTTGGAATAGTAAAAAGCAGTTATGCTTGCTTCTTGTAATACTATATTATGACCCACTGGGCAACAAAATCTGATGATTATAAATATGAATTGCTTCTGTTTTTTGCTCAAGGTATGTCAAAAGCAACATATAATCAGAAAGCAAAATGAGTGTTACACTTTGTTAGTTGGACTCCTGCCTGAAGTAACTGTACACCTGAGACAATATGAACCTTAAAGCTGGCATGCCTCTTTGCTTTCATTTCTCATATTGTCATTCATACATCTTGTCATATTATTAACAAAAGCCATATCCTGAGGGTGCAGACAGACCTTATTTAGCAGTGTGACCCATTGTTACGACTCTTATCCTCTTTCAAAAGTGAATAAAAATAATATGTAGCCACAGTAGTGTTGTCATACCAAAGTATGTTTACATTCCCCAAGCAGCTCAAGCATGAAACATCTGTGACATTTAAGTTATTAATCCCGTCTGAAGTGAATCAGCTACTTATTACATGAAACATATGTTGTTCTAAAAGGGCTTGCCATTTTTAGTTCAGAGATGCTAAAAAAACAGCATGGTGGGAAGATGATAATTTATTTATTTTATTTATTTATTGATGTTTGTTTATCTGGAAAGAGCATTGGGACAGAATGAGCCCATTTTCAGTGGAGGCCTGGGGATAAAAGCTCCAAGGTTACAATAACATTAATATAATATTTCAGAAGCTTCAAACAATTTCAAGAAAGGAAAAATCCTGTGTTTTGTAAGACCAACTTGAAGTAAACAGGATCCAGAAGTTGCATAAAGAAGTCATCAGTTCCACATTCTATGACACTTGCAAATTATTTCAAAAATGAGTTACAGACAAGTACAGCAGAAGTAAAATGTTTCACAAGGAAATCCATTATGCAGTGGTTACAAAATGAGTTACAGTTAGTTACAAAAGGAACAAAATAATTGCAATAGGGAAAATCCTCAAATCAGTTGATTACTATAAATTAAACTAGGTTTGTTTAGTTGGGAAGTGAGGTAGATGTAGGCTGGTACTTGAGTGTTTTATAGGAGTGTAACTGGGAGGAGGAATCATATTTTGGCATGATCTTGTTAAGGCAAGGTTACATCCAAGACAACCTGTAGGTATTCCTGACAATCAAGTAGGCTTCAGGTTAATGGTGGGTGGTGGTTTTGTGGTGGCAGATGGTTTGTATATTTAATTCTTTTTAGTTCTATTGGTACTTGTATGGCTGCGGAGTGGTTTAGTCATAGTTAGGTTTTTGGGGAGTGGTTTTGTTGTTAGATCAGGTTGGACTTTGTAGGTGTGGGGCATTTTGTTCTATGTATGTATGTGTGTGTGTGTTGTGTGTGTGTGTGTGTGTGTGTGTGTGCATGTGTGTGTGTGTGTGTGTGTGTGTGTGTGTGTGTGTGTGTGTGTGTGTGTGTGCATGTATGTGTGTGTGTGTGTGTGTGTGTGTGTGTGTGTGTGTGTGTGTGTGTGTGGGTGTGTGTGTGTGTGTGTGTGTGTGTGTGTGTGTGTGTGTGTGTGTGTGTGTGTGTGTGTGTGTGTGTTTGTTTAAGTGAATTAAATTAACTGCCTCTTGTTTAGAGAAGGAATGGGGTTTAAGGAAATGCTGGAATTATTGGTTGGTGATATCTATAAAAGGAATACATGCAATGTATATTAATTCCCACTTGGAAAAAGTTATTATGGTTTGTTTTATGTGTATATGTATTTTGCCTGTGTCCCGGGAGCTAATTTAATAAGGGTATTAAAAAATTGTTTGTTGGTGGTTTTAGGTTGTTTTCTGTAGAGATTGCCTGTTCCATTGGTGCTGGTGCAGTGCAAGCTATTGTGTCTTGCCTCTCAAGCTCTTAAAGGTGGTCCTGTGGCAATCAGTTGCAGTTTGATTGCTGGAGCGTTGGTTCACAGGCTTGGGGTAGCTATTCATTGCAGCACATGCACAGTTCCTGCTTGTGCCATTGACCATTAGTGGAGTCGAGCTTTGTATTATTACTGCTATTAAAAAAAAAAAAAGTTTTAACTCCAGTTGCTGATCATTATCTGTTCCTTATAAAATTGTGGTATTCTAAGCAAATCATTTGGGTAGTCTGAGCACTAGTTATGTGTCTTTGGATGACACAGTGAAGGTTATTCAGGGGTTCAAATATCTGTGGTTAGTGAAGGTGGACATTGACTCCACCTTCCACCTTTTGCTGGTACGGGAGGAAAAATTAGGTTTGGTAGTAGGGACTAAATTTTAGTTTGATAAGCTATGCCAATAGGATGCTCAGTAGCATGTACTACTTTTTAGAAATTTAGAGCAATGCTGCATTGGGTTTGGCAGCATCAGGTAGATATGCAGAGGGTGGTGGATTACTCGGATGATTTCTTTTGATAGTAGGTGATTGGTGAGGGTTTGAGGGAGTATTTGAAGGTTTGTGACAGTTTTTAGGGGTGTGTGATGAGTTGGGGGTCCCATTGGCTAGGCAGAAGTTGGAAGGTTCAGCTATGGCATTGCATTTCTTAGGATTACTTGTGGATGCTGAACAGGGATTATTTTGCTTGCTGGCTGACAAGGTAACCCGACTGAAGGAGAAGATTAGTTGGGTAGTGTCCTTGGATGAGATGTGGATTTGGGAGGTTATGGAGCTTTTGGTACTTCTGCATTTTGCATGTTGGGCAGTTCATCCAGGGCATATCATTTGTAGGTCAGTGGCCTTTTTGTTAAAAGGAGGGAAGATCAAATATCATTGGTCAGAGTTAACAAGTTGGTTCCAGATGATTTGGCACTTTGGTTGTCCTTAGAGCACTTCAATGGCATTTGTTTTTGGCAGAGAGACTGGGTTGGTCAAGTGGAACTGCAATTGTTTATGGCTGCAGCTCGGGGTATCAGAATCAGTACTTTTTTGGAGGAGAATGATTTGTGGCTCATTGGCTGTTGGATTGGAAGGATGAGTGGAAAAAGGATGTTGCATTTTTGGAGTTAATGCCAATTTGGGTTGTGTCAGAAGTTTGGTAGTAGTGACTGAGGGGTAAGAGAGTAATTTTTAATTTGGATAATATGGCAGTGATGTAAGTTTTGCAAGCAAAGACAGCAAGATCTGAATTGTTGTTTGTTTTATGTAATTTGGTTTTACAGAGTTTGTTAATACATTTTTTATTATCGGGTGTGCATGTGTCAGGGGTTAGGAATGAGATTGCTGAGAGTTTGTCTTGATTTTAGTTTTTCAGGTGCTGACAGTTGGCCTCCAGGGAAGTTGAAGAGCTGATGGTATTGCCACATGAGGTGTGGCATCTTGGGCTGACGTAACCAGGAGGTTGGTGCAACAATCCTGGCACTGTCTACTAGAAAAGTGTATGGTAGGGCATTATGTAAATATGATATATTTATTTTGAAGTTGCCTGAGAATGGAGTGTGGTCAGAGGCTCTTTTATTGTGATATTTGGCTCAGCCTTGAGGGCAGGGTAAGGCAGTGCAATCTGTTAAGGTGGATTTGTCAGCGATTAGTGTATTTGTGCAGGTGGCTGGGTTGCATGACTTTACAAAGTCATGGTTGGTGGGTTGTATGTTGAGAGGATGAGGTAGAGTGGCTGGAGTGCATATGGATAGATGTTGGCCATTGACAAGACAGGCTGAGAGTTTTATTGAAGGTTCAACTTTAGTAATGAGTGAGTCAGTGGATTATGTTTTGTGGGTTACTTTGTGTTTATGGGTGTATTTTGTGGCATTTTGAGTGTCAGAACTGCTAGGTTCATTAGTTTGGCGAGATGTTATGGCTTTTCTAGGGTAACTGCACATTTGGTTTCATAGGTCTAAAATAAATCAATTAAATAAGGGGATACAGATAGTTCTTTTGAAAGATAGCAGTGTGAGGCTTTATCTGGTGGGTTGGATTGCAAAATTGATGTGGACTCGTGCGGGTAGCCCTTAGGAATTGGTTTTCATTTGAGAGGGGGTAAGGTAGTAATGGGTAATCAGTTTGTACATGTAGTAAGAAGGGTGTTGTGTTGCATGGGTTTTCCAGGTGAGAGGTTTTCTACACATTCTTTTAGTATTGCTAGGGCTTTGGATTTGGCAAGGAAAGGCAGATCCATTGAGATCATTTCAAGAGTGAGGTGGTGGTCTTCAAATGCCTTTTTATTTTATATTAGGTAATGCATTTTACTCACTGATTTTTTTTCCCTGTTTTTCAGAAAAGGAGATTGTCATTTTAGGCCATTCATATATCCCTTGGGCAGTGAAGAGGGCAGCAGTTAGGAAGGATGGAAAGGATTTTGTTTTGCATTGATTGGGGTGGACATTTAATTGGCATGGGATTAGAGGTCTTAGATGGGTTCAGCTCATGCATGAATTTGAAGCAGTAATGGTCAAGGATGGAGCTGTCACACATATTAGTGATGCCTTTGGCTGGTAATGATTTGGGGATAATTTCTAAGAGCCAATTGGTGAATAGGATAAGAGAGGATTTGGTTTTCTTGTAGACATTTCACACTGAGCTAATTGGAGGAAGGGCACTGAGCAAACTAATCTGTGATATGTAACATTAAGTATCCTGTTTTTTTGCTTATTTTTACGAGTTATTTATAGCACTTTTATTGTCTGCAAATACTTTTCTAGCTAGTTTTACTGTGTGTGAGGTATTAACTAGACATTTTCTACAATTGTTACGCATCTGGTTGGGTTTGTTTGTTCTGATTCATAGGTAGGTACTATAGGTTCATAGGTAGGTACTAGGCTATCTGCCCAAAGGCATTTATAATGATTTTTCCATATTCAGGCTTGTGTTTTGGGCTTAGTTGTTTCTTGGTAGAGGCTGTGTGCCTGAGCACATGTTCCAGGCCATCTTAGTTTAGCCAAAGCAAGTATAGCATTTCAGTAAGAGTGAAGTGTGTATGGTCATTAGCTGATTGGGGTTACCTGGACTATGGCTTGGAGTAAGCACCTCATTGGTTCTTCAAGCTTTTTTTAAAGTTGTTTCAGCTTTCAACTTTGTTACTTAAGAAGTTAACTTGTGAGTGTTTCTGCCATTTCACACTGAGCTAATTGGTGGAAGGACACTGACCAAACTAATCTGTGATACATAACATTAAGTATCCTGCTTTTTTGCTTATTTTTATGAGTTATTTATAGCACTTTTATTGTCTGCAAATACTTTTCTAGCTAATTTCACTGTGTGTGAGGTATTAACTAGAATTTTTCTACAATTGTTAAGCATCTGGTTGGGTTTGTTTGTTCTGATTTTTGTTTCCCACCCTCTGTCCCTATTGGTATCCTGTTTTTATACTTTGTGGCTTTGCAGTTGCCCGCCCATACTGTAAATTTGATCTGGGACACTCCTCCCAGTCTAGTGTCATTACCTCATTCTACCTAATCCAGGGAGAACATTTGAGAAAGCCAACCCACTTAGATTCTGCTCCTCCTTTCCCCTTTACAAAAAAAAAATTCTAAGCTTGTTTCCTGCCTTTCCTGTAAGTTGTCTAGTCCAGAAACAGATTTGCTGTATCCAGGACTGTTTGTTAACTTCTGAGCCCTCAAGCCTTTCTGTGCTGGAGGGAGGCCTTCTAGCTTAATTTTGTTTCTTAGAACTAGCCAGTTTTTTTAGTTTCAACACTCAGATCTGTTTCTTTGAGCTCAGCACTTATTCAGAACTCATTGTAAGCACTAAACAAGCTACAAATTACTACAGCACTCAACTTTCCTCACTTGTCTAGAGGAAAACAGCTTTTAGTACTTAATAAATAAGCACCTATCCAGGCATGTTTAAGGGTCAGCTCCCGGTGTTTTCTCCTGTCTACCTGATGAATCTGGGCATCTTGGGCAATGCAGCAATTGCCTCATGTACACAGACAACCCTCTCCTCCTACCACCCAACACTACAACCTGAGAGATGCACTTATATAGCCAAACTGGAAGCAAAGCTCTCTTCACCCAAGACTGGACTAGACAGTCAAGAGGAGAAGATAAACACTTGCATCACATCATCACATAGTCCCTCAAAACCTACACCACTAAAACACACACATAGAAACACAAAACACACACCTACATTCGTGGAGACTCTCAATAAAAAAATCTACCCAAACAACAGGGACCTCCAAAGCAGAGATGCAAGCAACCTCCACCCCCCAACACAAACCAAATGGCACATAGACCACAAACTCAGTGTGCCACTCAACCACAGCCCATGAGGCATAACAATGTAACCAACCCTCTAGTCATAGGTGACTCTATAGTCAGGCACACTGATGTTCCACTCACCAGTTTAAACAAGGAGAAAGTTACTGTCAGCTGCCTGTTGGGTGCCAGGATCTGCCAGATAATGCACGCACTCAAGTCACTCCACAACAAGTACAAATATGACTCTGTCATTGTCCATGTTGGTGTGAATGACCTGAGACATACCTCCCTAGACTACATGAAAAGAGACATGGAGGAGCTGTCTGATCTTGCAGCCCAGGCAGCCATCCTGCCATCACCCAGAATGATACCACAGTACAAGCACAAAATGATTGAGTTTAACATTTGGCTAAGCTTCTGGTGTCATTCTTAGGGGATCCAATATCTGTCTGCCTGGGATGACATGATCGACAAACCATGATGCCTTGCCAGAGATGGCCGGCACCTGTCGCCATTGGGATTCTGGATACTGGCTAAGGCTCTTGCCACCCTTATAGTGCCTTTTTTAGGCAAGGTTCAAATGACAAATTCACCACCATAACAGGTACAAGCAAGTAAAATCTGAGGGTAATGCTACTCAGTGCTAGAAGTCTAAACCTCAAAATGCACTCACTCGAGGCACTCCTTAAAATAGAGAACACTGACATCTGTGCAGTGGCAAGAGACCTGGTTCAAGGCTCCAGAGAGCACCCCTGCATTACCAGGCTATAATTCATATCACACCTTTTCGGCCACCTAACCTGAACCAAAACAAGGCGGAGGCATGCCCATATTAATTAAGGATATCCACACCTTCAGGTTAGTTGCTCAGCATAATGCATCTGAGATTATCCAAGCGCAACTAATTCTGGGCAAGTCCACAATCCAAATTGTAGCTTGCTACAGATCCCTCACCATGCCCCAGGATTCCCACTCCTCATTTCTTGATACACTGGAAATTATTAGGATACAACCTAACACCCTAATAATGGGCGATTTCAACTACCCCACCATTAACTGGGAAAACTACTCATGTATCAACTCTTGTGCTCAAAGTTTTCTGGAATTCATAAATTCCAATGCCTTGGGGCAACTTATCCACACACCCACCAGGGGCAGCAATATCCTAGACCTGGTCATTACCGATATGGACAACTGGTGTTCCACACCAGAGGTCAATTCCTCATTGGTCAGATCCGACCACAAGATAATCACCCTAGACATCCACATCCCAACCCCACCCCCCATTAGGGAAACCACCATAAAAAAAATCTCCAAAGCCAACTTCATGCTTCTTAAGACAGAAGTGGCAAACTTCACGACACCCATGCTGATGGACAATAGAGGTATGACTGCTGAATCCAATACAAATGCACTTTATAAGCACTTACACGAGTGCATGGATCATACAATCCTTAACAGAACCAAGATGCTATCCTCCAAAAAGGGAGCCAATCTGGTGGTCACCTGCCATAAACAAACTCTACAACAGAAGAAAGAAAATGTTGCAAAAAAGAGTAAAATCCCATGATTGAAGGAACTCCCTGGTCAGCCTCAGTAAGAAGCTGAGATCCCTTAAAAAAATCCTACAAAGCTAGTTATGAAAACAAAATCAGCACTGATTCTAAAGACAACCACAAAGCATTCTATAGTAATGTCAAGAATTTCAATGACAACACTCAGATCTGCTCTGAGTTACAGCACAATGGCACTAAACATACAGAACTAACTGATATTGCCAACATCCTGGCAGATAGGTTCAGTGCTAACTTTACCCCTCACCCCCTAAAGGGCCCATCTCTAAACCGGAAGAATGCAAAGTTCCTGTAATCATGGCTGCACAGGTAAAAAACACACTCTCCAAAGCCAAAAACATAGCAACCATGGGACCTGACAACATCCCAGGCTGCATTCTACATGAACTACAGAACAAACTGGCACCCCACCTAAGTACCATGTTCAGTCATAGCCTCACCTCAGGCTTTGTGCCCACTGAATGGCACACAACAATGGTTATCCCACTCCACAAAGGGGGAGCAACCACAGACCCTGGGAACTACCGCCCCATTAACCTGATGAGTCTGGTCTGCAAGGCTATGGAACATATCATCATCATTTATTTATTTATTTATTTATTTATTTGAAGTTTGGTTACCAGGATGGTCCATTGGGCCGAATGAGCCCATTTTCAATGGAGTTCTGGGGAGAAAAGCTCCATGGATACAATATATAAAAACATAGTGAAAATACAATATATAAAAACATAGTATAAATGCAACAAGTGTACATTTAAGCCAAAGTAAATCATAACACAAATAGAAGGTAAAGCATAACAATATGTAACAATTCACATGAGTTTACAATTTTTTTTTTTTTAAGTCTCTATAATCACTAAGATAGATATTTAGTTAAAGACAATAGTGTGAAGGTATGTACACAGAATTAAATGTAAGTGTTTATTTACAGTATGTAAGTTCCTGTAGAGGGGATCTGGTTTGGCTAAGGGATAAGGTAGTAGCTGGGAATGTTAAGCAGGATGGGAACATCAGCATTCCCACAGAGATTGTAAGTGTGAGTGAAGGAGAGTTTTAAAGGAGGGGAGATTGCAGGTGCTGCGAATATGAGGTGGGAGGGAGTTCCAGAGACGGGCTAGGGAAAAAGAGAGTAGGAGTTTGCCTGCTGGACGGGTGGGTTTGTGGAGTTCGATCAAGTTCTGAGTGTTGGTTCTTAGGGGTCTGCTGGGTATGTGCATAGTGAAGGTTGAGGCAAGAGAAGGGCAGAGGGAGGGCTTGAATATCAGCTTGTGGGCATGAGTTAGTTGAGTGTAGATAAGGTAGTTGGTAAGTTCTAGCCAATTTAGCCTGTGAAGAGCAATGCAGTGATGAGAGGATTATCTGTGGCCGGTGATGAATTTGCCGATTTTATTATAGCAGGAGGAGAGTTTTGTTTTGGTAGAGGATTGTAGATTGGTAAGGAGTGGGGTGCCATAAAGGAGGGAAGGGATGAGATATGTGGAAGCTAGGAGGAATCTAGTGGATGGGTGAGGAAGCGAATATGGCGATAGAGCATACCAAGTTTCTGGTGAGTTTTTTTTATGTTACTTTGTATATGGGTGTCAAATTTAAGCTGATTATCAATAAGAACACCTAATAGTGTAGCACTGGGAACAATTTCAAGGGTAGTATTGTTGTGACTGGTTATGGAGAATGAATTTATGTTGATAGTTAAGGTTTTGGATGGGGTAAATAACATGAGTTTAGTTTTTGATGTATTAAGAGCTAGATGATTATCTAGCATCCATTGTTCGGTGGTAGAGAAGGCATCTTGTGTTAGTTGTATCAGGGTGGGAATGGAGTTAGCAGCACAGATAATTGTTGAATCATCTGCATATTGGATGATTTTAACATTTGGGATAGTGCGGTGGAAGTCGTTGATGAAAATGTTAAACAGTAAGGGACCTAATATAGAACCCTGGGGTACACCATTGGCAGTGTTGAGAAATAAGGAAGTGGATTTCTTCCATTTGACGGCTTGTTGCCTATTGGAAAGGTAACTGGTAAACCAGTTAATAGAATTGGGTGAGAGTTGTAGATTAGAGAGTTTAGTCAGAAGGAGAGAGTGGGAGATAGTATTGAAAACCTTAGAAAGATCCAAGAGGAGTGTGGAAACAATACAACTAGAGTTGTGTGCTTTATTTATGGTTTCAAGGAAGGAGAGTAGAGCAGTAGTAGTGCTGTGACCAGGTCTGAATCCATGTTGTGTGGGAGTAAGTAGGTAATTGTTGATGAGGTGGGGTAGAAATTGTACATGAATACATTTCTCAAGTATTTTAGAGATGGGGGATAGGATGGCAATAAGTCTAAAGTTGGAGATGTTATTATTGTTTCCACCTTTGTGGAGGGGAATAATATATGCTTTCTTCCAGATTTGGGGTACAAAAACTTCTTGAATAGACCGGTTTATAAGAATACAGATGGGGAAGGCAATGGCATCAGCAGCTGTTTTTAGGAAAAAGGAAGGGATATTATCAGGGGCTTTAGAGCATGTTTTTAATTTTAGGAGGAGTTTTTTAATAGTTGACACGGGGATGGGTTTGAGAGAGAAGACAGATAGGTGGGAGGTAGAAGTACCTGAGGAGGGGGGGATTGTGGGAAGTGTAGTTGGATGAGTAGAGTTATTTGTGGAAGATGATGTTAATTTGGTTATGGAGTTGATGAAAAAGCTGTTAAATTGGGAGGCTAGGTCGGTTTCAGAAGCATTATGTTCTGGTTGAGGGTTTTCCTTTTTCCCAGGGTTGAAGAAGGTGGAGATGGTATCCCAGAATTTTTTTTAGTTGGTTTTGTGATCATTTTGGAGGGTGATGTAGTAGGATTTGCGGACGGAAATAATGTGTTTTTTAACTCTGTTATGGAGTATTTTGTAATCATTTAGGGTGGCTGGGGTTTTGCTTTTATAATGGTTCTTTAAAGCTTTATCACAGAGGCGCATGACAGCTAAGGTATTTTTAGTTAGCCAGGGGATGGTTTTGCTCTTAATTCTCTTAGTTCTCAAAGGGGCCAAGTTGTCTAGTAGGTTTAGAAATGTTGCATTAAAATAATTGACAGCTTCGTCTAAGGGAAGAGTTTTTAGAGGATTACAGTTGAATTTTTTAAGTAAGTCAGAGAAGGAGTTGGGTTGAAGTTCTTTAAGGAATGCAAAGAGATGGTGGTTTGTGGTAGTTGAAGTGAGGGAGAGTGACGATGATCGAAAGTAGGAAAGTGGTTGCTGAAGGAGTCTGGGAGGGTGCCACTGCTGGTAATAAGATGAGGGTGTGATACTAGAATCCAGTCAATAGTGCTCCCAGAGGAATGGTCTTTTGATGGTCTGGTTATGGAGTTGATGAGCTGTTGGAAGTTATAGAGGTTTATATTTAGGGATTTTGTGGGGGATTGGACAGAGGGCCAGTTAATGTTAATGTCACCTAGGATATAAGTCTCGTTTGTAATATTGGAGGAGAGCCAAGAGAGTATGTCTTCGAGAATAGGTACGTTGTCACCAGGAGGGATATAGAGGGTGGCTATGCATATGGTTTTATACTTGTTTAGGTGAAGTAGGGCTAAAAGTAATTCGGCGTTGGCAAATTGGGGAATAGACTTAGAATATGATGTAACTGAAAGGGAAGAGGAATAGAGTAGAGCAACTCCACCTCCTTTTTTGTGGGTTCTATCTTTCCTGATGATATTATAGTTGGGGGGAGCTATTTCAGAATCTTTTATGGAGGGTTTTAGCCATGTTTCAGAGATAGAGAATATGGTGGGATGATTATGGAGAAGGCAGGCATGAAGGTTGGGGATTTTGTTGCATATACTTTGAGTGTTTAATGCTGAGAAGGAGAGAGTTTTTACAGATGGAGGGGTGTAAGATGGTGTATGTGAGGAGTTGATGGGAGAGGGACCTGGGTTGGGGTGAATGTCACCGGAAAGAAGGGTGTTGATTATATGGTGAAGTTGGAAATAAATGTCATTGGATTGTTTTGTGTATAGTTTGTGGGTTGTAGATTTGGTGTAAGTGGTGCTAGTTAGGGTTAGAGTGGTATATTTGTGGATGGGGAAGAGTTTGAATGGGAAGAGAAGGGAGGGGTTGTAGAAGAAAAGATGGGGGCTGATGAATGATGAAGAGTATTGGTTTTGTTCAGGGATTGAACTAGTAGTGTGAAAGTGGGGTGAATGGATAGTATTTAAGGGTTTGGTAAGGTAGGTTAGATAGGATAGAACAAGAAGTAGTAGTAGATGGGTTATAAGTGAGGATGCTTTTGCTAGCATAGTTGTAATTTAGGGTTTTAGTTGGGAGGAGGGCTTGATAAGAGTGGAGTGTATGGTGTAGGTGTAAAAGGGTTTTGGTATATGTTATGAGTTGTTTGGGGAGGAGCTGGGAGGATGAGGGGTGGGACAAGAGCTAAGTAGGTTGTGGTTAGTGGGTTATAAATCTAGAGGTAGTGGGGGTGGGTGGAAATAGGGGGCAGTGTAGGGGAGCGGAGTGAGCCCGTAGGGTGAACGGAGCAGGAAGAGCTAAGAAAGGAAGACCAGGAGATGAGTGAGCTATGAAAAACAATCAGTGAGGGCAGGAGTAGAAACACAAGGTAAGTAGCCACAGAGGATAGGAGTAGGGCACTGAGTCTAAGAGTGGAATGCAGATATAGAATTTATAAGGGGACAGAGGTAGGATAGGCAGTTAGAGGTTTAGTCAGAAAGTTCAGAGCTTAGTAAGAATGAAATGTAAGTCAGTTAATGGGTGGATGCTGTCACCTGCTGTTCAAAGTGGGTAATTTGCAGATATTTGGGGAAGCACAGGGGGGAAAGGATGGAGTCTATGGAGCAACAGGAAACTAGGTCAGTGCTGGGCTGCTGGCTAGCACACGCTGGGTCAAAAACATCAACCAGTGGCACAAAAGACTATGCAGTATGGTACATACACACTAGATTGTTTCGTTCTTGTGGGGAGGCAGGACAGTTTTCCAAATGCACCGCACGATGTCTGAGATAGTTCTTGCTGGTAGGGAACCAGGGTGCTATGTAGCACAGGTAGGATGCCTGGGGTATTGCATGTATTGACCACAAGCTGTTAAAGGAAGTAAGGTATTATTACTACTATGGTGACACAGCCATTAATAGGGAAGGGCTACAATGGGGTAGAATGGATTATGCAGTATGGGTGGCCTAGGGATGGTATGTGGTGAGGGTGTGAGTTTGTAGGAAGTATAGAGTAAGGGAAGACTAAGTGGAAGAGTAGATATAATTACATCAATGATTAGGAGCAGAGGAACATCAGTACCACAATACATTAAAACATGGGCTGTAAACAGTGCTATACAATATACAAATGAAACAGTGGTGAGCAGCACATAAGTAGCAAAGGACTGCGTTCAAATACAGAGTAAGGCAGCATTCATAGATCAGAGAATAATAAAACAAACAAACAGCTTGTAAATCCTAACATCAACTAACTAAATTGTGGGATTCAGAGTTTATGCACTGACATACCACAGCAGAGTTTATGCATTGACTTACCACAGCATGAAACAGTTCAGACTAGTCAAGGTACATTAATTCAGTGTAAGCAAGTTGAGTGTTTCAAATGAACAGCAGTTGCGACATTTCTAAATGAGCCAGTAATGTGTGGGCAAACACAAAATGTCCAGTTCCAGCATAAAGTATAGAGCTTAAAATATTCTAATGCCTATAATAGTGGTTTCGGCATATTAGATAAACGGGTGGACAGCCTTTAGTTTCAGGAAATACCTTAAATGTAGCAAAGCAGGTATATTAGCCATTTCAGGATCTAAGCAACTCTAAAGCTGGTAAGCCTGCCGCTGAATGCTTGTAGAACGCTATCAAGCTTGCATGTAGAAAGTTAGTTATGAAGCTCCTAGTGAGCAAGTAAAGAGATACGTAGAGGCAACTGTTAACTGTATTTAATGTAATATTAGAAAATAGCTAATAATACTATACAGGCTAATGCTAGGAACGCTCTGGTTGTTGTGGAAAAGATAAGGTCCAGAGCTAACATTCAGGGATGAAGCTTGTCAACACAACTCTAGCTAAGTGGGATGCATAATTAGGTCTGTACACAGTTCCCAAACAAATCAAACAGATAATCCTTGCTGCCAGACTGCTCATTGAGTGCTATTTATCTAGAGGCGGGTCAACACACTGTAGTTAAGTGGTGTATATAAGTTAGGGCTATACATATATCATGGAACTTATAAACAATGACATTGGTAATCTCCAAACTCTGGACCCTACCCAATTCCGATTTGTAAAAGGCAGAGCATGTCTCCTTAACCTGATAGACTTCTTTGAAGTGGTCACCAAAGCTGACTCTAAATACAACTTCAGACCAGTGACAAGTGGAATACAACAGGGTTTAGTCCTTTGTCCTCACCTGTTTGGTTTCTACTTCTCTGAAATACAGGCTAAAACAGAAGGTATTTGGCTAACAAAGTTCACAGATGACTGTAAACTAGGAGCCATGATCAAAACTCCTAGCAATGTGGACATCCTACAAAAGGGCCTCACTGAGACAAATTCCTGGTGTCAAAGCCATGGCCTCAAACTCAATGCCAAAAAGTGCATTGTCATCCCTTTTGGTAAAAACTGTGTACCCATGAACTACCACATAAGGCGGTACTGTACTTAACACTGAAAGTTTGATAGGAGACCTTGGAACACAGGTGGACAGTAGTCTTTCCTTTGATAATTACATCGCCACAGTGGTCAGAAAATCTTTCTATGTGGCACACCTCATCACAAAAGGTTTCTCATCCAGGAAAAAAGATGTCATTGTTCCCCTCTATTCATCACTCATTAGACCCATTATAGAGTACAATGCCCCTTTTGGTATGTATCTCACAAGACATCTACAACAACTGGAAAGGCTGCAGAAATACCACACAAAGAGGATTACCAGCCTTAAACAGATGCCCTACGCAGACCGTCTCAAAAAACTTCGGCTTTACTCCATCGCATACCGCCTGCTCAGAGGCGATCTCTGCCTAACATACAAAGCTATGTCAAACCCAGAGCTGGTGGACATGCTCCACTTAATGAAATCCCAACCCCTCTGAGCTACACACTCTAGGGACCTAAACCTTGTCACAACAATAAACAGAACATGCTGGAGGGATAGATTCCTGTCCCAGAGACTTCCCATACTCTGGAACAAACTACCTATCTATATCAAACAAAGCTTCTCATTAGCACTCTTCAAGAAAAATCTTGATGACTGGATGGGAGATAGGAAATTCAACCCAGGGATCACTTTTGTGGCTTTGCTTGAAAGGAGCACAGGAAAATCATTTTCTTTGGTGGCGAAAGCCAGGGTACTGTTTGGCTAGGCTTATATAGGCCCTAGGGTCAATAGCCTAGTACCTACCTATGAACCTATGAACATTGTATCCAGCCATGTGCATTGTATGGTCAGAGATAGTACCACATTTGTACTGGCAGAATGCCATTAATTTTAAGGCTTTAGAGCATGCGTGGAGATTTACTAACTACAGGCTAGCATGGCAATTGGGGGAGTTGGATATGTACATGACAGATCATAGGGGTTTTGATGACAGGGATGCATTTTGGTTTAGATTTAATGGGTTACATTTGAATGAGTTTGGTATAAATTTGCTTAATGTTCATTGAAGTTTATTTTTAGAAAGTTTGGTGAAAGTTCTTTTGTAGGAAAGAGGGACCAGCCTCTGGTCAGGATGGTGGGCAGAGAAGAGGGGCAGGCTTGTCCCTCTTCTGTTCCCTATCTTCGTGATGGGTATTGCTACAATGATTTTGGGGATGAAAGTGAGAGGTAGGATGTTGCTTAATGGACAAAATAAGTGAGCAGAGGTATGGATGCTGCTTATTTGGCCAGGGTGAGTGGGAACGCTGCCCTGATGTACATTATAAGGATTTTACATGCTGTGGTTACAAGTTTATTTGTGTACAATTAACATTTGAAATAATGTAATAAAGTTATGTTTGAAATTAATAAAGGTCATCAAATGCCAGTTGGGGGACCGGGACAAACACTTTTTACTGATGTAATAAAATGCAAATTCTCATAATAGGGAACATTTTCATCTGTTGCATTTCTAGAGGCAGCCTTGAGAATGAGATCATACTGTAGTGGTGT